>NW_028123328.1:0-315187 GCF_965194805.1 Balaenoptera borealis
CAGAGTCACACGTTTAGAAAACACACTAGGGCTGCTTAACGGGAAAGGTGAGGTGGGGTGATGCATAAAAGAAGGGTTTCAAATTAGCTCAGATACCATTCCATAAACCCAATATGTAAAAGACACGACATACTCCTTGCTCAGTGAACTGGACTCAACACCCCCTATTCACCACCTAAGAATATATCTGACTAGTAAGAATGTTAAAACCTATGTATTGATATCACTCTGTAAGTGAGTCAAGTGGGTGTAAAGCGGCATAAACACAGCAGTAAAAAGCAGGTAAACTCCTTTATAAAAATCAATCACTTTTAAAAACCCGTGAAACAAAGACAGTGAAAGAGAGAGAAATTCTTACTAAATTCGTTCAGGGGCTGTGATGCCACCTGGATTGACCATATCTAGACCCACAGCTGATTGAGACATAAGGGTGGACACTCTTGGGGCTGAGAGGTTTGGTGAGGTTGGGTGAGCAAACGCAGACCCTTTAGAGTAATACTGCGTGGTACCCATCCCATGGGTCCCAAATCTCCAGATTCAAGGGCATCTTCCTACATCGAAAACATGCATGAGAAACCCAGAAGATGGTACACCGTGTGATCGGGAAAGGTTTCTAAAACGCACCTCATTTCTCATCTCCTTGTGCTCGGGTTCCCCATTCCAGCCGCTTTACTAGCAATCTCCCTCCTTGGAGAATCAGCACCTTTAACCTCCTGTTCCGTACAGGTTGCAATTTGTCCTGAGGATGAACGGGAAGAGGGGGAACCAATGAGACACTAGCTCTAGGTGTTGGGACAGGCACAGGTCACTCTATTTTCCCATCAGGAAGAAGAATTAACCACAGGCTCAGCCTGCCGCCCGGGACCAAAATAGGGCCTAAAGCAATCCTGCGCTTTTGCGGCCAGCTCCCAAGAAAGCGAGTTGAAAAATGGAGCTCAGGGGCACTGCAATTCACAAACCTGCAGAGTTATAAATCATAACTCTCGTCCTCAAATATATTGAGGGAAGGCAACGAAGAGGATTTGAAAGCAAGGCAGAATTGCAGGAAACAGATTTCAGGAGGTAGATTCGAATCGCCTTTAAAGCACGGGAAAAGCGGCAAAACCTCGACAATGATGCCCTTGGCCAAAAAGGGCGTATGCGTTTTTTCCTGAATATATTCAGGAAAAAACGCATACGCCCTTTTTGGCCAACCAAGCAACCTGGAAAGGCAAATCAGCGCTACAAAGAAGTCTCGCTTCCCATCGGTCAAAAGGGCCATGCTGAATAAAGTGTCAAAACCAGAAATGCAGGACAGGCCATGGAGAAACGGGAGCCTTGCTACGCTGATGGGCGGGATGTAAATTGCCAACAGCCACTCTGGAGAAGTGTACGGTGTGTCCTGAAACATCGAAAAAACTCAGCTTAGAGAGCATAGGGCACTTCCACTCATGGGCGTATAAATTGGGAAAACTAAAAATCAGCAAGACACAGGCACCCCAAAGTTTAGGGCTGCTCTGTTGACAAGAACCTCCACTTCGTTACACCCTAAATATCCCAGGAAAGAGAAAAATGGATAAAGAAGTTGTGGTCCTTATGTACAATGGAATATCACTCAGCCATGAAATCAACGTCATAAGGCTAGTAGCAGCATGATGAGTGGATTTAGGTATGACGATTCTAAGTGAAATAAGTCACACAGAAAAAGACACTTATCATAAGATATCACTTATAGAGGGAATGTAAAAACCGCTACCCTTGAACTGAATTACAAAACAGAACAGAGTCACCCGTTTAGAAAACACACTATGGCTGCTTAACGGGAAAGGTGAGGTGGGGTGATGCATAAAAGAAGGGTTTCAAATTAGCTCAGAGACCGTTCCATAAACCCAATATGTAATAGACACGACCTACCCCTTGCTCAGTGAACTGGACTCAACACCCCCTATTCACCACCCAAGAATATATCTGACTAGTAAGAATGTTAAAACCTATGTATTGATATCACTTTGTAAGTGAGTCAAGCGGGTGTAAAGCGGCATAAACACAGCAGTGAAAAGCAGCTAAACCCCTTTATAAAAATCAATCACTTTTAAAAACCCGTGAAACAAAGACAGTGAAAGAGAGAGAAATTCTTACTAAATTCGTCCAGGGGCTGTGATGCCACCTGGATTGACCATATCTAGACCCACAGCTGATTGAGACATAAGGGTGGACAGACACTCTTGGGGCTGAGAGGTTTGGTGAGGTTGGGTGAGCAAACGCAGACCCTTTAGAGTAATACTGCGTGGTACCCATCCCATGGGTCCCAAATCTCCAGATTCAAGGGCATCTTCCTACATCGAAAACATGCATGAGAAACCCAGAAGATGGTACATCGTGTGATCGGGAAAGGTTTCTAAAACGCACCTCATTTCTCATCTCCTTGTGCTCGGGTTCCCCATTCCAGCCGCTTTACTAGCAATCTCCCTCCTTGGAGAATCAGCACCTTTAACCTCCTGTTCCGTACAGGTTGCAATTTGTCCTGAGGATGAACGGGAAGAGGGGGAACCAATGAGACACTAGCTCTAGGTGTTGGGACAGGCACAGGTCACTCTATTTTCCCATCAGGAAGAAGAATTAACCACAGGCTCAGCCTGCCGCCCGGGACCAAAATAGGGCCTAAAGCAATCCTGCGCTTTTGCGGCCAGCTCCCAAGAAAGCGAGTTGAAAAATGGAGCTCAGGGGCACTGCAATTCACAAACCTGCAGAGTTATAAATCATAACTCTCGTCCTCAAATATATTGAGGGAAGGCCACGAAGAGGATTTGAAAGCAAGGCAGAATTGCAGGAAACAGATTTCAGGAGGTAGATTCGAATCGCCTTTAAAGCACGGGAAAAGCGGCAAAACCTCGACAATGATGCCCTTGGCCAAAAAGGGCGTATGCGTTTTTTCCTGAATATATTCAGGAAAAAACGCATACGCCCTTTTTGGCCAACCAAGCAACCTGGAAAGGCAAATCAGCGCTACAAAGAAGTCTCGCTTCCCATCGGTCAAAAGGGCCATGCTGAATAAAGTGTCAAAACCAGAAATGCAGAACAGGCCATGGAGAAACGGGAGCCCTGCTACGCTGATGGGCGGGATGTAAATTGCCAACAGCCACTCTGGAGAAGTGTACGGTGTGTCCTGAAACATCGAAAAAACTCAGCTTAGAGAGCATAGGGCACTTCCACTCATGGGCGTATAAATTGGGAAAACTACAAATCAGCAAGACACAGGCACCCCAAAGTTTAGGGCTGCTCTGTTGACAAGAACGTCCACTTCGTTACACCTTAAATATCCCAGGAAAGAGAAAAATGGATAAAGAAGTTGTGGTCCTTATGTACAATGGAATATCACTCAGCCATGAAATCAACGTCATAAGGCTAGTAGCAGCATGATGACTGGATTTAGGTACGACGATTCTAAGTGAAATAAGTCACACAGAAAAAGACACTTATCATAAGATATCACTTATAGAGGGAATGTAAAAACCGCGACCCTTGAACTGAATTACAAAACAGAACAGAGTCACACGTTTAGAAAACACACTATGGCTGCTTAACGGGAAAGGGGAGGTGGGGTGATGCATAAAAGAAGGGTTTCAAATTAGCTCACAGACCGTTCCATAAACCCAATATGTAATAGACACGACCTACTCCTTGCTCAGTGAACTGGACTCAACACCCCCTATTCACCGCCCAAGAATATATCTGACTAGTAAGAATCTTAAAACCTATGTATTGATATCTCTCTGTAAGTGAGTCAAGTGGGTGTAAAGCGGCATAAACACAGCAGTGAAAAGCAGCTAAACCCCTTTATAAAAATCAATCACTTTTAAAAACCCGTGAAACAAAGACAGTGAAAGATAGAGAAATTCTTACTAAATTCGTTCAGGGGCTGTGATGCCATCTGGATTGACCATATCTAGACCCACAGCTGATTGAGACATAAGGGTGGACACTCTTGGGGCTGAGAGGTTTGGTGAGGTTGGGTGAGCAAACGCAGACCCGTTAAAGTAATACTGCGTGGTTCCCATCCCATGGGTCCCAAATCTCCAGGTTCAAGGGCATCTTCCTACTTCGAAAACATGCATGAGAAACCCATAAGATGGTGCACCGTGTGATCGGGAAAGGTTTCTAAAACGCACCTCATTTCTCATCTCCTTGTGCTCGGGTTCGCCATTCCAGCCACTTTACTAGCAATCTCCCTCCTTGGAGAATCAGCACCTTTAACCTCCTGTTCTGTACAGGTTGCAATTTGTCCTGAGGATGAACGGGAAGAGGGGGAACCAATGAGACACTAGCTCTAGGTGTTGGGACAGGCACAGGTCACTCTATTTTCCCATCAGGAAGAAGAATTAACCACAGGCTCAGCTTGCCGCCCGGGACCAAAATAGGGCCTAAAGCAATCCTGCGCTTTTGCGGCCAGCTCCCAAGAAAGCGAGTTGAAAAATGGAGCTCAGGGGCACTGCAATTCACAAACCTGCAGAGTTATAAATCATAACTCTCGACCTCAAATATATTGAGGGAAGGCAACGAAGAGGATTTGAAAGCACGGCAGAATTGCAGGAAACAGATTTCAGGAGGTAGATTCGAATCGCCTTTAAAGCACGGGAAAAGCGGCAAAACCTCGACAATGATGCCTTTGGCCAAAAAGGGCGTATGCGTTTTTTCCTGAATATATTCAGGAAAAAACGCATACGCCCTTTTTGGCCAATCAAGCAACCTGGAAAGGCAAATCAGCGCTACAAAGAAGTCTCGCTTCCCATCGGTCAAAAGGGCCATGCTGAATAAAGTGTCAAAACCAGAAATGCAGGAGAGGCCATGGAGAAACGGAGCCTTGCTACTCTGTTGGGCGGGATGTAAATTGCCAACAGCCCCTCTGGAGAAGTGTACGGTGTGTCCTGAAACATCGAAAAAACTGAGCTTAGAGAGCATAGGGCACTTCCACTCATGGGCGTATAAATTGGGAAAAATAAGAATCAGCAAGACACAGGCACCCCAAAGTTTAGGGCTGCTCTGTTGACAAGAACCTCCACTTCGTTACACCTTAAATATCCCAGGAAAGAGAAAAATGGATAAAGAAGTTGTGGTCCTTATGTACAACGGAATATCACTCAGCCATGAAATCAACGTCATAAGGCTAGTAGCAGCATGATGAGTGGATTTAGGTACGACGATTCTAAGTGAAATAAGTCACACAGAAAAAGACACTTATCATAAGATATCACTTATAGAGGGAATGTAAAAACCGCTACCCTTGAACTGAATTACAAAACAGAACAGAGTCACACGTTTAGAAAACACACTAGGGCTGCTTAACGGGAAAGGTGAGGTGGGGTGATGCATAAAAGAAGGGTTTCAAATTAGCTCAGATACCATTCCATAAACCCAATATGTAAAAGACACGACATACTCCTTGCTCAGTGAACTGGACTCAACACCCCCTATTCACCACCTAAGAATATATCTGACTAGTAAGAATGTTAAAACCTATGTATTGATATCACTCTGTAAGTGAGTCAAGTGGGTGTAAAGCGGCATAAACACAGCAGTAAAAAGCAGGTAAACTCCTTTATAAAAATCAATCACTTTTAAAAACCCGTGAAACAAAGACAGTGAAAGAGAGAGAAATTCTTACTAAATTCGTTCAGGGGCTGTGATGCCACCTGGATTGACCATATCTAGACCCACAGCTGATTGAGACATAAGGGTGGACACTCTTGGGGCTGAGAGGTTTGGTGAGGTTGGGTGAGCAAACGCAGACCCTTTAGAGTAATACTGCGTGGTACCCATCCCATGGGTCCCAAATCTCCAGATTCAAGGGCATCTTCCTACATCGAAAACATGCATGAGAAACCCAGAAGATGGTACACCGTGTGATCGGGAAAGGTTTCTAAAACGCACCTCATTTCTCATCTCCTTGTGCTCGGGTTCCCCATTCCAGCCGCTTTACTAGCAATCTCCCTCCTTGGAGAATCAGCACCTTTAACCTCCTGTTCCGTACAGGTTGCAATTTGTCCTGAGGATGAACGGGAAGAGGGGGAACCAATGAGACACTAGCTCTAGGTGTTGGGACAGGCACAGGTCACTCTATTTTCCCATCAGGAAGAAGAATTAACCACAGGCTCAGCCTGCCGCCCGGGACCAAAATAGGGCCTAAAGCAATCCTGCGCTTTTGCGGCCAGCTCCCAAGAAAGCGAGTTGAAAAATGGAGCTCAGGGGCACTGCAATTCACAAACCTGCAGAGTTATAAATCATAACTCTCGTCCTCAAATATATTGAGGGAAGGCAACGAAGAGGATTTGAAAGCAAGGCAGAATTGCAGGAAACAGATTTCAGGAGGTAGATTCGAATCGCCTTTAAAGCACGGGAAAAGCGGCAAAACCTCGACAATGATGCCCTTGGCCAAAAAGGGCGTATGCGTTTTTTCCTGAATATATTCAGGAAAAAACGCATACGCCCTTTTTGGCCAACCAAGCAACCTGGAAAGGCAAATCAGCGCTACAAAGAAGTCTCGCTTCCCATCGGTCAAAAGGGCCATGCTGAATAAAGTGTCAAAACCAGAAATGCAGGACAGGCCATGGAGAAACGGGAGCCTTGCTACGCTGATGGGCGGGATGTAAATTGCCAACAGCCACTCTGGAGAAGTGTACGGTGTGTCCTGAAACATCGAAAAAACTCAGCTTAGAGAGCATAGGGCACTTCCACTCATGGGCGTATAAATTGGGAAAACTAAAAATCAGCAAGACACAGGCACCCCAAAGTTTAGGGCTGCTCTGTTGACAAGAACCTCCACTTCGTTACACCCTAAATATCCCAGGAAAGAGAAAAATGGATAAAGAAGTTGTGGTCCTTATGTACAATGGAATATCACTCAGCCATGAAATCAACGTCATAAGGCTAGTAGCAGCATGATGAGTGGATTTAGGTATGACGATTCTAAGTGAAATAAGTCACACAGAAAAAGACACTTATCATAAGATATCACTTATAGAGGGAATGTAAAAACCGCTACCCTTGAACTGAATTACAAAACAGAACAGAGTCACCCGTTTAGAAAACACACTATGGCTGCTTAACGGGAAAGGTGAGGTGGGGTGATGCATAAAAGAAGGGTTTCAAATTAGCTCAGAGACCGTTCCATAAACCCAATATGTAATAGACACGACCTACCCCTTGCTCAGTGAACTGGACTCAACACCCCCTATTCACCACCCAAGAATATATCTGACTAGTAAGAATGTTAAAACCTATGTATTGATATCACTTTGTAAGTGAGTCAAGCGGGTGTAAAGCGGCATAAACACAGCAGTGAAAAGCAGCTAAACCCCTTTATAAAAATCAATCACTTTTAAAAACCCGTGAAACAAAGACAGTGAAAGAGAGAGAAATTCTTACTAAATTCGTTCAGGGGCTGTGATGCCACCTGGATTGACCATATCTAGACCCACAGCTGATTGAGACATAAGGGTGGACACTCTTGGGGCTGAGAGGTTTGGTGAGGTTGGGTGAGCAAACGCAGACCCTTTAGAGTAATACTGCGTGGTACCCATCCCATGGGTCCCAAATCTCCAGATTCAAGGGCATCTTCCTACATCGAAAACATGCATGAGAAACCCAGAAGATGGTACACCGTGTGATCGGGAAAGGTTTCTAAAACGCACCTCATTTCTCATCTCCTTGTGCTCGGGTTCCCCATTCCAGCCGCTTTACTAGCAATCTCCCTCCTTGGAGAATCAGCACCTTTAACCTCCTGTTCCGTACAGGTTGCAATTTGTCCTGAGGATGAACGGGAAGAGGGGGAACCAATGAGACACTAGCTCTAGGTGTTGGGACAGGCACAGGTCACTCTATTTTCCCATCAGGAAGAAGAATTAACCACAGGCTCAGCCTGCCGCCCGGGACCAAAATAGGGCCTAAAGCAATCCTGCGCTTTTGCGGCCAGCTCCCAAGAAAGCGAGTTGAAAAATGGAGCTCAGGGGCACTGCAATTCACAAACCTGCAGAGTTATAAATCATAACTCTCGTCCTCAAATATATTGAGGGAAGGCAACGAAGAGGATTTGAAAGCACGGCAGAATTGCAGGAAACAGATTTCAGGAGGTAGATTCGAATCGCCTTTAAAGCACGGGAAAAGCGGCAAAACCTCGACAATGATGCCCTTGGCCAAAAAGGGCGTATGCGTTTTTTCCTGAATATATTCAGGAAAAAACGCATACGCCCTTTTTGGCCAACCAAGCAACCTGGAAAGGCAAATCAGCGCTACAAAGAAGTCTCGCTTCCCATCGGTCAAAAGGGCCATGCTGAATAAAGTGTCAAAACCAGAAATGCAGGACAGGCCATGGAGAAACGGGAGCCTTGCTACGCTGATGGGCGGGATGTAAATTGCCAACAGCCACTCTGGAGAAGTGTACGGTGTGTCCTGAAACATCGAAAAAACTCAGCTTAGAGAGCATAGGGCACTTCCACTCATGGGCGTATAAATTGGGAAAACTAAAAATCAGCAAGACACAGGCACCCCAAAGTTTAGGGCTGCTCTGTTGACAAGAACCTCCACTTCGTTACACCCTAAATATCCCAGGAAAGAGAAAAATGGATAAAGAAGTTGTGGTCCTTATGTACAATGGAATATCACTCAGCCATGAAATCAACGTCATAAGGCTAGTAGCAGCATGATGAGTGGATTTAGGTATGACGATTCTAAGTGAAATAAGTCACACAGAAAAAGACACTTATCATAAGATATCACTTATAGAGGGAATGTAAAAACCGCTACCCTTGAACTGAATTACAAAACAGAACAGAGTCACCCGTTTAGAAAACACACTATGGCTGCTTAACGGGAAAGGTGAGGTGGGGTGATGCATAAAAGAAGGGTTTCAAATTAGCTCAGAGACCGTTCCATAAACCCAATATGTAATAGACACGACCTACCCCTTGCTCAGTGAACTGGACTCAACACCCCCTATTCACCACCCAAGAATATATCTGACTAGTAAGAATGTTAAAACCTATGTATTGATATCACTTTGTAAGTGAGTCAAGCGGGTGTAAAGCGGCATAAACACAGCAGTGAAAAGCAGCTAAACCCCTTTATAAAAATCAATCACTTTTAAAAACCCGTGAAACAAAGACAGTGAAAGAGAGAGAAATTCTTACTAAATTCGTCCAGGGGCTGTGATGCCACCTGGATTGACCATATCTAGACCCACAGCTGATTGAGACATAAGGGTGGACAGACACTCTTGGGGCTGAGAGGTTTGGTGAGGTTGGGTGAGCAAACGCAGACCCTTTAGAGTAATACTGCGTGGTACCCATCCCATGGGTCCCAAATCTCCAGATTCAAGGGCATCTTCCTACATCGAAAACATGCATGAGAAACCCAGAAGATGGTACATCGTGTGATCGGGAAAGGTTTCTAAAACGCACCTCATTTCTCATCTCCTTGTGCTCGGGTTCCCCATTCCAGCCGCTTTACTAGCAATCTCCCTCCTTGGAGAATCAGCACCTTTAACCTCCTGTTCCGTACAGGTTGCAATTTGTCCTGAGGATGAACGGGAAGAGGGGGAACCAATGAGACACTAGCTCTAGGTGTTGGGACAGGCACAGGTCACTCTATTTTCCCATCAGGAAGAAGAATTAACCACAGGCTCAGCCTGCCGCCCGGGACCAAAATAGGGCCTAAAGCAATCCTGCGCTTTTGCGGCCAGCTCCCAAGAAAGCGAGTTGAAAAATGGAGCTCAGGGGCACTGCAATTCACAAACCTGCAGAGTTATAAATCATAACTCTCGTCCTCAAATATATTGAGGGAAGGCCACGAAGAGGATTTGAAAGCAAGGCAGAATTGCAGGAAACAGATTTCAGGAGGTAGATTCGAATCGCCTTTAAAGCACGGGAAAAGCGGCAAAACCTCGACAATGATGCCCTTGGCCAAAAAGGGCGTATGCGTTTTTTCCTGAATATATTCAGGAAAAAACGCATACGCCCTTTTTGGCCAACCAAGCAACCTGGAAAGGCAAATCAGCGCTACAAAGAAGTCTCGCTTCCCATCGGTCAAAAGGGCCATGCTGAATAAAGTGTCAAAACCAGAAATGCAGAACAGGCCATGGAGAAACGGGAGCCCTGCTACGCTGATGGGCGGGATGTAAATTGCCAACAGCCACTCTGGAGAAGTGTACGGTGTGTCCTGAAACATCGAAAAAACTCAGCTTAGAGAGCATAGGGCACTTCCACTCATGGGCGTATAAATTGGGAAAACTACAAATCAGCAAGACACAGGCACCCCAAAGTTTAGGGCTGCTCTGTTGACAAGAACGTCCACTTCGTTACACCTTAAATATCCCAGGAAAGAGAAAAATGGATAAAGAAGTTGTGGTCCTTATGTACAATGGAATATCACTCAGCCATGAAATCAACGTCATAAGGCTAGTAGCAGCATGATGACTGGATTTAGGTACGACGATTCTAAGTGAAATAAGTCACACAGAAAAAGACACTTATCATAAGATATCACTTATAGAGGGAATGTAAAAACCGCGACCCTTGAACTGAATTACAAAACAGAACAGAGTCACACGTTTAGAAAACACACTATGGCTGCTTAACGGGAAAGGGGAGGTGGGGTGATGCATAAAAGAAGGGTTTCAAATTAGCTCACAGACCGTTCCATAAACCCAATATGTAATAGACACGACCTACTCCTTGCTCAGTGAACTGGACTCAACACCCCCTATTCACCGCCCAAGAATATATCTGACTAGTAAGAATCTTAAAACCTATGTATTGATATCTCTCTGTAAGTGAGTCAAGTGGGTCTAAAGCGGCATAAACACAGCAGTGAAAAGCAGCTAAACCCCTTTATAAAAATCAATCACTTTTAAAAACCCGTGAAACAAAGACAGTGAAAGATAGAGAAATTCTTACTAAATTCGTTCAGGGGCTGTGATGCCATCTGGATTGACCATATCTAGACCCACAGCTGATTGAGACATAAGGGTGGACACTCTTGGGGCTGAGAGGTTTGGTGAGGTTGGGTGAGCAAACGCAGACCCGTTAAAGTAATACTGCGTGGTTCCCATCCCATGGGTCCCAAATCTCCAGGTTCAAGGGCATCTTCCTACTTCGAAAACATGCATGAGAAACCCATAAGATGGTGCACCGTGTGATCGGGAAAGGTTTCTAAAACGCACCTCATTTCTCATCTCCTTGTGCTCGGGTTCGCCATTCCAGCCACTTTACTAGCAATCTCCCTCCTTGGAGAATCAGCACCTTTAACCTCCTGTTCTGTACAGGTTGCAATTTGTCCTGAGGATGAACGGGAAGAGGGGGAACCAATGAGACACTAGCTCTAGGTGTTGGGACAGGCACAGGTCACTCTATTTTCCCATCAGGAAGAAGAATTAACCACAGGCTCAGCTTGCCGCCCGGGACCAAAATAGGGCCTAAAGCAATCCTGCGCTTTTGCGGCCAGCTCCCAAGAAAGCGAGTTGAAAAATGGAGCTCAGGGGCACTGCAATTCACAAACCTGCAGAGTTATAAATCATAACTCTCGACCTCAAATATATTGAGGGAAGGCAACGAAGAGGATTTGAAAGCACGGCAGAATTGCAGGAAACAGATTTCAGGAGGTAGATTCGAATCGCCTTTAAAGCACGGGAAAAGCGGCAAAACCTCGACAATGATGCCTTTGGCCAAAAAGGGCGTATGCGTTTTTTCCTGAATATATTCAGGAAAAAACGCATACGCCCTTTTTGGCCAATCAAGCAACCTGGAAAGGCAAATCAGCGCTACAAAGAAGTCTCGCTTCCCATCGGTCAAAAGGGCCATGCTGAATAAAGTGTCAAAACCAGAAATGCAGGAGAGGCCATGGAGAAACGGAGCCTTGCTACTCTGTTGGGCGGGATGTAAATTGCCAACAGCCCCTCTGGAGAAGTGTACGGTGTGTCCTGAAACATCGAAAAAACTGAGCTTAGAGAGCATAGGGCACTTCCACTCATGGGCGTATAAATTGGGAAAAATAAGAATCAGCAAGACACAGGCACCCCAAAGTTTAGGGCTGCTCTGTTGACAAGAACCTCCACTTCGTTACACCTTAAATATCCCAGGAAAGAGAAAAATGGATAAAGAAGTTGTGGTCCTTATGTACAACGGAATATCACTCAGCCATGAAATCAACGTCATAAGGCTAGTAGCAGCATGATGAGTGGATTTAGGTACGACGATTCTAAGTGAAATAAGTCACACAGAAAAAGACACTTATCATAAGATATCACTTATAGAGGGAATGTAAAAACCGCTACCCTTGAACTGAATTACAAAACAGAACAGAGTCACACGTTTAGAAAACACACTAGGGCTGCTTAACGGGAAAGGTGAGGTGGGGTGATGCATAAAAGAAGGGTTTCAAATTAGCTCAGATACCATTCCATAAACCCAATATGTAAAAGACACGACATACTCCTTGCTCAGTGAACTGGACTCAACACCCCCTATTCACCACCTAAGAATATATCTGACTAGTAAGAATGTTAAAACCTATGTATTGATATCACTCTGTAAGTGAGTCAAGTGGGTGTAAAGCGGCATAAACACAGCAGTAAAAAGCAGGTAAACTCCTTTATAAAAATCAATCACTTTTAAAAACCCGTGAAACAAAGACAGTGAAAGAGAGAGAAATTCTTACTAAATTCGTTCAGGGGCTGTGATGCCACCTGGATTGACCATATCTAGACCCACAGCTGATTGAGACATAAGGGTGGACACTCTTGGGGCTGAGAGGTTTGGTGAGGTTGGGTGAGCAAACGCAGACCCTTTAGAGTAATACTGCGTGGTACCCATCCCATGGGTCCCAAATCTCCAGATTCAAGGGCATCTTCCTACATCGAAAACATGCATGAGAAACCCAGAAGATGGTACACCGTGTGATCGGGAAAGGTTTCTAAAACGCACCTCATTTCTCATCTCCTTGTGCTCGGGTTCCCCATTCCAGCCGCTTTACTAGCAATCTCCCTCCTTGGAGAATCAGCACCTTTAACCTCCTGTTCCGTACAGGTTGCAATTTGTCCTGAGGATGAACGGGAAGAGGGGGAACCAATGAGACACTAGCTCTAGGTGTTGGGACAGGCACAGGTCACTCTATTTTCCCATCAGGAAGAAGAATTAACCACAGGCTCAGCCTGCCGCCCGGGACCAAAATAGGGCCTAAAGCAATCCTGCGCTTTTGCGGCCAGCTCCCAAGAAAGCGAGTTGAAAAATGGAGCTCAGGGGCACTGCAATTCACAAACCTGCAGAGTTATAAATCATAACTCTCGTCCTCAAATATATTGAGGGAAGGCAACGAAGAGGATTTGAAAGCAAGGCAGAATTGCAGGAAACAGATTTCAGGAGGTAGATTCGAATCGCCTTTAAAGCACGGGAAAAGCGGCAAAACCTCGACAATGATGCCCTTGGCCAAAAAGGGCGTATGCGTTTTTTCCTGAATATATTCAGGAAAAAACGCATACGCCCTTTTTGGCCAACCAAGCAACCTGGAAAGGCAAATCAGCGCTACAAAGAAGTCTCGCTTCCCATCGGTCAAAAGGGCCATGCTGAATAAAGTGTCAAAACCAGAAATGCAGGACAGGCCATGGAGAAACGGGAGCCTTGCTACGCTGATGGGCGGGATGTAAATTGCCAACAGCCACTCTGGAGAAGTGTACGGTGTGTCCTGAAACATCGAAAAAACTCAGCTTAGAGAGCATAGGGCACTTCCACTCATGGGCGTATAAATTGGGAAAACTAAAAATCAGCAAGACACAGGCACCCCAAAGTTTAGGGCTGCTCTGTTGACAAGAACCTCCACTTCGTTACACCCTAAATATCCCAGGAAAGAGAAAAATGGATAAAGAAGTTGTGGTCCTTATGTACAATGGAATATCACTCAGCCATGAAATCAACGTCATAAGGCTAGTAGCAGCATGATGAGTGGATTTAGGTATGACGATTCTAAGTGAAATAAGTCACACAGAAAAAGACACTTATCATAAGATATCACTTATAGAGGGAATGTAAAAACCGCTACCCTTGAACTGAATTACAAAACAGAACAGAGTCACCCGTTTAGAAAACACACTATGGCTGCTTAACGGGAAAGGTGAGGTGGGGTGATGCATAAAAGAAGGGTTTCAAATTAGCTCAGAGACCGTTCCATAAACCCAATATGTAATAGACACGACCTACCCCTTGCTCAGTGAACTGGACTCAACACCCCCTATTCACCACCCAAGAATATATCTGACTAGTAAGAATGTTAAAACCTATGTATTGATATCACTTTGTAAGTGAGTCAAGCGGGTGTAAAGCGGCATAAACACAGCAGTGAAAAGCAGCTAAACCCCTTTATAAAAATCAATCACTTTTAAAAACCCGTGAAACAAAGACAGTGAAAGAGAGAGAAATTCTTACTAAATTCGTCCAGGGGCTGTGATGCCACCTGGATTGACCATATCTAGACCCACAGCTGATTGAGACATAAGGGTGGACAGACACTCTTGGGGCTGAGAGGTTTGGTGAGGTTGGGTGAGCAAACGCAGACCCTTTAGAGTAATACTGCGTGGTACCCATCCCATGGGTCCCAAATCTCCAGATTCAAGGGCATCTTCCTACATCGAAAACATGCATGAGAAACCCAGAAGATGGTACATCGTGTGATCGGGAAAGGTTTCTAAAACGCACCTCATTTCTCATCTCCTTGTGCTCGGGTTCCCCATTCCAGCCGCTTTACTAGCAATCTCCCTCCTTGGAGAATCAGCACCTTTAACCTCCTGTTCCGTACAGGTTGCAATTTGTCCTGAGGATGAACGGGAAGAGGGGGAACCAATGAGACACTAGCTCTAGGTGTTGGGACAGGCACAGGTCACTCTATTTTCCCATCAGGAAGAAGAATTAACCACAGGCTCAGCCTGCCGCCCGGGACCAAAATAGGGCCTAAAGCAATCCTGCGCTTTTGCGGCCAGCTCCCAAGAAAGCGAGTTGAAAAATGGAGCTCAGGGGCACTGCAATTCACAAACCTGCAGAGTTATAAATCATAACTCTCGTCCTCAAATATATTGAGGGAAGGCCACGAAGAGGATTTGAAAGCAAGGCAGAATTGCAGGAAACAGATTTCAGGAGGTAGATTCGAATCGCCTTTAAAGCACGGGAAAAGCGGCAAAACCTCGACAATGATGCCCTTGGCCAAAAAGGGCGTATGCGTTTTTTCCTGAATATATTCAGGAAAAAACGCATACGCCCTTTTTGGCCAACCAAGCAACCTGGAAAGGCAAATCAGCGCTACAAAGAAGTCTCGCTTCCCATCGGTCAAAAGGGCCATGCTGAATAAAGTGTCAAAACCAGAAATGCAGAACAGGCCATGGAGAAACGGGAGCCCTGCTACGCTGATGGGCGGGATGTAAATTGCCAACAGCCACTCTGGAGAAGTGTACGGTGTGTCCTGAAACATCGAAAAAACTCAGCTTAGAGAGCATAGGGCACTTCCACTCATGGGCGTATAAATTGGGAAAACTACAAATCAGCAAGACACAGGCACCCCAAAGTTTAGGGCTGCTCTGTTGACAAGAACGTCCACTTCGTTACACCTTAAATATCCCAGGAAAGAGAAAAATGGATAAAGAAGTTGTGGTCCTTATGTACAATGGAATATCACTCAGCCATGAAATCAACGTCATAAGGCTAGTAGCAGCATGATGACTGGATTTAGGTACGACGATTCTAAGTGAAATAAGTCACACAGAAAAAGACACTTATCATAAGATATCACTTATAGAGGGAATGTAAAAACCGCGACCCTTGAACTGAATTACAAAACAGAACAGAGTCACACGTTTAGAAAACACACTATGGCTGCTTAACGGGAAAGGGGAGGTGGGGTGATGCATAAAAGAAGGGTTTCAAATTAGCTCACAGACCGTTCCATAAACCCAATATGTAATAGACACGACCTACTCCTTGCTCAGTGAACTGGACTCAACACCCCCTATTCACCGCCCAAGAATATATCTGACTAGTAAGAATCTTAAAACCTATGTATTGATATCTCTCTGTAAGTGAGTCAAGTGGGTGTAAAGCGGCATAAACACAGCAGTGAAAAGCAGCTAAACCCCTTTATAAAAATCAATCACTTTTAAAAACCCGTGAAACAAAGACAGTGAAAGATAGAGAAATTCTTACTAAATTCGTTCAGGGGCTGTGATGCCATCTGGATTGACCATATCTAGACCCACAGCTGATTGAGACATAAGGGTGGACACTCTTGGGGCTGAGAGGTTTGGTGAGGTTGGGTGAGCAAACGCAGACCCGTTAAAGTAATACTGCGTGGTTCCCATCCCATGGGTCCCAAATCTCCAGGTTCAAGGGCATCTTCCTACTTCGAAAACATGCATGAGAAACCCATAAGATGGTGCACCGTGTGATCGGGAAAGGTTTCTAAAACGCACCTCATTTCTCATCTCCTTGTGCTCGGGTTCGCCATTCCAGCCACTTTACTAGCAATCTCCCTCCTTGGAGAATCAGCACCTTTAACCTCCTGTTCTGTACAGGTTGCAATTTGTCCTGAGGATGAACGGGAAGAGGGGGAACCAATGAGACACTAGCTCTAGGTGTTGGGACAGGCACAGGTCACTCTATTTTCCCATCAGGAAGAAGAATTAACCACAGGCTCAGCTTGCCGCCCGGGACCAAAATAGGGCCTAAAGCAATCCTGCGCTTTTGCGGCCAGCTCCCAAGAAAGCGAGTTGAAAAATGGAGCTCAGGGGCACTGCAATTCACAAACCTGCAGAGTTATAAATCATAACTCTCGACCTCAAATATATTGAGGGAAGGCAACGAAGAGGATTTGAAAGCACGGCAGAATTGCAGGAAACAGATTTCAGGAGGTAGATTCGAATCGCCTTTAAAGCACGGGAAAAGCGGCAAAACCTCGACAATGATGCCCTTGGCCAAAAAGGGCGTATGCGTTTTTTCCTGAATATATTCAGGAAAAAACGCATACGCCCTTTTTGGCCAATCAAGCAACCTGGAAAGGCAAATCAGCGCTACAAAGAAGTCTCGCTTCCCATCGGTCAAAAGGGCCATGCTGAATAAAGTGTCAAAACCAGAAATGCAGGAGAGGCCATGGAGAAACGGAGCCTTGCTACTCTGTTGGGCGGGATGTAAATTGCCAACAGCCCCTCTGGAGAAGTGTACGGTGTGTCCTGAAACATCGAAAAAACTGAGCTTAGAGAGCATAGGGCACTTCCACTCATGGGCGTATAAATTGGGAAAAATAAGAATCAGCAAGACACAGGCACCCCAAAGTTTAGGGCTGCTCTGTTGACAAGAACCTCCACTTCGTTACACCTTAAATATCCCAGGAAAGAGAAAAATGGATAAAGAAGTTGTGGTCCTTATGTACAACGGAATATCACTCAGCCATGAAATCAACGTCATAAGGCTAGTAGCAGCATGATGAGTGGATTTAGGTACGACGATTCTAAGTGAAATAAGTCACACAGAAAAAGACACTTATCATAAGATATCACTTATAGAGGGAATGTAAAAACCGCTACCCTTGAACTGAATTACAAAACAGAACAGAGTCACACGTTTAGAAAACACACTAGGGCTGCTTAACGGGAAAGGTGAGGTGGGGTGATGCATAAAAGAAGGGTTTCAAATTAGCTCAGATACCATTCCATAAACCCAATATGTAAAAGACACGACATACTCCTTGCTCAGTGAACTGGACTCAACACCCCCTATTCACCACCTAAGAATATATCTGACTAGTAAGAATGTTAAAACCTATGTATTGATATCACTCTGTAAGTGAGTCAAGTGGGTGTAAAGCGGCATAAACACAGCAGTAAAAAGCAGGTAAACTCCTTTATAAAAATCAATCACTTTTAAAAACCCGTGAAACAAAGACAGTGAAAGAGAGAGAAATTCTTACTAAATTCGTTCAGGGGCTGTGATGCCACCTGGATTGACCATATCTAGACCCACAGCTGATTGAGACATAAGGGTGGACACTCTTGGGGCTGAGAGGTTTGGTGAGGTTGGGTGAGCAAACGCAGACCCTTTAGAGTAATACTGCGTGGTACCCATCCCATGGGTCCCAAATCTCCAGATTCAAGGGCATCTTCCTACATCGAAAACATGCATGAGAAACCCAGAAGATGGTACACCGTGTGATCGGGAAAGGTTTCTAAAACGCACCTCATTTCTCATCTCCTTGTGCTCGGGTTCCCCATTCCAGCCGCTTTACTAGCAATCTCCCTCCTTGGAGAATCAGCACCTTTAACCTCCTGTTCCGTACAGGTTGCAATTTGTCCTGAGGATGAACGGGAAGAGGGGGAACCAATGAGACACTAGCTCTAGGTGTTGGGACAGGCACAGGTCACTCTATTTTCCCATCAGGAAGAAGAATTAACCACAGGCTCAGCCTGCCGCCCGGGACCAAAATAGGGCCTAAAGCAATCCTGCGCTTTTGCGGCCAGCTCCCAAGAAAGCGAGTTGAAAAATGGAGCTCAGGGGCACTGCAATTCACAAACCTGCAGAGTTATAAATCATAACTCTCGTCCTCAAATATATTGAGGGAAGGCAACGAAGAGGATTTGAAAGCAAGGCAGAATTGCAGGAAACAGATTTCAGGAGGTAGATTCGAATCGCCTTTAAAGCACGGGAAAAGCGGCAAAACCTCGACAATGATGCCCTTGGCCAAAAAGGGCGTATGCGTTTTTTCCTGAATATATTCAGGAAAAAACGCATACGCCCTTTTTGGCCAACCAAGCAACCTGGAAAGGCAAATCAGCGCTACAAAGAAGTCTCGCTTCCCATCGGTCAAAAGGGCCATGCTGAATAAAGTGTCAAAACCAGAAATGCAGGACAGGCCATGGAGAAACGGGAGCCTTGCTACGCTGATGGGCGGGATGTAAATTGCCAACAGCCACTCTGGAGAAGTGTACGGTGTGTCCTGAAACATCGAAAAAACTCAGCTTAGAGAGCATAGGGCACTTCCACTCATGGGCGTATAAATTGGGAAAACTAAAAATCAGCAAGACACAGGCACCCCAAAGTTTAGGGCTGCTCTGTTGACAAGAACCTCCACTTCGTTACACCCTATATATCCCAGGAAAGAGAAAAATGGATAAAGAAGTTGTGGTCCTTATGTACAATGGAATATCACTCAGCCATGAAATCAACGTCATAAGGCTAGTAGCAGCATGATGAGTGGATTTAGGTATGACGATTCTAAGTGAAATAAGTCACACAGAAAAAGACACTTATCATAAGATATCACTTATAGAGGGAATGTAAAAACCGCTACCCTTGAACTGAATTACAAAACAGAACAGAGTCACCCGTTTAGAAAACACACTATGGCTGCTTAACGGGAAAGGTGAGGTGGGGTGATGCATAAAAGAAGGGTTTCAAATTAGCTCAGAGACCGTTCCATAAACCCAATATGTAATAGACACGACCTACCCCTTGCTCAGTGAACTGGACTCAACACCCCCTATTCACCACCCAAGAATATATCTGACTAGTAAGAATGTTAAAACCTATGTATTGATATCACTTTGTAAGTGAGTCAAGCGGGTGTAAAGCGGCATAAACACAGCAGTGAAAAGCAGCTAAACCCCTTTATAAAAATCAATCACTTTTAAAAACCCGTGAAACAAAGACAGTGAAAGAGAGAGAAATTCTTACTAAATTCGTTCAGGGGCTGTGATGCCACCTGGATTGACCATATCTAGACCCACAGCTGATTGAGACATAAGGGTGGACACTCTTGGGGCTGAGAGGTTTGGTGAGGTTGGGTGAGCAAACGCAGACCCTTTAGAGTAATACTGCGTGGTACCCATCCCATGGGTCCCAAATCTCCAGATTCAAGGGCATCTTCCTACATCGAAAACATGCATGAGAAACCCAGAAGATGGTACACCGTGTGATCGGGAAAGGTTTCTAAAACGCACCTCATTTCTCATCTCCTTGTGCTCGGGTTCCCCATTCCAGCCGCTTTACTAGCAATCTCCCTCCTTGGAGAATCAGCACCTTTAACCTCCTGTTCCGTACAGGTTGCAATTTGTCCTGAGGATGAACGGGAAGAGGGGGAACCAATGAGACACTAGCTCTAGGTGTTGGGACAGGCACAGGTCACTCTATTTTCCCATCAGGAAGAAGAATTAACCACAGGCTCAGCCTGCCGCCCGGGACCAAAATAGGGCCTAAAGCAATCCTGCGCTTTTGCGGCCAGCTCCCAAGAAAGCGAGTTGAAAAATGGAGCTCAGGGGCACTGCAATTCACAAACCTGCAGAGTTATAAATCATAACTCTCGTCCTCAAATATATTGAGGGAAGGCAACGAAGAGGATTTGAAAGCAAGGCAGAATTGCAGGAAACAGATTTCAGGAGGTAGATTCGAATCGCCTTTAAAGCACGGGAAAAGCGGCAAAACCTCGACAATGATGCCCTTGGCCAAAAAGGGCGTATGCGTTTTTTCCTGAATATATTCAGGAAAAAACGCATACGCCCTTTTTGGCCAACCAAGCAACCTGGAAAGGCAAATCAGCGCTACAAAGAAGTCTCGCTTCCCATCGGTCAAAAGGGCCATGCTGAATAAAGTGTCAAAACCAGAAATGCAGGACAGGCCATGGAGAAACGGGAGCCTTGCTACGCTGATGGGCGGGATGTAAATTGCCAACAGCCACTCTGGAGAAGTGTACGGTGTGTCCTGAAACATCGAAAAAACTCAGCTTAGAGAGCATAGGGCACTTCCACTCATGGGCGTATAAATTGGGAAAACTAAAAATCAGCAAGACACAGGCACCCCAAAGTTTAGGGCTGCTCTGTTGACAAGAACCTCCACTTCGTTACACCCTAAATATCCCAGGAAAGAGAAAAATGGATAAAGAAGTTGTGGTCCTTATGTACAATGGAATATCACTCAGCCATGAAATCAACGTCATAAGGCTAGTAGCAGCATGATGAGTGGATTTAGGTATGACGATTCTAAGTGAAATAAGTCACACAGAAAAAGACACTTATCATAAGATATCACTTATAGAGGGAATGTAAAAACCGCTACCCTTGAACTGAATTACAAAACAGAACAGAGTCACCCGTTTAGAAAACACACTATGGCTGCTTAACGGGAAAGGTGAGGTGGGGTGATGCATAAAAGAAGGGTTTCAAATTAGCTCAGAGACCGTTCCATAAACCCAATATGTAATAGACACGACCTACCCCTTGCTCAGTGAACTGGACTCAACACCCCCTATTCACCACCCAAGAATATATCTGACTAGTAAGAATGTTAAAACCTATGTATTGATATCACTTTGTAAGTGAGTCAAGCGGGTGTAAAGCGGCATAAACACAGCAGTGAAAAGCAGCTAAACCCCTTTATAAAAATCAATCACTTTTAAAAACCCGTGAAACAAAGACAGTGAAAGAGAGAGAAATTCTTACTAAATTCGTCCAGGGGCTGTGATGCCACCTGGATTGACCATATCTAGACCCACAGCTGATTGAGACATAAGGGTGGACAGACACTCTTGGGGCTGAGAGGTTTGGTGAGGTTGGGTGAGCAAACGCAGACCCTTTAGAGTAATACTGCGTGGTACCCATCCCATGGGTCCCAAATCTCCAGATTCAAGGGCATCTTCCTACATCGAAAACATGCATGAGAAACCCAGAAGATGGTACATCGTGTGATCGGGAAAGGTTTCTAAAACGCACCTCATTTCTCATCTCCTTGTGCTCGGGTTCCCCATTCCAGCCGCTTTACTAGCAATCTCCCTCCTTGGAGAATCAGCACCTTTAACCTCCTGTTCCGTACAGGTTGCAATTTGTCCTGAGGATGAACGGGAAGAGGGGGAACCAATGAGACACTAGCTCTAGGTGTTGGGACAGGCACAGGTCACTCTATTTTCCCATCAGGAAGAAGAATTAACCACAGGCTCAGCCTGCCGCCCGGGACCAAAATAGGGCCTAAAGCAATCCTGCGCTTTTGCGGCCAGCTCCCAAGAAAGCGAGTTGAAAAATGGAGCTCAGGGGCACTGCAATTCACAAACCTGCAGAGTTATAAATCATAACTCTCGTCCTCAAATATATTGAGGGAAGGCAACGAAGAGGATTTGAAAGCAAGGCAGAATTGCAGGAAACAGATTTCAGGAGGTAGATTCGAATCGCCTTTAAAGCACGGGAAAAGCGGCAAAACCTCGACAATGATGCCCTTGGCCAAAAAGGGCGTATGCGTTTTTTCCTGAATATATTCAGGAAAAAACGCATACGCCCTTTTTGGCCAACCAAGCAACCTGGAAAGGCAAATCAGCGCTACAAAGAAGTCTCGCTTCCCATCGGTCAAAAGGGCCATGCTGAATAAAGTGTCAAAACCAGAAATGCAGGACAGGCCATGGAGAAACGGGAGCCTTGCTACGCTGATGGGCGGGATGTAAATTGCCAACAGCCACTCTGGAGAAGTGTACGGTGTGTCCTGAAACATCGAAAAAACTCAGCTTAGAGAGCATAGGGCACTTCCACTCATGGGCGTATAAATTGGGAAAACTAAAAATCAGCAAGACACAGGCACCCCAAAGTTTAGGGCTGCTCTGTTGACAAGAACCTCCACTTCGTTACACCCTAAATATCCCAGGAAAGAGAAAAATGGATAAAGAAGTTGTGGTCCTTATGTACAATGGAATATCACTCAGCCATGAAATCAACGTCATAAGGCTAGTAGCAGCATGATGAGTGGATTTAGGTATGACGATTCTAAGTGAAATAAGTCACACAGAAAAAGACACTTATCATAAGATATCACTTATAGAGGGAATGTAAAAACCGCTACCCTTGAACTGAATTACAAAACAGAACAGAGTCACCCGTTTAGAAAACACACTATGGCTGCTTAACGGGAAAGGTGAGGTGGGGTGATGCATAAAAGAAGGGTTTCAAATTAGCTCAGAGACCGTTCCATAAACCCAATATGTAATAGACACGACCTACCCCTTGCTCAGTGAACTGGACTCACCCCCTATTCACCACCCAAGAATATATCTGACTAGTAAGAATGTTAAAACCTATGTATTGATATCACTTTGTAAGTGAGTCAAGCGGGTGTAAAGCGGCATAAACACAGCAGTGAAAAGCAGCTAAACCCCTTTATAAAAATCAATCACTTTTAAAAACCCGTGAAACAAAGACAGTGAAAGAGAGAGAAATTCTTACTAAATTCGTCCAGGGGCTGTGATGCCACCTGGATTGACCATATCTAGACCCACAGCTGATTGAGACATAAGGGTGGACAGACACTCTTGGGGCTGAGAGGTTTGGTGAGGTTGGGTGAGCAAACGCAGACCCTTTAGAGTAATACTGCGTGGTACCCATCCCATGGATCCCAAATCTCCAGATTCAAGGGCATCTTCCTACATCGAAAACATGCATGAGAAACCCAGAAGATGGTACATCGTGTGATCGGGAAAGGTTTCTAAAACGCACCTCATTTCTCATCTCCTTGTGCTCGGGTTCCCCATTCCAGCCGCTTTACTAGCAATCTCCCTCCTTGGAGAATCAGCACCTTTAACCTCCTGTTCCGTACAGGTTGCAATTTGTCCTGAGGATGAACGGGAAGAGGGGGAACCAATGAGACACTAGCTCTAGGTGTTGGGACAGGCACAGGTCACTCTATTTTCCCATCAGGAAGAAGAATTAACCACAGGCTCAGCCTGCCGCCCGGGACCAAAATAGGGCCTAAAGCAATCCTGCGCTTTTGCGGCCAGCTCCCAAGAAAGCGAGTTGAAAAATGGAGCTCAGGGGCACTGCAATTCACAAACCTGCAGAGTTATAAATCATAACTCTCGTCCTCAAATATATTGAGGGAAGGCCACGAAGAGGATTTGAAAGCAAGGCAGAATTGCAGGAAACAGATTTCAGGAGGTAGATTCGAATCGCCTTTAAAGCACGGGAAAAGCGGCAAAACCTCGACAATGATGCCCTTGGCCAAAAAGGGCGTATGCGTTTTTTCCTGAATATATTCAGGAAAAAACGCATACGCCCTTTTTGGCCAACCAAGCAACCTGGAAAGGCAAATCAGCGCTACAAAGAAGTCTCGCTTCCCATCGGTCAAAAGGGCCATGCTGAATAAAGTGTCAAAACCAGAAATGCAGAACAGGCCATGGAGAAACGGGAGCCCTGCTACGCTGATGGGCGGGATGTAAATTGCCAACAGCCACTCTGGAGAAGTGTACGGTGTGTCCTGAAACATCGAAAAAACTCAGCTTAGAGAGCATAGGGCACTTCCACTCATGGGCGTATAAATTGGGAAAACTAAAAATCAGCAAGACACAGGCACCCCAAAGTTTAGGGCTGCTCTGTTGACAAGAACGTCCACTTCGTTACACCTTAAATATCCCAGGAAAGAGAAAAATGGATAAAGAAGTTGTGGTCCTTATGTACAATGGAATATCACTCAGCCATGAAATCAACGTCATAAGGCTAGTAGCAGCATGATGACTGGATTTAGGTACGACGATTCTAAGTGAAATAAGTCACACAGAAAAAGACACTTATCATAAGATATCACTTATAGAGGGAATGTAAAAACCGCGACCCTTGAACTGAATTACAAAACAGAACAGAGTCACACGTTTAGAAAACACACTATGGCTGCTTAACGGGAAAGGGGAGGTGGGGTGATGCATAAAAGAAGGGTTTCAAATTAGCTCACAGACCGTTCCATAAACCCAATATGTAATAGACACGACCTACTCCTTGCTCAGTGAACTGGACTCAACACCCCCTATTCACCGCCCAAGAATATATCTGACTAGTAAGAATCTTAAAACCTATGTATTGATATCTCTCTGTAAGTGAGTCAAGTGGGTGTAAAGCGGCATAAACACAGCAGTGAAAAGCAGCTAAACCCCTTTATAAAAATCAATCACTTTTAAAAACCCGTGAAACAAAGACAGTGAAAGATAGAGAAATTCTTACTAAATTCGTTCAGGGGCTGTGATGCCATCTGGATTGACCATATCTAGACCCACAGCTGATTGAGACATAAGGGTGGACACTCTTGGGGCTGAGAGGTTTGGTGAGGTTGGGTGAGCAAACGCAGACCCGTTAAAGTAATACTGCGTGGTTCCCATCCCATGGGTCCCAAATCTCCAGGTTCAAGGGCATCTTCCTACTTCGAAAACATGCATGAGAAACCCATAAGATGGTGCACCGTGTGATCGGGAAAGGTTTCTAAAACGCACCTCATTTCTCATCTCCTTGTGCTCGGGTTCGCCATTCCAGCCACTTTACTAGCAATCTCCCTCCTTGGAGAATCAGCACCTTTAACCTCCTGTTCTGTACAGGTTGCAATTTGTCCTGAGGATGAACGGGAAGAGGGGGAACCAATGAGACACTAGCTCTAGGTGTTGGGACAGGCACAGGTCACTCTATTTTCCCATCAGGAAGAAGAATTAACCACAGGCTCAGCTTGCCGCCCGGGACCAAAATAGGGCCTAAAGCAATCCTGCGCTTTTGCGGCCAGCTCCCAAGAAAGCGAGTTGAAAAATGGAGCTCAGGGGCACTGCAATTCACAAACCTGCAGAGTTATAAATCATAACTCTCGACCTCAAATATATTGAGGGAAGGCAACGAAGAGGATTTGAAAGCACGGCAGAATTGCAGGAAACAGATTTCAGGAGGTAGATTCGAATCGCCTTTAAAGCACGGGAAAAGCGGCAAAACCTCGACAATGATGCCTTTGGCCAAAAAGGGCGTATGCGTTTTTTCCTGAATATATTCAGGAAAAAACGCATACGCCCTTTTTGGCCAATCAAGCAACCTGGAAAGGCAAATCAGCGCTACAAAGAAGTCTCGCTTCCCATCGGTCAAAAGGGCCATGCTGAATAAAGTGTCAAAACCAGAAATGCAGGAGAGGCCATGGAGAAACGGAGCCTTGCTACTCTGTTGGGCGGGATGTAAATTGCCAACAGCCCCTCTGGAGAAGTGTACGGTGTGTCCTGAAACATCGAAAAAACTGAGCTTAGAGAGCATAGGGCACTTCCACTCATGGGCGTATAAATTGGGAAAAATAAGAATCAGCAAGACACAGGCACCCCAAAGTTTAGGGCTGCTCTGTTGACAAGAACCTCCACTTCGTTACACCTTAAATATCCCAGGAAAGAGAAAAATGGATAAAGAAGTTGTGGTCCTTATGTACAACGGAATATCACTCAGCCATGAAATCAACGTCATAAGGCTAGTAGCAGCATGATGAGTGGATTTAGGTACGACGATTCTAAGTGAAATAAGTCACACAGAAAAAGACACTTATCATAAGATATCACTTATAGAGGGAATGTAAAAACCGCTACCCTTGAACTGAATTACAAAACAGAACAGAGTCACACGTTTAGAAAACACACTAGGGCTGCTTAACGGGAAAGGTGAGGTGGGGTGATGCATAAAAGAAGGGTTTCAAATTAGCTCAGATACCATTCCATAAACCCAATATGTAAAAGACACGACATACTCCTTGCTCAGTGAACTGGACTCAACACCCCCTATTCACCACCTAAGAATATATCTGACTAGTAAGAATGTTAAAACCTATGTATTGATATCACTCTGTAAGTGAGTCAAGTGGGTGTAAAGCGGCATAAACACAGCAGTAAAAAGCAGGTAAACTCCTTTATAAAAATCAATCACTTTTAAAAACCCGTGAAACAAAGACAGTGAAAGAGAGAGAAATTCTTACTAAATTCGTTCAGGGGCTGTGATGCCACCTGGATTGACCATATCTAGACCCACAGCTGATTGAGACATAAGGGTGGACACTCTTGGGGCTGAGAGGTTTGGTGAGGTTGGGTGAGCAAACGCAGACCCTTTAGAGTAATACTGCGTGGTACCCATCCCATGGGTCCCAAATCTCCAGATTCAAGGGCATCTTCCTACATCGAAAACATGCATGAGAAACCCAGAAGATGGTACACCGTGTGATCGGGAAAGGTTTCTAAAACGCACCTCATTTCTCATCTCCTTGTGCTCGGGTTCCCCATTCCAGCCGCTTTACTAGCAATCTCCCTCCTTGGAGAATCAGCACCTTTAACCTCCTGTTCCGTACAGGTTGCAATTTGTCCTGAGGATGAACGGGAAGAGGGGGAACCAATGAGACACTAGCTCTAGGTGTTGGGACAGGCACAGGTCACTCTATTTTCCCATCAGGAAGAAGAATTAACCACAGGCTCAGCCTGCCGCCCGGGACCAAAATAGGGCCTAAAGCAATCCTGCGCTTTTGCGGCCAGCTCCCAAGAAAGCGAGTTGAAAAATGGAGCTCAGGGGCACTGCAATTCACAAACCTGCAGAGTTATAAATCATAACTCTCGTCCTCAAATATATTGAGGGAAGGCAACGAAGAGGATTTGAAAGCAAGGCAGAATTGCAGGAAACAGATTTCAGGAGGTAGATTCGAATCGCCTTTAAAGCACGGGAAAAGCGGCAAAACCTCGACAATGATGCCCTTGGCCAAAAAGGGCGTATGCGTTTTTTCCTGAATATATTCAGGAAAAAACGCATACGCCCTTTTTGGCCAACCAAGCAACCTGGAAAGGCAAATCAGCGCTACAAAGAAGTCTCGCTTCCCATCGGTCAAAAGGGCCATGCTGAATAAAGTGTCAAAACCAGAAATGCAGGACAGGCCATGGAGAAACGGGAGCCTTGCTACGCTGATGGGCGGGATGTAAATTGCCAACAGCCACTCTGGAGAAGTGTACGGTGTGTCCTGAAACATCGAAAAAACTCAGCTTAGAGAGCATAGGGCACTTCCACTCATGGGCGTATAAATTGGGAAAACTAAAAATCAGCAAGACACAGGCACCCCAAAGTTTAGGGCTGCTCTGTTGACAAGAACCTCCACTTCGTTACACCCTAAATATCCCAGGAAAGAGAAAAATGGATAAAGAAGTTGTGGTCCTTATGTACAATGGAATATCACTCAGCCATGAAATCAACGTCATAAGGCTAGTAGCAGCATGATGAGTGGATTTAGGTATGACGATTCTAAGTGAAATAAGTCACACAGAAAAAGACACTTATCATAAGATATCACTTATAGAGGGAATGTAAAAACCGCTACCCTTGAACTGAATTACAAAACAGAACAGAGTCACCCGTTTAGAAAACACACTATGGCTGCTTAACGGGAAAGGTGAGGTGGGGTGATGCATAAAAGAAGGGTTTCAAATTAGCTCAGAGACCGTTCCATAAACCCAATATGTAATAGACACGACCTACCCCTTGCTCAGTGAACTGGACTCAACACCCCCTATTCACCACCCAAGAATATATCTGACTAGTAAGAATGTTAAAACCTATGTATTGATATCACTTTGTAAGTGAGTCAAGCGGGTGTAAAGCGGCATAAACACAGCAGTGAAAAGCAGCTAAACCCCTTTATAAAAATCAATCACTTTTAAAAACCCGTGAAACAAAGACAGTGAAAGAGAGAGAAATTCTTACTAAATTCGTCCAGGGGCTGTGATGCCACCTGGATTGACCATATCTAGACCCACAGCTGATTGAGACATAAGGGTGGACAGACACTCTTGGGGCTGAGAGGTTTGCTGAGGTTGGGTGAGCAAACGCAGACCCTTTAGAGTAATACTGCGTGGTACCCATCCCATGGGTCCCAAATCTCCAGATTCAAGGGCATCTTCCTACATCGAAAACATGCATGAGAAACCCAGAAGATGGTACATCGTGTGATCGGGAAAGGTTTCTAAAAGGGACCTCATTTCTCATCTCCTTGTGCTCGGGTTCCCCATTCCAGCCGCTTTACTAGCAATCTCCCTCCTTGGAGAATCAGCACCTTTAACCTCCTGTTCCGTACAGGTTGCAATTTGTCCTGAGGATGAACGGGAAGAGGGGGAACCAATGAGACACTAGCTCTAGGTGTTGGGACAGGCACAGGTCACTCTATTTTCCCATCAGGAAGAAGAATTAACCACAGGCTCAGCCTGCCGCCCGGGACCAAAATAGGGCCTAAAGCAATCCTGCGCTTTTGCGGCCAGCTCCCAAGAAAGCGAGTTGAAAAATGGAGCTCAGGGGCACTGCAATTCACAAACCTGCAGAGTTATAAATCATAACTCTCGTCCTCAAATATATTGAGGGAAGGCCACGAAGAGGATTTGAAAGCAAGGCAGAATTGCAGGAAACAGATTTCAGGAGGTAGATTCGAATCGCCTTTAAAGCACGGGAAAAGCGGCAAAACCTCTACAATGATGCCCTTGGCCAAAAAGGGCGTATGCGTTTTTTCCTGAATATATTCAGGAAAAAACGCATACGCCCTTTTTGGCCAACCAAGCAACCTGGAAAGGCAAATCAGCGCTACAAAGAAGTCTCGCTTCCCATCGGTCAAAAGGGCCATGCTGAATAAAGTGTCAAAACCAGAAATGCAGAACAGGCCATGGAGAAACGGGAGCCCTGCTACGCTGATGGGCGGGATGTAAATTGCCAACAGCCACTCTGGAGAAGTGTACGGTGTGTCCTGAAACATCGAAAAAACTCAGCTTAGAGAGCATAGGGCACTTCCACTCATGGGCGTATAAATTGGGAAAACTACAAATCAGCAAGACACAGGCACCCCAAAGTTTAGGGCTGCTCTGTTGACAAGAACGTCCACTTCGTTACACCTTAAATATCCCAGGAAAGAGAAAAATGGATAAAGAAGTTGTGGTCCTTATGTACAATGGAATATCACTCAGCCATGAAATCAACGTCATAAGGCTAGTAGCAGCATGATGACTGGATTTAGGTACGACGATTCTAAGTGAAATAAGTCACACAGAAAAAGACACTTATCATAAGATATCACTTATAGAGGGAATGTAAAAACCGCGACCCTTGAACTGAATTACAAAACAGAACAGAGTCACACGTTTAGAAAACACACTATGGCTGCTTAACGGGAAAGGGGAGGTGGGGTGATGCATAAAAGAAGGGTTTCAAATTAGCTCACAGACCGTTCCATAAACCCAATATGTAATAGACACGACCTACTCCTTGCTCAGTGAACTGGACTCAACACCCCCTATTCACCGCCCAAGAATATATCTGACTAGTAAGAATCTTAAAACCTATGTATTGATATCTCTCTGTAAGTGAGTCAAGTGGGTGTAAAGCGGCATAAACACAGCAGTGAAAAGCAGCTAAACCCCTTTATAAAAATCAATCACTTTTAAAAACCCGTGAAACAAAGACAGTGAAAGATAGAGAAATTCTTACTAAATTCGTTCAGGGGCTGTGATGCCATCTGGATTGACCATATCTAGACCCACAGCTGATTGAGACATAAGGGTGGACACTCTTGGGGCTGAGAGGTTTGGTGAGGTTGGGTGAGCAAACGCAGACCCGTTAAAGTAATACTGCGTGGTTCCCATCCCATGGGTCCCAAATCTCCAGGTTCAAGGGCATCTTCCTACTTCGAAAACATGCATGAGAAACCCATAAGATGGTGCACCGTGTGATCGGGAAAGGTTTCTAAAACGCACCTCATTTCTCATCTCCTTGTGCTCGGGTTCGCCATTCCAGCCACTTTACTAGCAATCTCCCTCCTTGGAGAATCAGCACCTTTAACCTCCTGTTCTGTACAGGTTGCAATTTGTCCTGAGGATGAACGGGAAGAGGGGGAACCAATGAGACACTAGCTCTAGGTGTTGGGACAGGCACAGGTCACTCTATTTTCCCATCAGGAAGAAGAATTAACCACAGGCTCAGCTTGCCGCCCGGGACCAAAATAGGGCCTAAAGCAATCCTGCGCTTTTGCGGCCAGCTCCCAAGAAAGCGAGTTGAAAAATGGAGCTCAGGGGCACTGCAATTCACAAACCTGCAGAGTTATAAATCATAACTCTCGACCTCAAATATATTGAGGGAAGGCAACGAAGAGGATTTGAAAGCACGGCAGAATTGCAGGAAACAGATTTCAGGAGGTAGATTCGAATCGCCTTTAAAGCACGGGAAAAGCGGCAAAACCTCGACAATGATGCCTTTGGCCAAAAAGGGCGTATGCGTTTTTTCCTGAATATATTCAGGAAAAAACGCATACGCCCTTTTTGGCCAATCAAGCAACCTGGAAAGGCAAATCAGCGCTACAAAGAAGTCTCGCTTCCCATCGGTCAAAAGGGCCATGCTGAATAAAGTGTCAAAACCAGAAATGCAGGAGAGGCCATGGAGAAACGGAGCCTTGCTACTCTGTTGGGCGGGATGTAAATTGCCAACAGCCCCTCTGGAGAAGTGTACGGTGTGTCCTGAAACATCGAAAAAACTGAGCTTAGAGAGCATAGGGCACTTCCACTCATGGGCGTATAAATTGGGAAAAATAAGAATCAGCAAGACACAGGCACCCCAAAGTTTAGGGCTGCTCTGTTGACAAGAACCTCCACTTCGTTACACCTTAAATATCCCAGGAAAGAGAAAAATGGATAAAGAAGTTGTGGTCCTTATGTACAACGGAATATCACTCAGCCATGAAATCAACGTCATAAGGCTAGTAGCAGCATGATGAGTGGATTTAGGTACGACGATTCTAAGTGAAATAAGTCACACAGAAAAAGACACTTATCATAAGATATCACTTATAGAGGGAATGTAAAAACCGCTACCCTTGAACTGAATTACAAAACAGAACAGAGTCACACGTTTAGAAAACACACTAGGGCTGCTTAACGGGAAAGGTGAGGTGGGGTGATGCATAAAAGAAGGGTTTCAAATTAGCTCAGATACCATTCCATAAACCCAATATGTAAAAGACACGACATACTCCTTGCTCAGTGAACTGGACTCAACACCCCCTATTCACCACCTAAGAATATATCTGACTAGTAAGAATGTTAAAACCTATGTATTGATATCACTCTGTAAGTGAGTCAAGTGGGTGTAAAGCGGCATAAACACAGCAGTAAAAAGCAGGTAAACTCCTTTATAAAAATCAATCACTTTTAAAAACCCGTGAAACAAAGACAGTGAAAGAGAGAGAAATTCTTACTAAATTCGTTCAGGGGCTGTGATGCCACCTGGATTGACCATATCTAGACCCACAGCTGATTGAGACATAAGGGTGGACACTCTTGGGGCTGAGAGGTTTGGTGAGGTTGGGTGAGCAAACGCAGACCCTTTAGAGTAATACTGCGTGGTACCCATCCCATGGGTCCCAAATCTCCAGATTCAAGGGCATCTTCCTACATCGAAAACATGCATGAGAAACCCAGAAGATGGTACATCGTGTGATCGGGAAAGGTTTCTAAAACGCACCTCATTTCTCATCTCCTTGTGCTCGGGTTCCCCATTCCAGCCGCTTTACTAGCAATCTCCCTCCTTGGAGAATCAGCACCTTTAACCTCCTGTTCCGTACAGGTTGCAATTTGTCCTGAGGATGAACGGGAAGAGGGGGAACCAATGAGACACTAGCTCTAGGTGTTGGGACAGGCACAGGTCACTCTATTTTCCCATCAGGAAGAAGAATTAACCACAGGCTCAGCCTGCCGCCCGGGACCAAAATAGGGCCTAAAGCAATCCTGCGCTTTTGCGGCCAGCTCCCAAGAAAGCGAGTTGAAAAATGGAGCTCAGGGGCACTGCAATTCACAAACCTGCAGAGTTATAAATCATAACTCTCGTCCTCAAATATATTGAGGGAAGGCAACGAAGAGGATTTGAAAGCAAGGCAGAATTGCAGGAAACAGATTTCAGGAGGTAGATTCGAATCGCCTTTAAAGCACGGGAAAAGCGGCAAAACCTCGACAATGATGCCCTTGGCCAAAAAGGGCGTATGCGTTTTTTCCTGAATATATTCAGGAAAAAACGCATACGCCCTTTTTGGCCAACCAAGCAACCTGGAAAGGCAAATCAGCGCTACAAAGAAGTCTCGCTTCCCATCGGTCAAAAGGGCCATGCTGAATAAAGTGTCAAAACCAGAAATGCAGGACAGGCCATGGAGAAACGGGAGCCTTGCTACGCTGATGGGCGGGATGTAAATTGCCAACAGCCACTCTGGAGAAGTGTACGGTGTGTCCTGAAACATCGAAAAAACTCAGCTTAGAGAGCATAGGGCACTTCCACTCATGGGCGTATAAATTGGGAAAACTAAAAATCAGCAAGACACAGGCACCCCAAAGTTTAGGGCTGCTCTGTTGACAAGAACCTCCACTTCGTTACACCCTAAATATCCCAGGAAAGAGAAAAATGGATAAAGAAGTTGTGGTCCTTATGTACAATGGAATATCACTCAGCCATGAAATCAACGTCATAAGGCTAGTAGCAGCATGATGAGTGGATTTAGGTATGACGATTCTAAGTGAAATAAGTCACACAGAAAAAGACACTTATCATAAGATATCACTTATAGAGGGAATGTAAAAACCGCTACCCTTGAACTGAATTACAAAACAGAACAGAGTCACCCGTTTAGAAAACACACTATGGCTGCTTAACGGGAAAGGTGAGGTGGGGTGATGCATAAAAGAAGGGTTTCAAATTAGCTCAGAGACCGTTCCATAAACCCAATATGTAATAGACACGACCTACCCCTTGCTCAGTGAACTGGACTCAACACCCCCTATTCACCACCCAAGAATATATCTGACTAGTAAGAATGTTAAAACCTATGTATTGATATCACTTTGTAAGTGAGTCAAGCGGGTGTAAAGCGGCATAAACACAGCAGTGAAAAGCAGCTAAACCCCTTTATAAAAATCAATCACTTTTAAAAACCCGTGAAACAAAGACAGTGAAAGAGAGAGAAATTCTTACTAAATTCGTCCAGGGGCTGTGATGCCACCTGGATTGACCATATCTAGACCCACAGCTGATTGAGACATAAGGGTGGACAGACACTCTTGGGGCTGAGAGGTTTGGTGAGGTTGGGTGAGCAAACGCAGACCCTTTAGAGTAATACTGCGTGGTACCCATCCCATGGGTCCCAAATCTCCAGATTCAAGGGCATCTTCCTACATCGAAAACATGCATGAGAAACCCAGAAGATGGTACATCGTGTGATCGGGAAAGGTTTCTAAAACGCACCTCGTTTCTCATCTCCTTGTGCTCGGGTTCCCCATTCCAGCCGCTTTACTAGCAATCTCCCTCCTTGGAGAATCAGCACCTTTAACCTCCTGTTCCGTACAGGTTGCAATTTGTCCTGAGGATGAACGGGAAGAGGGGGAACCAATGAGACACTAGCTCTAGGTGTTGGGACAGGCACAGGTCACTCTATTTTCCCATCAGGAAGAAGAATTAACCACAGGCTCAGCCTGCCGCCCGGGACCAAAATAGGGCCTAAAGCAATCCTGCGCTTTTGCGGCCAGCTCCCAAGAAAGCGAGTTGAAAAATGGAGCTCAGGGGCACTGCAATTCACAAACCTGCAGAGTTATAAATCATAACTCTCGTCCTCAAATATATTGAGGGAAGGCCACGAAGAGGATTTGAAAGCAAGGCAGAATTGCAGGAAACAGATTTCAGGAGGTAGATTCGAATCGCCTTTAAAGCACGGGAAAAGCGGCAAAACCTCGACAATGATGCCCTTGGCCAAAAAGGGCGTATGCGTTTTTTCCTGAATATATTCAGGAAAAAACGCATACGCCCTTTTTGGCCAACCAAGCAACCTGGAAAGGCAAATCAGCGCTACAAAGAAGTCTCGCTTCCCATCGGTCAAAAGGGCCATGCTGAATAAAGTGTCAAAACCAGAAATGCAGAACAGGCCATGGAGAAACGGGAGCCCTGCTACGCTGATGGGCGGGATGTAAATTGCCAACAGCCACTCTGGAGAAGTGTACGGTGTGTCCTGAAACATCGAAAAAACTCAGCTTAGAGAGCATAGGGCACTTCCACTCATGGGCGTATAAATTGGGAAAACTACAAATCAGCAAGACACAGGCACCCCAAAGTTTAGGGCTGCTCTGTTGACAAGAACGTCCACTTCGTTACACCTTAAATATCCCAGGAAAGAGAAAAATGGATAAAGAAGTTGTGGTCCTTATGTACAATGGAATATCACTCAGCCATGAAATCAACGTCATAAGGCTAGTAGCAGCATGATGACTGGATTTAGGTACGACGATTCTAAGTGAAATAAGTCACACAGAAAAAGACACTTATCATAAGATATCACTTATAGAGGGAATGTAAAAACCGCGACCCTTGAACTGAATTACAAAACAGAACAGAGTCACACGTTTAGAAAACACACTATGGCTGCTTAACGGGAAAGGGGAGGTGGGGTGATGCATAAAAGAAGGGTTTCAAATTAGCTCACAGACCGTTCCATAAACCCAATATGTAATAGACACGACCTACTCCTTGCTCAGTGAACTGGACTCAACACCCCCTATTCACCGCCCAAGAATATATCTGACTAGTAAGAATCTTAAAACCTATGTATTGATATCTCTCTGTAAGTGAGTCAAGTGGGTGTAAAGCGGCATAAACACAGCAGTGAAAAGCAGCTAAACCCCTTTATAAAAATCAATCACTTTTAAAAACCCGTGAAACAAAGACAGTGAAAGATAGAGAAATTCTTACTAAATTCGTTCAGGGGCTGTGATGCCATCTGGATTGACCATATCTAGACCCACAGCTGATTGAGACATAAGGGTGGACACTCTTGGGGCTGAGAGGTTTGGTGAGGTTGGGTGAGCAAACGCAGACCCGTTAAAGTAATACTGCGTGGTTCCCATCCCATGGGTCCCAAATCTCCAGGTTCAAGGGCATCTTCCTACTTCGAAAACATGCATGAGAAACCCATAAGATGGTGCACCGTGTGATCGGGAAAGGTTTCTAAAACGCACCTCATTTCTCATCTCCTTGTGCTCGGGTTCGCCATTCCAGCCACTTTACTAGCAATCTCCCTCCTTGGAGAATCAGCACCTTTAACCTCCTGTTCTGTACAGGTTGCAATTTGTCCTGAGGATGAACGGGAAGAGGGGGAACCAATGAGACACTAGCTCTAGGTGTTGGGACAGGCACAGGTCACTCTATTTTCCCATCAGGAAGAAGAATTAACCACAGGCTCAGCTTGCCGCCCGGGACCAAAATAGGGCCTAAAGCAATCCTGCGCTTTTGCGGCCAGCTCCCAAGAAAGCGAGTTGAAAAATGGAGCTCAGGGGCACTGCAATTCACAAACCTGCAGAGTTATAAATCATAACTCTCGACCTCAAATATATTGAGGGAAGGCAACGAAGAGGATTTGAAAGCACGGCAGAATTGCAGGAAACAGATTTCAGGAGGTAGATTCGAATCGCCTTTAAAGCACGGGAAAAGCGGCAAAACCTCGACAATGATGCCTTTGGCCAAAAAGGGCGTATGCGTTTTTTCCTGAATATATTCAGGAAAAAACGCATACGCCCTTTTTGGCCAATCAAGCAACCTGGAAAGGCAAATCAGCGCTAGAAAGAAGTCTCGCTTCCCATCGGTCAAAAGGGCCATGCTGAATAAAGTGTCAAAACCAGAAATGCAGGAGAGGCCATGGAGAAACGGAGCCTTGCTACTCTGTTGGGCGGGATGTAAATTGCCAACAGCCCCTCTGGAGAAGTGTACGGTGTGTCCTGAAACATCGAAAAAACTGAGCTTAGAGAGCATAGGGCACTTCCACTCATGGGCGTATAAATTGGGAAAAATAAGAATCAGCAAGACACAGGCACCCCAAAGTTTAGGGCTGCTCTGTTGACAAGAACCTCCACTTCGTTACACCTTAAATATCCCAGGAAAGAGAAAAATGGATAAAGAAGTTGTGGTCCTTATGTACAACGGAATATCACTCAGCCATGAAATCAACGTCATAAGGCTAGTAGCAGCATGATGAGTGGATTTAGGTACGACGATTCTAAGTGAAATAAGTCACACAGAAAAAGACACTTATCATAAGATATCACTTATAGAGGGAATGTAAAAACCGCTACCCTTGAACTGAATTACAAAACAGAACAGAGTCACACGTTTAGAAAACACACTAGGGCTGCTTAACGGGAAAGGTGAGGTGGGGTGATGCATAAAAGAAGGGTTTCAAATTAGCTCAGATACCATTCCATAAACCCAATATGTAAAAGACACGACATACTCCTTGCTCAGTGAACTGGACTCAACACCCCCTATTCACCACCTAAGAATATATCTGACTAGTAAGAATGTTAAAACCTATGTATTGATATCACTCTGTAAGTGAGTCAAGTGGGTGTAAAGCGGCATAAACACAGCAGTAAAAAGCAGGTAAACTCCTTTATAAAAATCAATCACTTTTAAAAACCCGTGAAACAAAGACAGTGAAAGAGAGAGAAATTCTTACTAAATTCGTTCAGGGGCTGTGATGCCACCTGGATTGACCATATCTAGACCCACAGCTGATTGAGACATAAGGGTGGACACTCTTGGGGCTGAGAGGTTTGGTGAGGTTGGGTGAGCAAACGCAGACCCTTTAGAGTAATACTGCGTGGTACCCATCCCATGGGTCCCAAATCTCCAGATTCAAGGGCATCTTCCTACATCGAAAACATGCATGAGAAACCCAGAAGATGGTACACCGTGTGATCGGGAAAGGTTTCTAAAACGCACCTCATTTCTCATCTCCTTGTGCTCGGGTTCCCCATTCCAGCCGCTTTACTAGCAATCTCCCTCCTTGGAGAATCAGCACCTTTAACCTCCTGTTCCGTACAGGTTGCAATTTGTCCTGAGGATGAACGGGAAGAGGGGGAACCAATGAGACACTAGCTCTAGGTGTTGGGACAGGCACAGGTCACTCTATTTTCCCATCAGGAAGAAGAATTAACCACAGGCTCAGCCTGCCGCCCGGGACCAAAATAGGGCCTAAAGCAATCCTGCGCTTTTGCGGCCAGCTCCCAAGAAAGCGAGTTGAAAAATGGAGCTCAGGGGCACTGCAATTCACAAACCTGCAGAGTTATAAATCATAACTCTCGTCCTCAAATATATTGAGGGAAGGCAACGAAGAGGATTTGAAAGCAAGGCAGAATTGCAGGAAACAGATTTCAGGAGGTAGATTCGAATCGCCTTTAAAGCACGGGAAAAGCGGCAAAACCTCGACAATGATGCCCTTGGCCAAAAAGGGCGTATGCGTTTTTTCCTGAATATATTCAGGAAAAAACGCATACGCCCTTTTTGGCCAACCAAGCAACCTGGAAAGGCAAATCAGCGCTACAAAGAAGTCTCGCTTCCCATCGGTCAAAAGGGCCATGCTGAATAAAGTGTCAAAACCAGAAATGCAGGACAGGCCATGGAGAAACGGGAGCCTTGCTACGCTGATGGGCGGGATGTAAATTGCCAACAGCCACTCTGGAGAAGTGTACGGTGTGTCCTGAAACATCGAAAAAACTCAGCTTAGAGAGCATAGGGCACTTCCACTCATGGGCGTATAAATTGGGAAAACTAAAAATCAGCAAGACACAGGCACCCCAAAGTTTAGGGCTGCTCTGTTGACAAGAACCTCCACTTCGTTACACCCTAAATATCCCAGGAAAGAGAAAAATGGATAAAGAAGTTGTGGTCCTTATGTACAATGGAATATCACTCAGCCATGAAATCAACGTCATAAGGCTAGTAGCAGCATGATGAGTGGATTTAGGTATGACGATTCTAAGTGAAATAAGTCACACAGAAAAAGACACTTATCATAAGATATCACTTATAGAGGGAATGTAAAAACCGCTACCCTTGAACTGAATTACAAAACAGAACAGAGTCACCCGTTTAGAAAACACACTATGGCTGCTTAACGGGAAAGGTGAGGTGGGGTGATGCATAAAAGAAGGGTTTCAAATTAGCTCAGAGACCGTTCCATAAACCCAATATGTAATAGACACGACCTACCCCTTGCTCAGTGAACTGGACTCAACACCCCCTATTCACCACCCAAGAATATATCTGACTAGTAAGAATGTTAAAACCTATGTATTGATATCACTTTGTAAGTGAGTCAAGCGGGTGTAAAGCGGCATAAACACAGCAGTGAAAAGCAGCTAAACCCCTTTATAAAAATCAATCACTTTTAAAAACCCGTGAAACAAAGACAGTGAAAGAGAGAGAAATTCTTACTAAATTCGTCCAGGGGCTGTGATGCCACCTGGATTGACCATATCTAGACCCACAGCTGATTGAGACATAAGGGTGGACAGACACTCTTGGGGCTGAGAGGTTTGGTGAGGTTGGGTGAGCAAACGCAGACCCTTTAGAGTAATACTGCGTGGTACCCATCCCATGGGTCCCAAATCTCCAGATTCAAGGGCATCTTCCTACATCGAAAACATGCATGAGAAACCCAGAAGATGGTACATCGTGTGATCGGGAAAGGTTTCTAAAACGCACCTCATTTCTCATCTCCTTGTGCTCGGGTTCCCCATTCCAGCCGCTTTACTAGCAATCTCCCTCCTTGGAGAATCAGCACCTTTAACCTCCTGTTCCGTACAGGTTGCAATTTGTCCTGAGGATGAACGGGAAGAGGGGGAACCAATGAGACACTAGCTCTAGGTGTTGGGACAGGCACAGGTCACTCTATTTTCCCATCAGGAAGAAGAATTAACCACAGGCTCAGCCTGCCGCCCGGGACCAAAATAGGGCCTAAAGCAATCCTGCGCTTTTGCGGCCAGCTCCCAAGAAAGCGAGTTGAAAAATGGAGCTCAGGGGCACTGCAATTCACAAACCTGCAGAGTTATAAATCATAACTCTCGTCCTCAAATATATTGAGGGAAGGCCACGAAGAGGATTTGAAAGCAAGGCAGAATTGCAGGAAACAGATTTCAGGAGGTAGATTCGAATCGCCTTTAAAGCACGGGAAAAGCGGCAAAACCTCGACAATGATGCCCTTGGCCAAAAAGGGCGTATGCGTTTTTTCCTGAATATATTCAGGAAAAAACGCATACGCCCTTTTTGGCCAACCAAGCAACCTGGAAAGGCAAATCAGCGCTACAAAGAAGTCTCGCTTCCCATCGGTCAAAAGGGCCATGCTGAATAAAGTGTCAAAACCAGAAATGCAGAACAGGCCATGGAGAAACGGGAGCCCTGCTACGCTGATGGGCGGGATGTAAATTGCCAACAGCCACTCTGGAGAAGTGTACGGTGTGTCCTGAAACATCGAAAAAACTCAGCTTAGAGAGCATAGGGCACTTCCACTCATGGGCGTATAAATTGGGAAAACTACAAATCAGCAAGACACAGGCACCCCAAAGTTTAGGGCTGCTCTGTTGACAAGAACGTCCACTTCGTTACACCTTAAATATCCCAGGAAAGAGAAAAATGGATAAAGAAGTTGTGGTCCTTATGTACAATGGAATATCACTCAGCCATGAAATCAACGTCATAAGGCTAGTAGCAGCATGATGACTGGATTTAGGTACGACGATTCTAAGTGAAATAAGTCACACAGAAAAAGACACTTATCATAAGATATCACTTATAGAGGGAATGTAAAAACCGCGACCCTTGAACTGAATTACAAAACAGAACAGAGTCACACGTTTAGAAAACACACTATGGCTGCTTAACGGGAAAGGGGAGGTGGGGTGATGCATAAAAGAAGGGTTTCAAATTAGCTCACAGACCGTTCCATAAACCCAATATGTAATAGACACGACCTACTCCTTGCTCAGTGAACTGGACTCAACACCCCCTATTCACCGCCCAAGAATATATCTGACTAGTAAGAATCTTAAAACCTATGTATTGATATCTCTCTGTAAGTGAGTCAAGTGGGTGTAAAGCGGCATAAACACAGCAGTGAAAAGCAGCTAAACCCCTTTATAAAAATCAATCACTTTTAAAAACCCGTGAAACAAAGACAGTGAAAGATAGAGAAATTCTTACTAAATTCGTTCAGGGGCTGTGATGCCATCTGGATTGACCATATCTAGACCCACAGCTGATTGAGACATAAGGGTGGACACTCTTGGGGCTGAGAGGTTTGGTGAGGTTGGGTGAGCAAACGCAGACCCGTTAAAGTAATACTGCGTGGTTCCCATCCCATGGGTCCCAAATCTCCAGGTTCAAGGGCATCTTCCTACTTCGAAAACATGCATGAGAAACCCATAAGATGGTGCACCGTGTGATCGGGAAAGGTTTCTAAAACGCACCTCATTTCTCATCTCCTTGTGCTCGGGTTCGCCATTCCAGCCACTTTACTAGCAATCTCCCTCCTTGGAGAATCAGCACCTTTAACCTCCTGTTCTGTACAGGTTGCAATTTGTCCTGAGGATGAACGGGAAGAGGGGGAACCAATGAGAGACTAGCTCTAGGTGTTGGGACAGGCACAGGTCACTCTATTTTCCCATCAGGAAGAAGAATTAACCACAGGCTCAGCTTGCCGCCCGGGACCAAAATAGGGCCTAAAGCAATCCTGCGCTTTTGCGGCCAGCTCCCAAGAAAGCGAGTTGAAAAATGGAGCTCAGGGGCACTGCAATTCACAAACCTGCAGAGTTATAAATCATAACTCTCGACCTCAAATATATTGAGGGAAGGCAACGAAGAGGATTTGAAAGCACGGCAGAATTGCAGGAAACAGATTTCAGGAGGTAGATTCGAATCGCCTTTAAAGCACGGGAAAAGCGGCAAAACCTCGACAATGATGCCTTTGGCCAAAAAGGGCGTATGCGTTTTTTCCTGAATATATTCAGGAAAAAACGCATACGCCCTTTTTGGCCAATCAAGCAACCTGGAAAGGCAAATCAGCGCTACAAAGAAGTCTCGCTTCCCATCGGTCAAAAGGGCCATGCTGAATAAAGTGTCAAAACCAGAAATGCAGGAGAGGCCATGGAGAAACGGAGCCTTGCTACTCTGTTGGGCGGGATGTAAATTGCCAACAGCCCCTCTGGAGAAGTGTACGGTGTGTCCTGAAACATCGAAAAAACTGAGCTTAGAGAGCATAGGGCACTTCCACTCATGGGCGTATAAATTGGGAAAAATAAGAATCAGCAAGACACAGGCACCCCAAAGTTTAGGGCTGCTCTGTTGACAAGAACCTCCACTTCGTTACACCTTAAATATCCCAAGAAAGAGAAAAATGGATAAAGAAGTTGTGGTCCTTATGTACAACGGAATATCACTCAGCCATGAAATCAACGTCATAAGGCTAGTAGCAGCATGATGAGTGGATTTAGGTACGACGATTCTAAGTGAAATAAGTCACACAGAAAAAGACACTTATCATAAGATATCACTTATAGAGGGAATGTAAAAACCGCTACCCTTGAACTGAATTACAAAACAGAACAGAGTCACACGTTTAGAAAACACACTAGGGCTGCTTAACGGGAAAGGTGAGGTGGGGTGATGCATAAAAGAAGGGTTTCAAATTAGCTCAGATACCATTCCATAAACCCAATATGTAAAAGACACGACATACTCCTTGCTCAGTGAACTGGACTCAACACCCCCTATTCACCACCTAAGAATATATCTGACTAGTAAGAATGTTAAAACCTATGTATTGATATCACTCTGTAAGTGAGTCAAGTGGGTGTAAAGCGGCATAAACACAGCAGTAAAAAGCAGGTAAACTCCTTTATAAAAATCAATCACTTTTAAAAACCCGTGAAACAAAGACAGTGAAAGAGAGAGAAATTCTTACTAAATTCGTTCAGGGGCTGTGATGCCACCTGGATTGACCATATCTAGACCCACAGCTGATTGAGACATAAGGGTGGACACTCTTGGGGCTGAGAGGTTTGGTGAGGTTGGGTGAGCAAACGCAGACCCTTTAGAGTAATACTGCGTGGTACCCATCCCATGGGTCCCAAATCTCCAGATTCAAGGGCATCTTCCTACATCGAAAACATGCATGAGAAACCCAGAAGATGGTACACCGTGTGATCGGGAAAGGTTTCTAAAACGCACCTCATTTCTCATCTCCTTGTGCTCGGGTTCCCCATTCCAGCCGCTTTACTAGCAATCTCCCTCCTTGGAGAATCAGCACCTTTAACCTCCTGTTCCGTACAGGTTGCAATTTGTCCTGAGGATGAACGGGAAGAGGGGGAACCAATGAGACACTAGCTCTAGGTGTTGGGACAGGCACAGGTCACTCTATTTTCCCATCAGGAAGAAGAATTAACCACAGGCTCAGCCTGCCGCCCGGGACCAAAATAGGGCCTAAAGCAATCCTGCGCTTTTGCGGCCAGCTCCCAAGAAAGCGAGTTGAAAAATGGAGCTCAGGGGCACTGCAATTCACAAACCTGCAGAGTTATAAATCATAACTCTCGTCCTCAAATATATTGAGGGAAGGCCACGAAGAGGATTTGAAAGCAAGGCAGAATTGCAGGAAACAGATTTCAGGAGGTAGATTCGAATCGCCTTTAAAGCACGGGAAAAGCGGCAAAACCTCGACAATGATGCCCTTGGCCAAAAAGGGCGTATGCGTTTTTTCCTGAATATATTCAGGAAAAAACGCATACGCCCTTTTTGGCCAACCAAGCAACCTGGAAAGGCAAATCAGCGCTACAAAGAAGTCTCGCTTCCCATCGGTCAAAAGGGCCATGCTGAATAAAGTGTCAAAACCAGAAATGCAGAACAGGCCATGGAGAAACGGGAGCCCTGCTACGCTGATGGGCGGGATGTAAATTGCCAACAGCCACTCTGGAGAAGTGTACGGTGTGTCCTGAAACATCGAAAAAACTCAGCTTAGAGAGCATAGGGCACTTCCACTCATGGGCGTATAAATTGGGAAAACTACAAATCAGCAAGACACAGGCACCCCAAAGTTTAGGGCTGCTCTGTTGACAAGAACGTCCACTTCGTTACACCTTAAATATCCCAGGAAAGAGAAAAATGGATAAAGAAGTTGTGGTCCTTATGTACAATGGAATATCACTCAGCCATGAAATCAACGTCATAAGGCTAGTAGCAGCATGATGACTGGATTTAGGTACGACGATTCTAAGTGAAATAAGTCACACAGAAAAAGACACTTATCATAAGATATCACTTATAGAGGGAATGTAAAAATCGCGACCCTTGAACTGAATTACAAAACAGAACAGAGTCACACGTTTAGAAAACACACTATGGCTGCTTAACGGGAAAGGGGAGGTGGGGTGATGCATAAAAGAAGGGTTTCAAATTAGCTCACAGACCGTTCCATAAACCCAATATGTAATAGACACGACCTACTCCTTGCTCAGTGAACTGGACTCAACACCCCCTATTCACCGCCCAAGAATATATCTGACTAGTAAGAATCTTAAAACCTATGTATTGATATCTCTCTGTAAGTGAGTCAAGTGGGTGTAAAGCGGCATAAACACAGCAGTGAAAAGCAGCTAAACCCCTTTATAAAAATCAATCACTTTTAAAAACCCGTGAAACAAAGACAGTGAAAGATAGAGAAATTCTTACTAAATTCGTTCAGGGGCTGTGATGCCATCTGGATTGACCATATCTAGACCCACAGCTGATTGAGACATAAGGGTGGACACTCTTGGGGCTGAGAGGTTTGGTGAGGTTGGGTGAGCAAACGCAGACCCGTTAAAGTAATACTGCGTGGTTCCCATCCCATGGGTCCCAAATCTCCAGGTTCAAGGGCATCTTCCTACTTCGAAAACATGCATGAGAAACCCATAAGATGGTGCACCGTGTGATCGGGAAAGGTTTCTAAAACGCACCTCATTTCTCATCTCCTTGTGCTCGGGTTCGCCATTCCAGCCACTTTACTAGCAATCTCCCTCCTTGGAGAATCAGCACCTTTAACCTCCTGTTCTGTACAGGTTGCAATTTGTCCTGAGGATGAACGGGAAGAGGGGGAACCAATGAGACACTAGCTCTAGGTGTTGGGACAGGCACAGGTCACTCTATTTTCCCATCAGGAAGAAGAATTAACCACAGGCTCAGCTTGCCGCCCGGGACCAAAATAGGGCCTAAAGCAATCCTGCGCTTTTGCGGCCAGCTCCCAAGAAAGCGAGTTGAAAAATGGAGCTCAGGGGCACTGCAATTCACAAACCTGCAGAGTTATAAATCATAACTCTCGACCTCAAATATATTGAGGGAAGGCAACGAAGAGGATTTGAAAGCACGGCAGAATTGCAGGAAACAGATTTCAGGAGGTAGATTCGAATCGCCTTTAAAGCACGGGAAAAGCGGCAAAACCTCGACAATGATGCCTTTGGCCAAAAAGGGCGTATGCGTTTTTTCCTGAATATATTCAGGAAAAAACGCATACGCCCTTTTTGGCCAATCAAGCAACCTGGAAAGGCAAATCAGCGCTACAAAGAAGTCTCGCTTCCCATCGGTCAAAAGGGCCATGCTGAATAAAGTGTCAAAACCAGAAATGCAGGAGAGGCCATGGAGAAACGGAGCCTTGCTACTCTGTTGGGCGGGATGTAAATTGCCAACAGCCCCTCTGGAGAAGTGTACGGTGTGTCCTGAAACATCGAAAAAACTGAGCTTAGAGAGCATAGGGCACTTCCACTCATGGGCGTATAAATTGGGAAAAATAAGAATCAGCAAGACACAGGCACCCCAAAGTTTAGGGCTGCTCTGTTGACAAGAACCTCCACTTCGTTACACCTTAAATATCCCAGGAAAGAGAAAAATGGATAAAGAAGTTGTGGTCCTTATGTACAACGGAATATCACTCAGCCATGAAATCAACGTCATAAGGCTAGTAGCAGCATGATGAGTGGATTTAGGTACGACGATTCTAAGTGAAATAAGTCACACAGAAAAAGACACTTATCATAAGATATCACTTATAGAGGGAATGTAAAAACCGCTACCCTTGAACTGAATTACAAAACAGAACAGAGTCACACGTTTAGAAAACACACTAGGGCTGCTTAACGGGAAAGGTGAGGTGGGGTGATGCATAAAAGAAGGGTTTCAAATTAGCTCAGATACCATTCCATAAACCCAATATGTAAAAGACACGACATACTCCTTGCTCAGTGAACTGGACTCAACACCCCCTATTCACCACCTAAGAATATATCTGACTAGTAAGAATGTTAAAACCTATGTATTGATATCACTCTGTAAGTGAGTCAAGTGGGTGTAAAGCGGCATAAACACAGCAGTAAAAAGCAGGTAAACTCCTTTATAAAAATCAATCACTTTTAAAAACCCGTGAAACAAAGACAGTGAAAGAGAGAGAAATTCTTACTAAATTCGTTCAGGGGCTGTGATGCCACCTGGATTGACCATATCTAGACCCACAGCTGATTGAGACATAAGGGTGGACACTCTTGGGGCTGAGAGGTTTGGTGAGGTTGGGTGAGCAAACGCAGACCCTTTAGAGTAATACTGCGTGGTACCCATCCCATGGGTCCCAAATCTCCAGATTCAAGGGCATCTTCCTACATCGAAAACATGCATGAGAAACCCAGAAGATGGTACACCGTGTGATCGGGAAAGGTTTCTAAAACGCACCTCATTTCTCATCTCCTTGTGCTCGGGTTCCCCATTCCAGCCGCTTTACTAGCAATCTCCCTCCTTGGAGAATCAGCACCTTTAACCTCCTGTTCCGTACAGGTTGCAATTTGTCCTGAGGATGAACGGGAAGAGGGGGAACCAATGAGACACTAGCTCTAGGTGTTGGGACAGGCACAGGTCACTCTATTTTCCCATCAGGAAGAAGAATTAACCACAGGCTCAGCCTGCCGCCCGGGACCAAAATAGGGCCTAAAGCAATCCTGCGCTTTTGCGGCCAGCTCCCAAGAAAGCGAGTTGAAAAATGGAGCTCAGGGGCACTGCAATTCACAAACCTGCAGAGTTATAAATCATAACTCTCGTCCTCAAATATATTGAGGGAAGGCAACGAAGAGGATTTGAAAGCAAGGCAGAATTGCAGGAAACAGATTTCAGGAGGTAGATTCGAATCGCCTTTAAAGCACGGGAAAAGCGGCAAAACCTCGACAATGATGCCCTTGGCCAAAAAGGGCGTATGCGTTTTTTCCTGAATATATTCAGGAAAAAACGCATACGCCCTTTTTGGCCAACCAAGCAACCTGGAAAGGCAAATCAGCGCTACAAAGAAGTCTCGCTTCCCATCGGTCAAAAGGGCCATGCTGAATAAAGTGTCAAAACCAGAAATGCAGGACAGGCCATGGAGAAACGGGAGCCTTGCTACGCTGATGGGCGGGATGTAAATTGCCAACAGCCACTCTGGAGAAGTGTACGGTGTGTCCTGAAACATCGAAAAAACTCAGCTTAGAGAGCATAGGGCACTTCCACTCATGGGCGTATAAATTGGGAAAACTAAAAATCAGCAAGACACAGGCACCCCAAAGTTTAGGGCTGCTCTGTTGACAAGAACCTCCACTTCGTTACACCCTAAATATCCCAGGAAAGAGAAAAATGGATAAAGAAGTTGTGGTCCTTATGTACAATGGAATATCACTCAGCCATGAAATCAACGTCATAAGGCTAGTAGCAGCATGATGAGTGGATTTAGGTATGACGATTCTAAGTGAAATAAGTCACACAGAAAAAGACACTTATCATAAGATATCACTTATAGAGGGAATGTAAAAACCGCTACCCTTGAACTGAATTACAAAACAGAACAGAGTCACCCGTTTAGAAAACACACTATGGCTGCTTAACGGGAAAGGTGAGGTGGGGTGATGCATAAAAGAAGGGTTTCAAATTAGCTCAGAGACCGTTCCATAAACCCAATATGTAATAGACACGACCTACCCCTTGCTCAGTGAACTGGACTCAACACCCCCTATTCACCACCCAAGAATATATCTGACTAGTAAGAATGTTAAAACCTATGTATTGATATCACTTTGTAAGTGAGTCAAGCGGGTGTAAAGCGGCATAAACACAGCAGTGAAAAGCAGCTAAACCCCTTTATAAAAATCAATCACTTTTAAAAACCCGTGAAACAAAGACAGTGAAAGAGAGAGAAATTCTTACTAAATTCGTCCAGGGGCTGTGATGCCACCTGGATTGACCATATCTAGACCCACAGCTGATTGAGACATAAGGGTGGACAGACACTCTTGGGGCTGAGAGGTTTGGTGAGGTTGGGTGAGCAAACGCAGACCCTTTAGAGTAATACTGCGTGGTACCCATCCCATGGGTCCCAAATCTCCAGATTCAAGGGCATCTTCCTACATCGAAAACATGCATGAGAAACCCAGAAGATGGTACATCGTGTGATCGGGAAAGGTTTCTAAAACGCACCTCATTTCTCATCTCCTTGTGCTCGGGTTCCCCATTCCAGCCGCTTTACTAGCAATCTCCCTCCTTGGAGAATCAGCACCTTTAACCTCCTGTTCCGTACAGGTTGCAATTTGTCCTGAGGATGAACGGGAAGAGGGGGAACCAATGAGACACTAGCTCTAGGTGTTGGGACAGGCACAGGTCACTCTATTTTCCCATCAGGAAGAAGAATTAACCACAGGCTCAGCCTGCCGCCCGGGACCAAAATAGGGCCTAAAGCAATCCTGCGCTTTTGCGGCCAGCTCCCAAGAAAGCGAGTTGAAAAATGGAGCTCAGGGGCACTGCAATTCACAAACCTGCAGAGTTATAAATCATAACTCTCGTCCTCAAATATATTGAGGGAAGGCCACGAAGAGGATTTGAAAGCAAGGCAGAATTGCAGGAAACAGATTTCAGGAGGTAGATTCGAATCGCCTTTAAAGCACGGGAAAAGCGGCAAAACCTCGACAATGATGCCCTTGGCCAAAAAGGGCGTATGCGTTTTTTCCTGAATATATTCAGGAAAAAACGCATACGCCCTTTTTGGCCAACCAAGCAACCTGGAAAGGCAAATCAGCGCTACAAAGAAGTCTCGCTTCCCATCGGTCAAAAGGGCCATGCTGAATAAAGTGTCAAAACCAGAAATGCAGAACAGGCCATGGAGAAACGGGAGCCCTGCTACGCTGATGGGCGGGATGTAAATTGCCAACAGCCACTCTGGAGAAGTGTACGGTGTGTCCTGAAACATCGAAAAAACTCAGCTTAGAGAGCATAGGGCACTTCCACTCATGGGCGTATAAATTGGGAAAACTACAAATCAGCAAGACACAGGCACCCCAAAGTTTAGGGCTGCTCTGTTGACAAGAACGTCCACTTCGTTACACCTTAAATATCCCAGGAAAGAGAAAAATGGATAAAGAAGTTGTGGTCCTTATGTACAATGGAATATCACTCAGCCATGAAATCAACGTCATAAGGCTAGTAGCAGCATGATGACTGGATTTAGGTACGACGATTCTAAGTGAAATAAGTCACACAGAAAAAGACACTTATCATAAGATATCACTTATAGAGGGAATGTAAAAACCGCGACCCTTGAACTGAATTACAAAACAGAACAGAGTCACACGTTTAGAAAACACACTATGGCTGCTTAACGGGAAAGGGGAGGTGGGGTGATGCATAAAAGAAGGGTTTCAAATTAGCTCACAGACCGTTCCATAAACCCAATATGTAATAGACACGACCTACTCCTTGCTCAGTGAACTGGACTCAACACCCCCTATTCACCGCCCAAGAATATATCTGACTAGTAAGAATCTTAAAACCTATGTATTGATATCTCTCTGTAAGTGAGTCAAGTGGGTGTAAAGCGGCATAAACACAGCAGTGAAAAGCAGCTAAACCCCTTTATAAAAATCAATCACTTTTAAAAACCCGTGAAACAAAGACAGTGAAAGATAGAGAAATTCTTACTAAATTCGTTCAGGGGCTGTGATGCCATCTGGATTGACCATATCTAGACCCACAGCTGATTGAGACATAAGGGTGGACACTCTTGGGGCTGAGAGGTTTGGTGAGGTTGGGTGAGCAAACGCAGACCCGTTAAAGTAATACTGCGTGGTTCCCATCCCATGGGTCCCAAATCTCCAGGTTCAAGGGCATCTTCCTACTTCGAAAACATGCATGAGAAACCCATAAGATGGTGCACCGTGTGATCGGGAAAGGTTTCTAAAACGCACCTCATTTCTCATCTCCTTGTGCTCGGGTTCGCCATTCCAGCCACTTTACTAGCAATCTCCCTCCTTGGAGAATCAGCACCTTTAACCTCCTGTTCTGTACAGGTTGCAATTTGTCCTGAGGATGAACGGGAAGAGGGGGAACCAATGAGACACTAGCTCTAGGTGTTGGGACAGGCACAGGTCACTCTATTTTCCCATCAGGAAGAAGAATTAACCACAGGCTCAGCTTGCCGCCCGGGACCAAAATAGGGCCTAAAGCAATCCTGCGCTTTTGCGGCCAGCTCCCAAGAAAGCGAGTTGAAAAATGGAGCTCAGGGGCACTGCAATTCACAAACCTGCAGAGTTATAAATCATAACTCTCGACCTCAAATATATTGAGGGAAGGCAACGAAGAGGATTTGAAAGCACGGCAGAATTGCAGGAAACAGATTTCAGGAGGTAGATTCGAATCGCCTTTAAAGCACGGGAAAAGCGGCAAAACCTCGACAATGATGCCTTTGGCCAAAAAGGGCGTATGCGTTTTTTCCTGAATATATTCAGGAAAAAACGCATACGCCCTTTTTGGCCAATCAAGCAACCTGGAAAGGCAAATCAGCGCTACAAAGAAGTCTCGCTTCCCATCGGTCAAAAGGGCCATGCTGAATAAAGTGTCAAAACCAGAAATGCAGGAGAGGCCATGGAGAAACGGAGCCTTGCTACTCTGTTGGGCGGGATGTAAATTGCCAACAGCCCCTCTGGAGAAGTGTACGGTGTGTCCTGAAACATCGAAAAAACTGAGCTTAGAGAGCATAGGGCACTTCCACTCATGGGCGTATAAATTGGGAAAAATAAGAATCAGCAAGACACAGGCACCCCAAAGTTTAGGGCTGCTCTGTTGACAAGAACCTCCACTTCGTTACACCTTAAATATCCCAGGAAAGAGAAAAATGGATAAAGAAGTTGTGGTCCTTATGTACAACGGAATATCACTCAGCCATGAAATCAACGTCATAAGGCTAGTAGCAGCATGATGAGTGGATTTAGGTACGACGATTCTAAGTGAAATAAGTCACACAGAAAAAGACACTTATCATAAGATATCACTTATAGAGGGAATGTAAAAACCGCTACCCTTGAACTGAATTACAAAACAGAACAGAGTCACACGTTTAGAAAACACACTAGGGCTGCTTAACGGGAAAGGTGAGGTGGGGTGATGCATAAAAGAAGGGTTTCAAATTAGCTCAGATACCATTCCATAAACCCAATATGTAAAAGACACGACATACTCCTTGCTCAGTGAACTGGACTCAACACCCCCTATTCACCACCTAAGAATATATCTGACTAGTAAGAATGTTAAAACCTATGTATTGATATCACTCTGTAAGTGAGTCAAGTGGGTGTAAAGCGGCATAAACACAGCAGTAAAAAGCAGGTAAACTCCTTTATAAAAATCAATCACTTTTAAAAACCCGTGAAACAAAGACAGTGAAAGAGAGAGAAATTATTACTAAATTCGTTCAGGGGCTGTGATGCCACCTGGATTGACCATATCTAGACCCACAGCTGATTGAGACATAAGGGTGGACACTCTTGGGGCTGAGAGGTTTGGTGAGGTTGGGTGAGCAAACGCAGACCCTTTAGAGTAATACTGCGTGGTACCCATCCCATGGGTCCCAAATCTCCAGATTCAAGGGCATCTTCCTACATCGAAAACATGCATGAGAAACCCAGAAGATGGTACACCGTGTGATCGGGAAAGGTTTCTAAAACGCACCTCATTTCTCATCTCCTTGTGCTCGGGTTCCCCATTCCAGCCGCTTTACTAGCAATCTCCCTCCTTGGAGAATCAGCACCTTTAACCTCCTGTTCCGTACAGGTTGCAATTTGTCCTGAGGATGAACGGGAAGAGGGGGAACCAATGAGACACTAGCTCTAGGTGTTGGGACAGGCACAGGTCACTCTATTTTCCCATCAGGAAGAAGAATTAACCACAGGCTCAGCCTGCCGCCCGGGACCAAAATAGGGCCTAAAGCAATCCTGCGCTTTTGCGGCCAGCTCCCAAGAAAGCGAGTTGAAAAATGGAGCTCAGGGGCACTGCAATTCACAAACCTGCAGAGTTATAAATCATAACTCTCGTCCTCAAATATATTGAGGGAAGGCAACAAAGAGGATTTGAAAGCAAGGCAGAATTGCAGGAAACAGATTTCAGGAGGTAGATTCGAATCGCCTTTAAAGCACGGGAAAAGCGGCAAAACCTCGACAATGATGCCCTTGGCCAAAAAGGGCGTATGCGTTTTTTCCTGAATATATTCAGGAAAAAACGCATACGCCCTTTTTGGCCAACCAAGCAACCTGGAAAGGCAAATCAGCGCTACAAAGAAGTCTCGCTTCCCATCGGTCAAAAGGGCCATGCTGAATAAAGTGTCAAAACCAGAAATGCAGGACAGGCCATGGAGAAACGGGAGCCTTGCTACGCTGATGGGCGGGATGTAAATTGCCAACAGCCACTCTGGAGAAGTGTACGGTGTGTCCTGAAACATCGAAAAAACTCAGCTTAGAGAGCATAGGGCACTTCCACTCATGGGCGTATAAATTGGGAAAACTAAAAATCAGCAAGACACAGGCACCCCAAAGTTTAGGGCTGCTCTGTTGACAAGAACCTCCACTTCGTTACACCTTAAATATCCCAGGAAAGAGAAAAATGGATAAAGAAGTTGTGGTCCTTATGTACAATGGAATATCACTCAGCCATGAAATCAACGTCATAAGGCTAGTAGCAGCATGATGAGTGGATTTAGGTATGACGATTCTAAGTGAAATAAGTCACACAGAAAAAGACACTTATCATAAGATATCACTTATAGAGGGAATGTAAAAACCGCTACCCTTGAACTGAATTACAAAACAGAACAGAGTCACCCGTTTAGAAAACACACTATGGCTGCTTAACGGGAAAGGTGAGGTGGGGTGATGCATAAAAGAAGGGTTTCAAATTAGCTCAGAGACCGTTCCATAAACCCAATATGTAATAGACACGACCTACCCCTTGCTCAGTGAACTGGACTCAACACCCCCTATTCACCACCCAAGAATATATCTGACTAGTAAGAATGTTAAAACCTATGTATTGATATCACTTTGTAAGTGAGTCAAGCGGGTGTAAAGCGGCATAAACACAGCAGTGAAAAGCAGCTAAACCCCTTTATAAAAATCAATCACTTTTAAAAACCCGTGAAACAAAGACAGTGAAAGAGAGAGAAATTCTTACTAAATTCGTCCAGGGGCTGTGATGCCACCTGGATTGACCATATCTAGACCCACAGCTGATTGAGACATAAGGGTGGACAGACACTCTTGGGGCTGAGAGGTTTGGTGAGGTTGGGTGAGCAAACGCAGACCCTTTAGAGTAATACTGCGTGGTACCCATCCCATGGGTCCCAAATCTCCAGATTCAAGGGCATCTTCCTACATCGAAAACATGCATGAGAAACCCAGAAGATGGTACATCGTGTGATCGGGAAAGGTTTCTAAAACGCACCTCATTTCTCATCTCCTTGTGCTCGGGTTCCCCATTCCAGCCGCTTTACTAGCAATCTCCCTCCTTGGAGAATCAGCACCTTTAACCTCCTGTTCCGTACAGGTTGCAATTTGTCCTGAGGATGAACGGGAAGAGGGGGAACCAATGAGACACTAGCTCTAGGTGTTGGGACAGGCACAGGTCACTCTATTTTCCCATCAGGAAGAAGAATTAACCACAGGCTCAGCCTGCCGCCCGGGACCAAAATAGGGCCTAAAGCAATCCTGCGCTTTTGCGGCCAGCTCCCAAGAAAGCGAGTTGAAAAATGGAGCTCAGGGGCACTGCAATTCACAAACCTGCAGAGTTATAAATCATAACTCTCGTCCTCAAATATATTGAGGGAAGGCCACGAAGAGGATTTGAAAGCAAGGCAGAATTGCAGGAAACAGATTTCAGGAGGTAGATTCGAATCGCCTTTAAAGCACGGGAAAAGCGGCAAAACCTCGACAATGATGCCCTTGGCCAAAAAGGGCGTATGCGTTTTTTCCTGAATATATTCAGGAAAAAACGCATACGCCCTTTTTGGCCAACCAAGCAACCTGGAAAGGCAAATCAGCGCTACAAAGAAGTCTCGCTTCCCATCGGTCAAAAGGGCCATGCTGAATAAAGTGTCAAAACCAGAAATGCAGAACAGGCCATGGAGAAACGGGAGCCCTGCTACGCTGATGGGCGGGATGTAAATTGCCAACAGCCACTCTGGAGAAGTGTACGGTGTGTCCTGAAACATCGAAAAAACTCAGCTTAGAGAGCATAGGGCACTTCCACTCATGGGCGTATAAATTGGGAAAACTACAAATCAGCAAGACACAGGCACCCCAAAGTTTAGGGCTGCTCTGTTGACAAGAACGTCCACTTCGTTACACCTTAAATATCCCAGGAAAGAGAAAAATGGATAAAGAAGTTGTGGTCCTTATGTACAATGGAATATCACTCAGCCATGAAATCAACGTCATAAGGCTAGTAGCAGCATGATGACTGGATTTAGGTACGACGATTCTAAGTGAAATAAGTCACACAGAAAAAGACACTTATCATAAGATATCACTTATAGAGGGAATGTAAAAACCGCGACCCTTGAACTGAATTACAAAACAGAACAGAGTCACACGTTTAGAAAACACACTATGGCTGCTTAACGGGAAAGGGGAGGTGGGGTGATGCATAAAAGAAGGGTTTCAAATTAGCTCACAGACCGTTCCATAAACCCAATATGTAATAGACACGACCTACTCCTTGCTCAGTGAACTGGACTCAACACCCCCTATTCACCGCCCAAGAATATATCTGACTAGTAAGAATCTTAAAACCTATGTATTGATATCTCTCTGTAAGTGAGTCAAGTGGGTGTAAAGCGGCATAAACACAGCAGTGAAAAGCAGCTAAACCCCTTTATAAAAATCAATCACTTTTAAAAACCCGTGAAACAAAGACAGTGAAAGATAGAGAAATTCTTACTAAATTCGTTCAGGGGCTGTGATGCCATCTGGATTGACCATATCTAGACCCACAGCTGATTGAGACATAAGGGTGGACACTCTTGGGGCTGAGAGGTTTGGTGAGGTTGGGTGAGCAAACGCAGACCCGTTAAAGTAATACTGCGTGGTTCCCATCCCATGGGTCCCAAATCTCCAGGTTCAAGGGCATCTTCCTACTTCGAAAACATGCATGAGAAACCCATAAGATGGTGCACCGTGTGATCGGGAAAGGTTTCTAAAACGCACCTCATTTCTCATCTCCTTGTGCTCGGGTTCGCCATTCCAGCCACTTTACTAGCAATCTCCCTCCTTGGAGAATCAGCACCTTTAACCTCCTGTTCTGTACAGGTTGCAATTTGTCCTGAGGATGAACGGGAAGAGGGGGAACCAATGAGACACTAGCTCTAGGTGTTGGGACAGGCACAGGTCACTCTATTTTCCCATCAGGAAGAAGAATTAACCACAGGCTCAGCTTGCCGCCCGGGACCAAAATAGGGCCTAAAGCAATCCTGCGCTTTTGCGGCCAGCTCCCAAGAAAGCGAGTTGAAAAATGGAGCTCAGGGGCACTGCAATTCACAAACCTGCAGAGTTATAAATCATAACTCTCGACCTCAAATATATTGAGGGAAGGCAACGAAGAGGATTTGAAAGCACGGCAGAATTGCAGGAAACAGATTTCAGGAGGTAGATTCGAATCGCCTTTAAAGCACGGGAAAAGCGGCAAAACCTCGACAATGATGCCTTTGGCCAAAAAGGGCGTATGCGTTTTTTCCTGAATATATTCAGGAAAAAACGCATACGCCCTTTTTGGCCAATCAAGCAACCTGGAAAGGCAAATCAGCGCTACAAAGAAGTCTCGCTTCCCATCGGTCAAAAGGGCCATGCTGAATAAAGTGTCAAAACCAGAAATGCAGGAGAGGCCATGGAGAAACGGAGCCTTGCTACTCTGTTGGGCGGGATGTAAATTGCCAACAGCCCCTCTGGAGAAGTGTACGGTGTGTCCTGAAACATCGAAAAAACTGAGCTTAGAGAGCATAGGGCACTTCCACTCATGGGCGTATAAATTGGGAAAAATAAGAATCAGCAAGACACAGGCACCCCAAAGTTTAGGGCTGCTCTGTTGACAAGAACCTCCACTTCGTTACACCTTAAATATCCCAGGAAAGAGAAAAATGGATAAAGAAGTTGTGGTCCTTATGTACAACGGAATATCACTCAGCCATGAAATCAACGTCATAAGGCTAGTAGCAGCATGATGAGTGGATTTAGGTACGACGATTCTAAGTGAAATAAGTCACACAGAAAAAGACACTTATCATAAGATATCACTTATAGAGGGAATGTAAAAACCGCTACCCTTGAACTGAATTACAAAACAGAACAGAGTCACACGTTTAGAAAACACACTAGGGCTGCTTAACGGGAAAGGTGAGGTGGGGTGATGCATAAAAGAAGGGTTTCAAATTAGCTCAGATACCATTCCATAAACCCAATATGTAAAAGACACGACATACTCCTTGCTCAGTGAACTGGACTCAACACCCCCTATTCACCACCTAAGAATATATCTGACTAGTAAGAATGTTAAAACCTATGTATTGATATCACTCTGTAAGTGAGTCAAGTGGGTGTAAAGCGGCATAAACACAGCAGTAAAAAGCAGGTAAACTCCTTTATAAAAATCAATCACTTTTAAAAACCCGTGAAACAAAGACAGTGAAAGAGAGAGAAATTCTTACTAAATTCGTTCAGGGGCTGTGATGCCACCTGGATTGACCATATCTAGACCCACAGCTGATTGAGACATAAGGGTGGACACTCTTGGGGCTGAGAGGTTTGGTGAGGTTGGGTGAGCAAACGCAGACCCTTTAGAGTAATACTGCGTGGTACCCATCCCATGGGTCCCAAATCTCCAGATTCAAGGGCATCTTCCTACATCGAAAACATGCATGAGAAACCCAGAAGATGGTACACCGTGTGATCGGGAAAGGTTTCTAAAACGCACCTCATTTCTCATCTCCTTGTGCTCGGGTTCCCCATTCCAGCCGCTTTACTAGCAATCTCCCTCCTTGGAGAATCAGCACCTTTAACCTCCTGTTCCGTACAGGTTGCAATTTGTCCTGAGGATGAACGGGAAGAGGGGGAACCAATGAGACACTAGCTCTAGGTGTTGGGACAGGCACAGGTCACTCTATTTTCCCATCAGGAAGAAGAATTAACCACAGGCTCAGCCTGCCGCCCGGGACCAAAATAGGGCCTAAAGCAATCCTGCGCTTTTGCGGCCAGCTCCCAAGAAAGCGAGTTGAAAAATGGAGCTCAGGGGCACTGCAATTCACAAACCTGCAGAGTTATAAATCATAACTCTCGTCCTCAAATATATTGAGGGAAGGCAACGAAGAGGATTTGAAAGCAAGGCAGAATTGCAGGAAACAGATTTCAGGAGGTAGATTCGAATCGCCTTTAAAGCACGGGAAAAGCGGCAAAACCTCGACAATGATGCCCTTGGCCAAAAAGGGCGTATGCGTTTTTTCCTGAATATATTCAGGAAAAAACGCATACGCCCTTTTTGGCCAACCAAGCAACCTGGAAAGGCAAATCAGCGCTACAAAGAAGTCTCGCTTCCCATCGGTCAAAAGGGCCATGCTGAATAAAGTGTCAAAACCAGAAATGCAGGACAGGCCATGGAGAAACGGGAGCCTTGCTACGCTGATGGGCGGGATGTAAATTGCCAACAGCCACTCTGGAGAAGTGTACGGTGTGTCCTGAAACATCGAAAAAACTCAGCTTAGAGAGCATAGGGCACTTCCACTCATGGGCGTATAAATTGGGAAAACTAAAAATCAGCAAGACACAGGCACCCCAAAGTTTAGGGCTGCTCTGTTGACAAGAACCTCCACTTCGTTACACCCTAAATATCCCAGGAAAGAGAAAAATGGATAAAGAAGTTGTGGTCCTTATGTACAATGGAATATCACTCAGCCATGAAATCAACGTCATAAGGCTAGTAGCAGCATGATGAGTGGATTTAGGTATGACGATTCTAAGTGAAATAAGTCACACAGAAAAAGACACTTATCATAAGATATCACTTATAGAGGGAATGTAAAAACCGCTACCCTTGAACTGAATTACAAAACAGAACAGAGTCACCCGTTTAGAAAACACACTATGGCTGCTTAACGGGAAAGGTGAGGTGGGGTGATGCATAAAAGAAGGGTTTCAAATTAGCTCAGAGACCGTTCCATAAACCCAATATGTAATAGACACGACCTACCCCTTGCTCAGTGAACTGGACTCAACACCCCCTATTCACCACCCAAGAATATATCTGACTAGTAAGAATGTTAAAACCTATGTATTGATATCACTTTGTAAGTGAGTCAAGCGGGTGTAAAGCGGCATAAACACAGCAGTGAAAAGCAGCTAAACCCCTTTATAAAAATCAATCACTTTTAAAAACCCGTGAAACAAAGACAGTGAAAGAGAGAGAAATTCTTACTAAATTCGTCCAGGGGCTGTGATGCCACCTGGATTGACCATATCTAGACCCACAGCTGATTGAGACATAAGGGTGGACAGACACTCTTGGGGCTGAAAGGTTTGGTGAGGTTGGGTGAGCAAACGCAGACCCTTTAGAGTAATACTGCGTGGTACCCATCCCATGGGTCCCAAATCTCCAGATTCAAGGGCATCTTCCTACATCGAAAACATGCATGAGAAACCCAGAAGATGGTACATCGTGTGATCGGGAAAGGTTTCTAAAAGGGACCTCATTTCTCATCTCCTTGTGCTCGGGTTCCCCATTCCAGCCGCTTTACTCGCAATCTCCCTCCTTGGAGAATCAGCACCTTTAACCTCCTGTTCCGTACAGGTTGCAATTTGTCCTGAGGATGAACGGGAAGAGGGGGAACCAATGAGACACTAGCTCTAGGTGTTGGGACAGGCACAGGTCACTCTATTTTCCCATCAGGAAGAAGAATTAACCACAGGCTCAGCCTGCCGCCCGGGACCAAAATAGGGCCTAAAGCAATCCTGCGCTTTTGCGGCCAGCTCCCAAGAAAGCGAGTTGAAAAATGGAGCTCAGGGGCACTGCAATTCACAAACCTGCAGAGTTATAAATCATAACTCTCGTCCTCAAATATATTGAGGGAAGGCCACGAAGAGGATTTGAAAGCAAGGCAGAATTGCAGGAAACAGATTTCAGGAGGTAGATTCGAATCGCCTTTAAAGCACGGGAAAAGCGGCAAAACCTCGACAATGATGCCCTTGGCCAAAAAGGGCGTATGCGTTTTTTCCTGAATATATTCAGGAAAAAACGCATACGCCCTTTTTGGCCAACCAAGCAACCTGGAAAGGCAAATCAGCGCTACAAAGAAGTCTCACTTCCCATCGGTCAAAAGGGCCATGCTGAATAAAGTGTCAAAACCAGAAATGCAGAACAGGCCATGGAGAAACGGGAGCCCTGCTACGCTGATGGGCGGGATGTAAATTGCCAACAGCCACTCTGGAGAAGTGTACGGTGTGTCCTGAAACATCGAAAAAACTCAGCTTAGAGAGCATAGGGCACTTCCACTCATGGGCGTATAAATTGGGAAAACTACAAATCAGCAAGACACAGGCACCCCAAAGTTTAGGGCTGCTCTGTTGACAAGAACGTCCACTTCGTTACACCTTAAATATCCCAGGAAAGAGAAAAATGGATAAAGAAGTTGTGGTCCTTATGTACAATGGAATATCACTCAGCCATGAAATCAACGTCATAAGGCTAGTAGCAGCATGATGACTGGATTTAGGTACGACGATTCTAAGTGAAATAAGTCACACAGAAAAAGACACTTATCATAAGATATCACTTATAGAGGGAATGTAAAAACCGCGACCCTTGAACTGAATTACAAAACAGAACAGAGTCACACGTTTAGAAAACACACTATGGCTGCTTAACGGGAAAGGGGAGGTGGGGTGATGCATAAAAGAAGGGTTTCAAATTAGCTCACAGACCGTTCCATAAACCCAATATGTAATAGACACGACCTACTCCTTGCTCAGTGAACTGGACTCAACACCCCCTATTCACCGCCCAAGAATATATCTGACTAGTAAGAATCTTAAAACCTATGTATTGATATCTCTCTGTAAGTGAGTCAAGTGGGTGTAAAGCGGCATAAACACAGCAGTGAAAAGCAGCTAAACCCCTTTATAAAAATCAATCACTTTTAAAAACCCGTGAAACAAAGACAGTGAAAGATAGAGAAATTCTTACTAAATTCGTTCAGGGGCTGTGATGCCATCTGGATTGACCATATCTAGACCCACAGCTGATTGAGACATAAGGGTGGACACTCTTGGGGCTGAGAGGTTTGGTGAGGTTGGGTGAGCAAACGCAGACCCGTTAAAGTAATACTGCGTGGTTCCCATCCCATGGGTCCCAAATCTCCAGGTTCAAGGGCATCTTCCTACTTCGAAAACATGCATGAGAAACCCATAAGATGGTGCACCGTGTGATCGGGAAAGGTTTCTAAAACGCACCTCATTTCTCATCTCCTTGTGCTCGGGTTCGCCATTCCAGCCACTTTACTAGCAATCTCCCTCCTTGGAGAATCAGCACCTTTAACCTCCTGTTCTGTACAGGTTGCAATTTGTCCTGAGGATGAACGGGAAGAGGGGGAACCAATGAGACACTAGCTCTAGGTGTTGGGACAGGCACAGGTCACTCTATTTTCCCATCAGGAAGAAGAATTAACCACAGGCTCAGCTTGCCGCCCGGGACCAAAATAGGGCCTAAAGCAATCCTGCGCTTTTGCGGCCAGCTCCCAAGAAAGCGAGTTGAAAAATGGAGCTCAGGGGCACTGCAATTCACAAACCTGCAGAGTTATAAATCATAACTCTCGACCTCAAATATATTGAGGGAAGGCAACGAAGAGGATTTGAAAGCACGGCAGAATTGCAGGAAACAGATTTCAGGAGGTAGATTCGAATCGCCTTTAAAGCACGGGAAAAGCGGCAAAACCTCGACAATGATGCCTTTGGCCAAAAAGGGCGTATGCGTTTTTTCCTGAATATATTCAGGAAAAAACGCATACGCCCTTTTTGGCCAATCAAGCAACCTGGAAAGGCAAATCAGCGCTACAAAGAAGTCTCGCTTCCCATCGGTCAAAAGGGCCATGCTGAATAAAGTGTCAAAACCAGAAATGCAGGAGAGGCCATGGAGAAACGGAGCCTTGCTACTCTGTTGGGCGGGATGTAAATTGCCAACAGCCCCTCTGGAGAAGTGTACGGTGTGTCCTGAAACATCGAAAAAACTGAGCTTAGAGAGCATAGGGCACTTCCACTCATGGGCGTATAAATTGGGAAAAATAAGAATCAGCAAGACACAGGCACCCCAAAGTTTAGGGCTGCTCTGTTGACAAGAACCTCCACTTCGTTACACCTTAAATATCCCAGGAAAGAGAAAAATGGATAAAGAAGTTGTGGTCCTTATGTACAACGGAATATCACTCAGCCATGAAATCAACGTCATAAGGCTAGTAGCAGCATGATGAGTGGATTTAGGTACGACGATTCTAAGTGAAATAAGTCACACAGAAAAAGACACTTATCATAAGATATCACTTATAGAGGGAATGTAAAAACCGCTACCCTTGAACTGAATTACAAAACAGAACAGAGTCACACGTTTAGAAAACACACTAGGGCTGCTTAACGGGAAAGGTGAGGTGGGGTGATGCATAAAAGAAGGGTTTCAAATTAGCTCAGATACCATTCCATAAACCCAATATGTAAAAGACACGACATACTCCTTGCTCAGTGAACTGGACTCAACACCCCCTATTCACCACCTAAGAATATATCTGACTAGTAAGAATGTTAAAACCTATGTATTGATATCACTCTGTAAGTGAGTCAAGTGGGTGTAAAGCGGCATAAACACAGCAGTAAAAAGCAGGTAAACTCCTTTATAAAAATCAATCACTTTTAAAAACCCGTGAAACAAAGACAGTGAAAGAGAGAGAAATTCTTACTAAATTCGTTCAGGGGCTGTGATGCCACCTGGATTGACCATATCTAGACCCACAGCTGATTGAGACATAAGGGTGGACACTCTTGGGGCTGAGAGGTTTGGTGAGGTTGGGTGAGCAAACGCAGACCCTTTAGAGTAATACTGCGTGGTACCCATCCCATGGGTCCCAAATCTCCAGATTCAAGGGCATCTTCCTACATCGAAAACATGCATGAGAAACCCAGAAGATGGTACACCGTGTGATCGGGAAAGGTTTCTAAAACGCACCTCATTTCTCATCTCCTTGTGCTCGGGTTCCCCATTCCAGCCGCTTTACTAGCAATCTCCCTCCTTGGAGAATCAGCACCTTTAACCTCCTGTTCCGTACAGGTTGCAATTTGTCCTGAGGATGAACGGGAAGAGGGGGAACCAATGAGACACTAGCTCTAGGTGTTGGGACAGGCACAGGTCACTCTATTTTCCCATCAGGAAGAAGAATTAACCACAGGCTCAGCCTGCCGCCCGGGACCAAAATAGGGCCTAAAGCAATCCTGCGCTTTTGCGGCCAGCTCCCAAGAAAGCGAGTTGAAAAATGGAGCTCAGGGGCACTGCAATTCACAAACCTGCAGAGTTATAAATCATAACTCTCGTCCTCAAATATATTGAGGGAAGGCAACGAAGAGGATTTGAAAGCAAGGCAGAATTGCAGGAAACAGATTTCAGGAGGTAGATTCGAATCGCCTTTAAAGCACGGGAAAAGCGGCAAAACCTCGACAATGATGCCCTTGGCCAAAAAGGGCGTATGCGTTTTTTCCTGAATATATTCAGGAAAAAACGCATACGCCCTTTTTGGCCAACCAAGCAACCTGGAAAGGCAAATCAGCGCTACAAAGAAGTCTCGCTTCCCATCGGTCAAAAGGGCCATGCTGAATAAAGTGTCAAAACCAGAAATGCAGGACAGGCCATGGAGAAACGGGAGCCTTGCTACGCTGATGGGCGGGATGTAAATTGCCAACAGCCACTCTGGAGAAGTGTACGGTGTGTCCTGAAACATCGAAAAAACTCAGCTTAGAGAGCATAGGGCACTTCCACTCATGGGCGTATAAATTGGGAAAACTACAAATCAGCAAGACACAGGCACCCCAAAGTTTAGGGCTGCTCTGTTGACAAGAACCTCCACTTCGTTACACCCTAAATATCCCAGGAAAGAGAAAAATGGATAAAGAAGTTGTGGTCCTTATGTACAATGGAATATCACTCAGCCATGAAATCAACGTCATAAGGCTAGTAGCAGCATGATGAGTGGATTTAGGTATGACGATTCTAAGTGAAATAAGTCACACAGAAAAAGACACTTATCATAAGATATCACTTATAGAGGGAATGTAAAAACCGCTACCCTTGAACTGAATTACAAAACAGAACAGAGTCACCCGTTTAGAAAACACACTATGGCTGCTTAACGGGAAAGGGGAGGTGGGGTGATGCATAAAAGAAGGGTTTCAAATTAGCTCAGAGACCGTTCCATAAACCCAATATGTAATAGACACGACCTACTCCTTGCTCAGTGAACTGGACTCAACACCCCCTATTCACCGCCCAAGAATATATCTGACTAGTAAGAATCTTAAAACCTATGTATTGATATCTCTCTGTAAGTGAGTCAAGTGGGTGTAAAGCGGCATAAACACAGCAGTGAAAAGCAGCTAAACCCCTTTATAAAAATCAATCACTTTTAAAAACCCGTGAAACAAAGACAGTGAAAGATAGAGAAATTCTTACTAAATTCGTTCAGGGGCTGTGATGCCATCTGGATTGACCATATCTAGACCCACAGCTGATTGAGACATAAGGGTGGACACTCTTGGGGCTGAGAGGTTTGGTGAGGTTGGGTGAGCAAACGCAGACCCGTTAAAGTAATACTGCGTGGTTCCCATCCCATGGGTCCCAAATCTCCAGGTTCAAGGGCATCTTCCTACTTCGAAAACATGCATGAGAAACCCATAAGATGGTGCACCGTGTGATCGGGAAAGGTTTCTAAAACGCACCTCATTTCTCATCTCCTTGTGCTCGGGTTCGCCATTCCAGCCACTTTACTAGCAATCTCCCTCCTTGGAGAATCAGCACCTTTAACCTCCTGTTCTGTACAGGTTGCAATTTGTCCTGAGGATGAACGGGAAGAGGGGGAACCAATGAGACACTAGCTCTAGGTGTTGGGACAGGCACAGGTCACTCTATTTTCCCATCAGGAAGAAGAATTAACCACAGGCTCAGCTTGCCGCCCGGGACCAAAATAGGGCCTAAAGCAATCCTGCGCTTTTGCGGCCAGCTCCCAAGAAAGCGAGTTGAAAAATGGAGCTCAGGGGCACTGCAATTCACAAACCTGCAGAGTTATAAATCATAACTCTCGACCTCAAATATATTGAGGGAAGGCAACGAAGAGGATTTGAAAGCACGGCAGAATTGCAGGAAACAGATTTCAGGAGGTAGATTCGAATCGCCTTTAAAGCACGGGAAAAGCGGCAAAACCTCGACAATGATGCCTTTGGCCAAAAAGGGCGTATGCGTTTTTTCCTGAATATATTCAGGAAAAAACGCATACGCCCTTTTTGGCCAATCAAGCAACCTGGAAAGGCAAATCAGCGCTACAAAGAAGTCTCGCTTCCCATCGGTCAAAAGGGCCATGCTGAATAAAGTGTCAAAACCAGAAATGCAGGAGAGGCCATGGAGAAACGGAGCCTTGCTACTCTGTTGGGCGGGATGTAAATTGCCAACAGCCCCTCTGGAGAAGTGTACGGTGTGTCCTGAAACATCGAAAAAACTGAGCTTAGAGAGCATAGGGCACTTCCACTCATGGGCGTATAAATTGGGAAAAATAAGAATCAGCAAGACACAGGCACCCCAAAGTTTAGGGCTGCTCTGTTGACAAGAACCTCCACTTCGTTACACCTTAAATATCCCAAGAAAGAGAAAAATGGATAAAGAAGTTGTGGTCCTTATGTACAACGGAATATCACTCAGCCATGAAATCAACGTCATAAGGCTAGTAGCAGCATGATGAGTGGATTTAGGTACGACGATTCTAAGTGAAATAAGTCACACAGAAAAAGACACTTATCATAAGATATCACTTATAGAGGGAATGTAAAAACCGCTACCCTTGAACTGAATTACAAAACAGAACAGAGTCACACGTTTAGAAAACACACTAGGGCTGCTTAACGGGAAAGGTGAGGTGGGGTGATGCATAAAAGAAGGGTTTCAAATTAGCTCAGATACCATTCCATAAACCCAATATGTAAAAGACACGACATACTCCTTGCTCAGTGAACTGGACTCAACACCCCCTATTCACCACCTAAGAATATATCTGACTAGTAAGAATGTTAAAACCTATGTATTGATATCACTCTGTAAGTGAGTCAAGTGGGTGTAAAGCAGCATAAACACAGCAGTAAAAAGCAGGTAAACTCCTTTATAAAAATCAATCACTTTTAAAAACCCGTGAAACAAAGACAGTGAAAGAGAGAGAAATTCTTACTAAATTCGTTCAGGGGCTGTGATGCCACCTGGATTGACCATATCTAGACCCACAGCTGATTGAGACATAAGGGTGGACACTCTTGGGGCTGAGAGGTTTGGTGAGGTTGGGTGAGCAAACGCAGACCCTTTAGAGTAATACTGCGTGGTACCCATCCCATGGGTCCCAAATCTCCAGATTCAAGGGCATCTTCCTACATCGAAAACATGCATGAGAAACCCAGAAGATGGTACACCGTGTGATCGGGAAAGGTTTCTAAAACGCACCTCATTTCTCATCTCCTTGTGCTCGGGTTCCCCATTCCAGCCGCTTTACTAGCAATCTCCCTCCTTGGAGAATCAGCACCTTTAACCTCCTGTTCCGTACAGGTTGCAATTTGTCCTGAGGATGAACGGGAAGAGGGGGAACCAATGAGACACTAGCTCTAGGTGTTGGGACAGGCACAGGTCACTCTATTTTCCCATCAGGAAGAAGAATTAACCACAGGCTCAGCCTGCCGCCCGGGACCAAAATAGGGCCTAAAGCAATCCTGCGCTTTTGCGGCCAGCTCCCAAGAAAGCGAGTTGAAAAATGGAGCTCAGGGGCACTGCAATTCACAAACCTGCAGAGTTATAAATCATAACTCTCGTCCTCAAATATATTGAGGGAAGGCAACGAAGAGGATTTGAAAGCAAGGCAGAATTGCAGGAAACAGATTTCAGGAGGTAGATTCGAATCGCCTTTAAAGCACGGGAAAAGCGGCAAAACCTCGACAATGATGCCCTTGGCCAAAAAGGGCGTATGCGTTTTTTCCTGAATATATTCAGGAAAAAACGCATACGCCCTTTTTGGCCAACCAAGCAACCTGGAAAGGCAAATCAGCGCTACAAAGAAGTCTCGCTTCCCATCGGTCAAAAGGGCCATGCTGAATAAAGTGTCAAAACCAGAAATGCAGGACAGGCCATGGAGAAACGGGAGCCTTGCTACGCTGATGGGCGGGATGTAAATTGCCAACAGCCACTCTGGAGAAGTGTACGGTGTGTCCTGAAACATCGAAAAAACTCAGCTTAGAGAGCATAGGGCACTTCCACTCATGGGCGTATAAATTGGGAAAACTAAAAATCAGCAAGACACAGGCACCCCAAAGTTTAGGGCTGCTCTGTTGACAAGAACCTCCACTTCGTTACACCCTAAATATCCCAGGAAAGAGAAAAATGGATAAAGAAGTTGTGGTCCTTATGTACAATGGAATATCACTCAGCCATGAAATCAACGTCATAAGGCTAGTAGCAGCATGATGAGTGGATTTAGGTATGACGATTCTAAGTGAAATAAGTCACACAGAAAAAGACACTTATCATAAGATATCACTTATAGAGGGAATGTAAAAACCGCTACCCTTGAACTGAATTACAAAACAGAACAGAGTCACCCGTTTAGAAAACACACTATGGCTGCTTAACGGGAAAGGTGAGGTGGGGTGATGCATAAAAGAAGGGTTTCAAATTAGCTCAGAGACCGTTCCATAAACCCAATATGTAATAGACACGACCTACCCCTTGCTCAGTGAACTGGACTCAACACCCCCTATTCACCACCCAAGAATATATCTGACTAGTAAGAATGTTAAAACCTATGTATTGATATCACTTTGTAAGTGAGTCAAGCGGGTGTAAAGCGGCATAAACACAGCAGTGAAAAGCAGCTAAACCCCTTTATAAAAATCAATCACTTTTAAAAACCCGTGAAACAAAGACAGTGAAAGAGAGAGAAATTCTTACTAAATTCGTCCAGGGGCTGTGATGCCACCTGGATTGACCATATCTAGACCCACAGCTGATTGAGACATAAGGGTGGACAGACACTCTTGGGGCTGAGAGGTTTGGTGAGGTTGGGTGAGCAAACGCAGACCCTTTAGAGTAATACTGCGTGGTACCCATCCCATGGGTCCCAAATCTCCAGATTCAAGGGCATCTTCCTACATCGAAAACATGCATGAGAAACCCAGAAGATGGTACATCGTGTGATCGGGAAAGGTTTCTAAAAGGGACCTCATTTCTCATCTCCTTGTGCTCGGGTTCCCCATTCCAGCCGCTTTACTAGCAATCTCCCTCCTTGGAGAATCAGCACCTTTAACCTCCTGTTCTGTACAGGTTGCAATTTGTCCTGAGGATGAACGGGAAGAGGGGGAACCAATGAGAGACTAGCTCTAGGTGTTGGGACAGGCACAGGTCACTCTATTTTCCCATCAGGAAGAAGAATTAACCACAGGCTCAGCTTGCCGCCCGGGACCAAAATAGGGCCTAAAGCAATCCTGCGCTTTTGCGGCCAGCTCCCAAGAAAGCGAGTTGAAAAATGGAGCTCAGGGGCACTGCAATTCACAAACCTGCAGAGTTATAAATCATAACTCTCGACCTCAAATATATTGAGGGAAGGCAACGAAGAGGATTTGAAAGCACGGCAGAATTGCAGGAAACAGATTTCAGGAGGTAGATTCGAATCGCCTTTAAAGCACGGGAAAAGCGGCAAAACCTCGACAATGATGCCTTTGGCCAAAAAGGGCGTATGCGTTTTTTCCTGAATATATTCAGGAAAAAACGCATACGCCCTTTTTGGCCAATCAAGCAACCTGGAAAGGCAAATCAGCGCTACAAAGAAGTCTCGCTTCCCATCGGTCAAAAGGGCCATGCTGAATAAAGTGTCAAAACCAGAAATGCAGGAGAGGCCATGGAGAAACGGAGCCTTGCTACTCTGTTGGGCGGGATGTAAATTGCCAACAGCCCCTCTGGAGAAGTGTACGGTGTGTCCTGAAACATCGAAAAAACTGAGCTTAGAGAGCATAGGGCACTTCCACTCATGGGCGTATAAATTGGGAAAAATAAGAATCAGCAAGACACAGGCACCCCAAAGTTTAGGGCTGCTCTGTTGACAAGAACCTCCACTTCGTTACACCTTAAATATCCCAGGAAAGAGAAAAATGGATAAAGAAGTTGTGGTCCTTATGTACAACGGAATATCACTCAGCCATGAAATCAACGTCATAAGGCTAGTAGCAGCATGATGAGTGGATTTAGGTACGACGATTCTAAGTGAAATAAGTCACACAGAAAAAGACACTTATCATAAGATATCACTTATAGAGGGAATGTAAAAACCGCTACCCTTGAACTGAATTACAAAACAGAACAGAGTCACACGTTTAGAAAACACACTAGGGCTGCTTAACGGGAAAGGTGAGGTGGGGTGATGCATAAAAGAAGGGTTTCAAATTAGCTCAGATACCATTCCATAAACCCAATATGTAAAAGACACGACATACTCCTTGCTCAGTGAACTGGACTCAACACCCCCTATTCACCACCTAAGAATATATCTGACTAGTAAGAATGTTAAAACCTATGTATTGATATCACTCTGTAAGTGAGTCAAGTGGGTGTAAAGCGGCATAAACACAGCAGTAAAAAGCAGGTAAACTCCTTTATAAAAATCAATCACTTTTAAAAACCCGTGAAACAAAGACAGTGAAAGAGAGAGAAATTCTTACTAAATTCGTTCAGGGGCTGTGATGCCACCTGGATTGACCATATCTAGACCCACAGCTGATTGAGACATAAGGGTGGACACTCTTGGGGCTGAGAGGTTTGGTGAGGTTGGGTGAGCAAACGCAGACCCTTTAGAGTAATACTGCGTGGTACCCATCCCATGGGTCCCAAATCTCCAGATTCAAGGGCATCTTCCTACATCGAAAACATGCATGAGAAACCCAGAAGATGGTACACCGTGTGATCGGGAAAGGTTTCTAAAACGCACCTCATTTCTCATCTCCTTGTGCTCGGGTTCCCCATTCCAGCCGCTTTACTAGCAATCTCCCTCCTTGGAGAATCAGCACCTTTAACCTCCTGTTCCGTACAGGTTGCAATTTGTCCTGAGGATGAACGGGAAGAGGGGGAACCAATGAGACACTAGCTCTAGGTGTTGGGACAGGCACAGGTCACTCTATTTTCCCATCAGGAAGAAGAATTAACCACAGGCTCAGCCTGCCGCCCGGGACCAAAATAGGGCCTAAAGCAATCCTGCGCTTTTGCGGCCAGCTCCCAAGAAAGCGAGTTGAAAAATGGAGCTCAGGGGCACTGCAATTCACAAACCTGCAGAGTTATAAATCATAACTCTCGTCCTCAAATATATTGAGGGAAGGCAACGAAGAGGATTTGAAAGCAAGGCAGAATTGCAGGAAACAGATTTCAGGAGGTAGATTCGAATCGCCTTTAAAGCACGGGAAAAGCGGCAAAACCTCGACAATGATGCCCTTGGCCAAAAAGGGCGTATGCGTTTTTTCCTGAATATATTCAGGAAAAAACGCATACGCCCTTTTTGGCCAACCAAGCAACCTGGAAAGGCAAATCAGCGCTACAAAGAAGTCTCGCTTCCCATCGGTCAAAAGGGCCATGCTGAATAAAGTGTCAAAACCAGAAATGCAGGACAGGCCATGGAGAAACGGGAGCCTTGCTACGCTGATGGGCGGGATGTAAATTGCCAACAGCCACTCTGGAGAAGTGTACGGTGTGTCCTGAAACATCGAAAAAACTCAGCTTAGAGAGCATAGGGCACTTCCACTCATGGGCGTATAAATTGGGAAAACTAAAAATCAGCAAGACACAGGCACCCCAAAGTTTAGGGCTGCTCTGTTGACAAGAACCTCCACTTCGTTACACCCTAAATATCCCAGGAAAGAGAAAAATGGATAAAGAAGTTGTGGTCCTTATGTACAATGGAATATCACTCAGCCATGAAATCAACGTCATAAGGCTAGTAGCAGCATGATGAGTGGATTTAGGTATGACGATTCTAAGTGAAATAAGTCACACAGAAAAAGACACTTATCATAAGATATCACTTATAGAGGGAATGTAAAAACCGCTACCCTTGAACTGAATTACAAAACAGAACAGAGTCACCCGTTTAGAAAACACACTATGGCTGCTTAACGGGAAAGGGGAGGTGGGGTGATGCATAAAAGAAGGGTTTCAAATTAGCTCAGAGACCGTTCCATAAACCCAATATGTAATAGACACGACCTACTCCTTGCTCAGTGAACTGGACTCAACACCCCCTATTCACCGCCCAAGAATATATCTGACTAGTAAGAATCTTAAAACCTATGTATTGATATCTCTCTGTAAGTGAGTCAAGTGGGTGTAAAGCGGCATAAACACAGCAGTGAAAAGCAGCTAAACCCCTTTATAAAAATCAATCACTTTTAAAAACCCGTGAAACAAAGACAGTGAAAGATAGAGAAATTCTTACTAAATTCGTTCAGGGGCTGTGATGCCATCTGGATTGACCATATCTAGACCCACAGCTGATTGAGACATAAGGGTGGACACTCTTGGGGCTGAGAGGTTTGGTGAGGTTGGGTGAGCAAACGCAGACCCGTTAAAGTAATACTGCGTGGTTCCCATCCCATGGGTCCCAAATCTCCAGGTTCAAGGGCATCTTCCTACTTCGAAAACATGCATGAGAAACCCATAAGATGGTGCACCGTGTGATCGGGAAAGGTTTCTAAAACGCACCTCATTTCTCATCTCCTTGTGCTCGGGTTCGCCATTCCAGCCACTTTACTAGCAATCTCCCTCCTTGGAGAATCAGCACCTTTAACCTCCTGTTCTGTACAGGTTGCAATTTGTCCTGAGGATGAACGGGAAGAGGGGGAACCAATGAGACACTAGCTCTAGGTGTTGGGACAGGCACAGGTCACTCTATTTTCCCATCAGGAAGAAGAATTAACCACAGGCTCAGCTTGCCGCCCGGGACCAAAATAGGGCCTAAAGCAATCCTGCGCTTTTGCGGCCAGCTCCCAAGAAAGCGAGTTGAAAAATGGAGCTCAGGGGCACTGCAATTCACAAACCTGCAGAGTTATAAATCATAACTCTCGACCTCAAATATATTGAGGGAAGGCAACGAAGAGGATTTGAAAGCACGGCAGAATTGCAGGAAACAGATTTCAGGAGGTAGATTCGAATCGCCTTTAAAGCACGGGAAAAGCGGCAAAACCTCGACAATGATGCCTTTGGCCAAAAAGGGCGTATGCGTTTTTTCCTGAATATATTCAGGAAAAAACGCATACGCCCTTTTTGGCCAATCAAGCAACCTGGAAAGGCAAATCAGCGCTACAAAGAAGTCTCGCTTCCCATCGGTCAAAAGGGCCATGCTGAATAAAGTGTCAAAACCAGAAATGCAGGAGAGGCCATGGAGAAACGGAGCCTTGCTACTCTGTTGGGCGGGATGTAAATTGCCAACAGCCCCTCTGGAGAAGTGTACGGTGTGTCCTGAAACATCGAAAAAACTGAGCTTAGAGAGCATAGGGCACTTCCACTCATGGGCGTATAAATTGGGAAAAATAAGAATCAGCAAGACACAGGCACCCCAAAGTTTAGGGCTGCTCTGTTGACAAGAACCTCCACTTCGTTACACCTTAAATATCCCAGGAAAGAGAAAAATGGATAAAGAAGTTGTGGTCCTTATGTACAACGGAATATCACTCAGCCATGAAATCAACGTCATAAGGCTAGTAGCAGCATGATGAGTGGATTTAGGTACGACGATTCTAAGTGAAATAAGTCACACAGAAAAAGACACTTATCATAAGATATCACTTATAGAGGGAATGTAAAAACCGCTACCCTTGAACTGAATTACAAAACAGAACAGAGTCACACGTTTAGAAAACACACTAGGGCTGCTTAACGGGAAAGGTGAGGTGGGGTGATGCATAAAAGAAGGGTTTCAAATTAGCTCAGATACCATTCCATAAACCCAATATGTAAAAGACACGACATACTCCTTGCTCAGTGAACTGGACTCAACACCCCCTATTCACCACCTAAGAATATATCTGACTAGTAAGAATGTTAAAACCTATGTATTGATATCACTCTGTAAGTGAGTCAAGTGGGTGTAAAGCGGCATAAACACAGCAGTAAAAAGCAGGTAAACTCCTTTATAAAAATCAATCACTTTTAAAAACCCGTGAAACAAAGACAGTGAAAGAGAGAGAAATTCTTACTAAATTCGTTCAGGGGCTGTGATGCCACCTGGATTGACCATATCTAGACCCACAGCTGATTGAGACATAAGGGTGGACACTCTTGGGGCTGAGAGGTTTGGTGAGGTTGGGTGAGCAAACGCAGACCCTTTAGAGTAATACTGCGTGGTACCCATCCCATGGGTCCCAAATCTCCAGATTCAAGGGCATCTTCCTACATCGAAAACATGCATGAGAAACCCAGAAGATGGTACACCGTGTGATCGGGAAAGGTTTCTAAAACGCACCTCATTTCTCATCTCCTTGTGCTCGGGTTCCCCATTCCAGCCGCTTTACTAGCAATCTCCCTCCTTGGAGAATCAGCACCTTTAACCTCCTGTTCCGTACAGGTTGCAATTTGTCCTGAGGATGAACGGGAAGAGGGGGAACCAATGAGACACTAGCTCTAGGTGTTGGGACAGGCACAGGTCACTCTATTTTCCCATCAGGAAGAAGAATTAACCACAGGCTCAGCCTGCCGCCCGGGACCAAAATAGGGCCTAAAGCAATCCTGCGCTTTTGCGGCCAGCTCCCAAGAAAGCGAGTTGAAAAATGGAGCTCAGGGGCACTGCAATTCACAAACCTGCAGAGTTATAAATCATAACTCTCGTCCTCAAATATATTGAGGGAAGGCAACAAAGAGGATTTGAAAGCAAGGCAGAATTGCAGGAAACAGATTTCAGGAGGTAGATTCGAATCGCCTTTAAAGCACGGGAAAAGCGGCAAAACCTCGACAATGATGCCCTTGGCCAAAAAGGGCGTATGCGTTTTTTCCTGAATATATTCAGGAAAAAACGCATACGCCCTTTTTGGCCAACCAAGCAACCTGGAAAGGCAAATCAGCGCTACAAAGAAGTCTCGCTTCCCATCGGTCAAAAGGGCCATGCTGAATAAAGTGTCAAAACCAGAAATGCAGGACAGGCCATGGAGAAACGGGAGCCTTGCTACGCTGATGGGCGGGATGTAAATTGCCAACAGCCACTCTGGAGAAGTGTACGGTGTGTCCTGAAACATCGAAAAAACTCAGCTTAGAGAGCATAGGGCACTTCCACTCATGGGCGTATAAATTGGGAAAACTAAAAATCAGCAAGACACAGGCACCCCAAAGTTTAGGGCTGCTCTGTTGACAAGAACCTCCACTTCGTTACACCCTAAATATCCCAGGAAAGAGAAAAATGGATAAAGAAGTTGTGGTCCTTATGTACAATGGAATATCACTCAGCCATGAAATCAACGTCATAAGGCTAGTAGCAGCATGATGAGTGGATTTAGGTATGACGATTCTAAGTGAAATAAGTCACACAGAAAAAGACACTTATCATAAGATATCACTTATAGAGGGAATGTAAAAACCGCTACCCTTGAACTGAATTACAAAACAGAACAGAGTCACCCGTTTAGAAAACACACTATGGCTGCTTAACGGGAAAGGTGAGGTGGGGTGATGCATAAAAGAAGGGTTTCAAATTAGCTCAGAGACCGTTCCATAAACCCAATATGTAATAGACACGACCTACCCCTTGCTCAGTGAACTGGACTCAACACCCCCTATTCACCACCCAAGAATATATCTGACTAGTAAGAATGTTAAAACCTATGTATTGATATCACTTTGTAAGTGAGTCAAGCGGGTGTAAAGCGGCATAAACACAGCAGTGAAAAGCAGCTAAACCCCTTTATAAAAATCAATCACTTTTAAAAACCCGTGAAACAAAGACAGTGAAAGAGAGAGAAATTCTTACTAAATTCGTCCAGGGGCTGTGATGCCACCTGGATTGACCATATCTAGACCCACAGCTGATTGAGACATAAGGGTGGACAGACACTCTTGGGGCTGAGAGGTTTGGTGAGGTTGGGTGAGCAAACGCAGACCCTTTAGAGTAATACTGCGTGGTACCCATCCCATGGGTCCCAAATCTCCAGATTCAAGGGCATCTTCCTACATCGAAAACATGCATGAGAAACCCAGAAGATGGTACATCGTGTGATCGGGAAAGGTTTCTAAAACGCACCTCATTTCTCATCTCCTTGTGCTCGGGTTCCCCATTCCAGCCGCTTTACTAGCAATCTCCCTCCTTGGAGAATCAGCACCTTTAACCTCCTGTTCCGTACAGGTTGCAATTTGTCCTGAGGATGAACGGGAAGAGGGGGAACCAATGAGACACTAGCTCTAGGTGTTGGGACAGGCACAGGTCACTCTATTTTCCCATCAGGAAGAAGAATTAACCACAGGCTCAGCCTGCCGCCCGGGACCAAAATAGGGCCTAAAGCAATCCTGCGCTTTTGCGGCCAGCTCCCAAGAAAGCGAGTTGAAAAATGGAGCTCAGGGGCACTGCAATTCACAAACCTGCAGAGTTATAAATCATAACTCTCGTCCTCAAATATATTGAGGGAAGGCCACGAAGAGGATTTGAAAGCAAGGCAGAATTGCAGGAAACAGATTTCAGGAGGTAGATTCGAATCGCCTTTAAAGCACGGGAAAAGCGGCAAAACCTCGACAATGATGCCCTTGGCCAAAAAGGGCGTATGCGTTTTTTCCTGAATATATTCAGGAAAAAACGCATACGCCCTTTTTGGCCAACCAAGCAACCTGGAAAGGCAAATCAGCGCTACAAAGAAGTCTCGCTTCCCATCGGTCAAAAGGGCCATGCTGAATAAAGTGTCAAAACCAGAAATGCAGAACAGGCCATGGAGAAACGGGAGCCCTGCTACGCTGATGGGCGGGATGTAAATTGCCAACAGCCACTCTGGAGAAGTGTACGGTGTGTCCTGAAACATCGAAAAAACTCAGCTTAGAGAGCATAGGGCACTTCCACTCATGGGCGTATAAATTGGGAAAACTACAAATCAGCAAGACACAGGCACCCCAAAGTTTAGGGCTGCTCTGTTGACAAGAACGTCCACTTCGTTACACCTTAAATATCCCAGGAAAGAGAAAAATGGATAAAGAAGTTGTGGTCCTTATGTACAATGGAATATCACTCAGCCATGAAATCAACGTCATAAGGCTAGTAGCAGCATGATGACTGGATTTAGGTACGACGATTCTAAGTGAAATAAGTCACACAGAAAAAGACACTTATCATAAGATATCACTTATAGAGGGAATGTAAAAACCGCGACCCTTGAACTGAATTACAAAACAGAACAGAGTCACACGTTTAGAAAACACACTATGGCTGCTTAACGGGAAAGGGGAGGTGGGGTGATGCATAAAAGAAGGGTTTCAAATTAGCTCACAGACCGTTCCATAAACCCAATATGTAATAGACACGACCTACTCCTTGCTCAGTGAACTGGACTCAACACCCCCTATTCACCGCCCAAGAATATATCTGACTAGTAAGAATCTTAAAACCTATGTATTGATATCTCTCTGTAAGTGAGTCAAGTGGGTGTAAAGCGGCATAAACACAGCAGTGAAAAGCAGCTAAACCCCTTTATAAAAATCAATCACTTTTAAAAACCCGTGAAACAAAGACAGTGAAAGATAGAGAAATTCTTACTAAATTCGTTCAGGGGCTGTGATGCCATCTGGATTGACCATATCTAGACCCACAGCTGATTGAGACATAAGGGTGGACACTCTTGGGGCTGAGAGGTTTGGTGAGGTTGGGTGAGCAAACGCAGACCCTTTAGAGTAATACTGCGTGGTACCCATCCCATGGGTCCCAAATCTCCAGATTCAAGGGCATCTTCCTACATCGAAAACATGCATGAGAAACCCAGAAGATGGTACACCGTGTGATCGGGAAAGGTTTCTAAAACGCACCTCATTTCTCATCTCCTTGTGCTCGGGTTCCCCATTCCAGCCGCTTTACTAGCAATCTCCCTCCTTGGAGAATCAGCACCTTTAACCTCCTGTTCCGTACAGGTTGCAATTTGTCCTGAGGATGAACGGGAAGAGGGGGAACCAATGAGACACTAGCTCTAGGTGTTGGGACAGGCACAGGTCACTCTATTTTCCCATCAGGAAGAAGAATTAACCACAGGCTCAGCCTGCCGCCCGGGACCAAAATAGGGCCTAAAGCAATCCTGCGCTTTTGCGGCCAGCTCCCAAGAAAGCGAGTTGAAAAATGGAGCTCAGGGGCACTGCAATTCACAAACCTGCAGAGTTATAAATCATAACTCTCGTCCTCAAATATATTGAGGGAAGGCAACGAAGAGGATTTGAAAGCAAGGCAGAATTGCAGGAAACAGATTTCAGGAGGTAGATTCGAATCGCCTTTAAAGCACGGGAAAAGCGGCAAAACCTCGACAATGATGCCCTTGGCCAAAAAGGGCGTATGCGTTTTTTCCTGAATATATTCAGGAAAAAACGCATACGCCCTTTTTGGCCAACCAAGCAACCTGGAAAGGCAAATCAGCGCTACAAAGAAGTCTCGCTTCCCATCGGTCAAAAGGGCCATGCTGAATAAAGTGTCAAAACCAGAAATGCAGGACAGGCCATGGAGAAACGGGAGCCTTGCTACGCTGATGGGCGGGATGTAAATTGCCAACAGCCACTCTGGAGAAGTGTACGGTGTGTCCTGAAACATCGAAAAAACTCAGCTTAGAGAGCATAGGGCACTTCCACTCATGGGCGTATAAATTGGGAAAACTAAAAATCAGCAAGACACAGGCACCCCAAAGTTTAGGGCTGCTCTGTTGACAAGAACCTCCACTTCGTTACACCCTAAATATCCCAGGAAAGAGAAAAATGGATAAAGAAGTTGTGGTCCTTATGTACAATGGAATATCACTCAGCCATGAAATCAACGTCATAAGGCTAGTAGCAGCATGATGAGTGGATTTAGGTATGACGATTCTAAGTGAAATAAGTCACACAGAAAAAGACACTTATCATAAGATATCACTTATAGAGGGAATGTAAAAACCGCTACCCTTGAACTGAATTACAAAACAGAACAGAGTCACCCGTTTAGAAAACACACTATGGCTGCTTAACGGGAAAGGTGAGGTGGGGTGATGCATAAAAGAAGGGTTTCAAATTAGCTCAGAGACCGTTCCATAAACCCAATATGTAATAGACACGACCTACCCCTTGCTCAGTGAACTGGACTCAACACCCCCTATTCACCACCCAAGAATATATCTGACTAGTAAGTATGTTAAAACCTATGTATTGATATCACTTTGTAAGTGAGTCAAGCGGGTGTAAAGCGGCATAAACACAGCAGTGAAAAGCAGCTAAACCCCTTTATAAAAATCAATCACTTTTAAAAACCCGTGAAACAAAGACAGTGAAAGAGAGAGAAATTCTTACTAAATTCGTCCAGGGGCTGTGATGCCACCTGGATTGACCATATCTAGACCCACAGCTGATTGAGACATAAGGGTGGACAGACACTCTTGGGGCTGAAAGGTTTGGTGAGGTTGGGTGAGCAAACGCAGACCCTTTAGAGTAATACTGCGTGGTACCCATCCCATGGGTCCCAAATCTCCAGATTCAAGGGCATCTTCCTACATCGAAAACATGCATGAGAAACCCAGAAGATGGTACATCGTGTGATCGGGAAAGGTTTCTAAAAGGGACCTCATTTCTCATCTCCTTGTGCTCGGGTTCCCCATTCCAGCCGCTTTACTCGCAATCTCCCTCCTTGGAGAATCAGCACCTTTAACCTCCTGTTCCGTACAGGTTGCAATTTGTCCTGAGGATGAACGGGAAGAGGGGGAACCAATGAGACACTAGCTCTAGGTGTTGGGACAGGCACAGGTCACTCTATTTTCCCATCAGGAAGAAGAATTAACCACAGGCTCAGCCTGCCGCCCGGGACCAAAATAGGGCCTAAAGCAATCCTGCGCTTTTGCGGCCAGCTCCCAAGAAAGCGAGTTGAAAAATGGAGCTCAGGGGCACTGCAATTCACAAACCTGCAGAGTTATAAATCATAACTCTCGTCCTCAAATATATTGAGGGAAGGCCACGAAGAGGATTTGAAAGCAAGGCAGAATTGCAGGAAACAGATTTCAGGAGGTAGATTCGAATCGCCTTTAAAGCACGGGAAAAGCGGCAAAACCTCGACAATGATGCCCTTGGCCAAAAAGGGCGTATGCGTTTTTTCCTGAATATATTCAGGAAAAAACGCATACGCCCTTTTTGGCCAACCAAGCAACCTGGAAAGGCAAATCAGCGCTACAAAGAAGTCTCACTTCCCATCGGTCAAAAGGGCCATGCTGAATAAAGTGTCAAAACCAGAAATGCAGAACAGGCCATGGAGAAACGGGAGCCCTGCTACGCTGATGGGCGGGATGTAAATTGCCAACAGCCACTCTGGAGAAGTGTACGGTGTGTCCTGAAACATCGAAAAAACTCAGCTTAGAGAGCATAGGGCACTTCCACTCATGGGCGTATAAATTGGGAAAACTACAAATCAGCAAGACACAGGCACCCCAAAGTTTAGGGCTGCTCTGTTGACAAGAACGTCCACTTCGTTACACCTTAAATATCCCAGGAAAGAGAAAAATGGATAAAGAAGTTGTGGTCCTTATGTACAATGGAATATCACTCAGCCATGAAATCAACGTCATAAGGCTAGTAGCAGCATGATGACTGGATTTAGGTACGACGATTCTAAGTGAAATAAGTCACACAGAAAAAGACACTTATCATAAGATATCACTTATAGAGGGAATGTAAAAACCGCGACCCTTGAACTGAATTACAAAACAGAACAGAGTCACACGTTTAGAAAACACACTATGGCTGCTTAACGGGAAAGGGGAGGTGGGGTGATGCATAAAAGAAGGGTTTCAAATTAGCTCAGAGACCGTTCCATAAACCCAATATGTAATAGACACGACCTACTCCTTGCTCAGTGAACTGGACTCAACACCCCCTATTCACCGCCCAAGAATATATCTGACTAGTAAGAATCTTAAAACCTATGTATTGATATCTCTCTGTAAGTGAGTCAAGTGGGTGTAAAGCGGCATAAACACAGCAGTGAAAAGCAGCTAAACCCCTTTATAAAAATCAATCACTTTTAAAAACCCGTGAAACAAAGACAGTGAAAGATAGAGAAATTCTTACTAAATTCGTTCAGGGGCTGTGATGCCATCTGGATTGACCATATCTAGACCCACAGCTGATTGAGACATAAGGGTGGACACTCTTGGGGCTGAGAGGTTTGGTGAGGTTGGGTGAGCAAACGCAGACCCGTTAAAGTAATACTGCGTGGTTCCCATCCCATGGGTCCCAAATCTCCAGGTTCAAGGGCATCTTCCTACTTCGAAAACATGCATGAGAAACCCATAAGATGGTGCACCGTGTGATCGGGAAAGGTTTCTAAAACGCACCTCATTTCTCATCTCCTTGTGCTCGGGTTCGCCATTCCAGCCACTTTACTAGCAATCTCCCTCCTTGGAGAATCAGCACCTTTAACCTCCTGTTCTGTACAGGTTGCAATTTGTCCTGAGGATGAACGGGAAGAGGGGGAACCAATGAGACACTAGCTCTAGGTGTTGGGACAGGCACAGGTCACTCTATTTTCCCATCAGGAAGAAGAATTAACCACAGGCTCAGCTTGCCGCCCGGGACCAAAATAGGGCCTAAAGCAATCCTGCGCTTTTGCGGCCAGCTCCCAAGAAAGCGAGTTGAAAAATGGAGCTCAGGGGCACTGCAATTCACAAACCTGCAGAGTTATAAATCATAACTCTCGACCTCAAATATATTGAGGGAAGGCAACGAAGAGGATTTGAAAGCACGGCAGAATTGCAGGAAACAGATTTCAGGAGGTAGATTCGAATCGCCTTTAAAGCACGGGAAAAGCGGCAAAACCTCGACAATGATGCCTTTGGCCAAAAAGGGCGTATGCGTTTTTTCCTGAATATATTCAGGAAAAAACGCATACGCCCTTTTTGGCCAATCAAGCAACCTGGAAAGGCAAATCAGCGCTACAAAGAAGTCTCGCTTCCCATCGGTCAAAAGGGCCATGCTGAATAAAGTGTCAAAACCAGAAATGCAGGAGAGGCCATGGAGAAACGGAGCCTTGCTACTCTGTTGGGCGGGATGTAAATTGCCAACAGCCCCTCTGGAGAAGTGTACGGTGTGTCCTGAAACATCGAAAAAACTGAGCTTAGAGAGCATAGGGCACTTCCACTCATGGGCGTATAAATTGGGAAAAATAAGAATCAGCAAGACACAGGCACCCCAAAGTTTAGGGCTGCTCTGTTGACAAGAACCTCCACTTCGTTACACCTTAAATATCCCAGGAAAGAGAAAAATGGATAAAGAAGTTGTGGTCCTTATGTACAACGGAATATCACTCAGCCATGAAATCAACGTCATAAGGCTAGTAGCAGCATGATGAGTGGATTTAGGTACGACGATTCTAAGTGAAATAAGTCACACAGAAAAAGACACTTATCATAAGATATCACTTATAGAGGGAATGTAAAAACCGCTACCCTTGAACTGAATTACAAAACAGAACAGAGTCACACGTTTAGAAAACACACTAGGGCTGCTTAACGGGAAAGGTGAGGTGGGGTGATGCATAAAAGAAGGGTTTCAAATTAGCTCAGATACCATTCCATAAACCCAATATGTAAAAGACACGACATACTCCTTGCTCAGTGAACTGGACTCAACACCCCCTATTCACCACCTAAGAATATATCTGACTAGTAAGAATGTTAAAACCTATGTATTGATATCTCTCTGTAAGTGAGTCAAGTGGGTGTAAAGCGGCATAAACACAGCAGTAAAAAGCAGGTAAACTCCTTTATAAAAATCAATCACTTTTAAAAACCCGTGAAACAAAGACAGTGAAAGAGAGAGAAATTCTTACTAAATTCGTTCAGGGGCTGTGATGCCACCTGGATTGACCATATCTAGACCCACAGCTGATTGAGACATAAGGGTGGACACTCTTGGGGCTGAGAGGTTTGGTGAGGTTGGGTGAGCAAACGCAGACCCTTTAGAGTAATACTGCGTGGTACCCATCCCATGGGTCCCAAATCTCCAGATTCAAGGGCATCTTCCTACATCGAAAACATGCATGAGAAACCCAGAAGATGGTACACCGTGTGATCGGGAAAGGTTTCTAAAACGCACCTCATTTCTCATCTCCTTGTGCTCGGGTTCCCCATTCCAGCCGCTTTACTAGCAATCTCCCTCCTTGGAGAATCAGCACCTTTAACCTCCTGTTCCGTACAGGTTGCAATTTGTCCTGAGGATGAACGGGAAGAGGGGGAACCAATGAGACACTAGCTCTAGGTGTTGGGACAGGCACAGGTCACTCTATTTTCCCATCAGGAAGAAGAATTAACCACAGGCTCAGCCTGCCGCCCGGGACCAAAATAGGGCCTAAAGCAATCCTGCGCTTTTGCGGCCAGCTCCCAAGAAAGCGAGTTGAAAAATGGAGCTCAGGGGCACTGCAATTCACAAACCTGCAGAGTTATAAATCATAACTCTCGTCCTCAAATATATTGAGGGAAGGCAACGAAGAGGATTTGAAAGCAAGGCAGAATTGCAGGAAACAGATTTCAGGAGGTAGATTCGAATCGCCTTTAAAGCACGGGAAAAGCGGCAAAACCTCGACAATGATGCCCTTGGCCAAAAAGGGCGTATGCGTTTTTTCCTGAATATATTCAGGAAAAAACGCATACGCCCTTTTTGGCCAACCAAGCAACCTGGAAAGGCAAATCAGCGCTACAAAGAAGTCTCGCTTCCCATCGGTCAAAAGGGCCATGCTGAATAAAGTGTCAAAACCAGAAATGCAGGACAGGCCATGGAGAAACGGGAGCCTTGCTACGCTGATGGGCGGGATGTAAATTGCCAACAGCCACTCTGGAGAAGTGTACGGTGTGTCCTGAAACATCGAAAAAACTCAGCTTAGAGAGCATAGGGCACTTCCACTCATGGGCGTATAAATTGGGAAAACTAAAAATCAGCAAGACACAGGCACCCCAAAGTTTAGGGCTGCTCTGTTGACAAGAACCTCCACTTCGTTACACCCTAAATATCCCAGGAAAGAGAAAAATGGATAAAGAAGTTGTGGTCCTTATGTACAATGGAATATCACTCAGCCATGAAATCAACGTCATAAGGCTAGTAGCAGCATGATGAGTGGATTTAGGTATGACGATTCTAAGTGAAATAAGTCACACAGAAAAAGACACTTATCATAAGATATCACTTATAGAGGGAATGTAAAAACCGCTACCCTTGAACTGAATTACAAAACAGAACAGAGTCACCCGTTTAGAAAACACACTATGGCTGCTTAACGGGAAAGGGGAGGTGGGGTGATGCATAAAAGAAGGGTTTCAAATTAGCTCAGAGACCGTTCCATAAACCCAATATGTAATAGACACGACCTACTCCTTGCTCAGTGAACTGGACTCAACACCCCCTATTCACCGCCCAAGAATATATCTGACTAGTAAGAATCTTAAAACCTATGTATTGATATCTCTCTGTAAGTGAGTCAAGTGGGTGTAAAGCGGCATAAACACAGCAGTGAAAAGCAGCTAAACCCCTTTATAAAAATCAATCACTTTTAAAAACCCGTGAAACAAAGACAGTGAAAGATAGAGAAATTCTTACTAAATTCGTTCAGGGGCTGTGATGCCATCTGGATTGACCATATCTAGACCCACAGCTGATTGAGACATAAGGGTGGACACTCTTGGGGCTGAGAGGTTTGGTGAGGTTGGGTGAGCAAACGCAGACCCGTTAAAGTAATACTGCGTGATTCCCATCCCATGGGTCCCAAATCTCCAGGTTCAAGGGCATCTTCCTACTTCGAAAACATGCATGAGAAACCCATAAGATGGTGCACCGTGTGATCGGGAAAGGTTTCTAAAACGCACCTCATTTCTCATCTCCTTGTGCTCGGGTTCGCCATTCCAGCCACTTTACTAGCAATCTCCCTCCTTGGAGAATCAGCACCTTTAACCTCCTGTTCTGTACAGGTTGCAATTTGTCCTGAGGATGAACGGGAAGAGGGGGAACCAATGAGACACTAGCTCTAGGTGTTGGGACAGGCACAGGTCACTCTATTTTCCCATCAGGAAGAAGAATTAACCACAGGCTCAGCTTGCCGCCCGGGACCAAAATAGGGCCTAAAGCAATCCTGCGCTTTTGCGGCCAGCTCCCAAGAAAGCGAGTTGAAAAATGGAGCTCAGGGGCACTGCAATTCACAAACCTGCAGAGTTATAAATCATAACTCTCGACCTCAAATATATTGAGGGAAGGCAACGAAGAGGATTTGAAAGCACGGCAGAATTGCAGGAAACAGATTTCAGGAGGTAGATTCGAATCGCCTTTAAAGCACGGGAAAAGCGGCAAAACCTCGACAATGATGCCTTTGGCCAAAAAGGGCGTATGCGTTTTTTCCTGAATATATTCAGGAAAAAACGCATACGCCCTTTTTGGCCAATCAAGCAACCTGGAAAGGCAAATCAGCGCTACAAAGAAGTCTCGCTTCCCATCGGTCAAAAGGGCCATGCTGAATAAAGTGTCAAAACCAGAAATGCAGGAGAGGCCATGGAGAAACGGAGCCTTGCTACTCTGTTGGGCGGGATGTAAATTGCCAACAGCCCCTCTGGAGAAGTGTACGGTGTGTCCTGAAACATCGAAAAAACTGAGCTTAGAGAGCATAGGGCACTTCCACTCATGGGCGTATAAATTGGGAAAAATAAGAATCAGCAAGACACAGGCACCCCAAAGTTTAGGGCTGCTCTGTTGACAAGAACCTCCACTTCGTTACACCTTAAATATCCCAAGAAAGAGAAAAATGGATAAAGAAGTTGTGGTCCTTATGTACAACGGAATATCACTCAGCCATGAAATCAACGTCATAAGGCTAGTAGCAGCATGATGAGTGGATTTAGGTACGACGATTCTAAGTGAAATAAGTCACACAGAAAAAGACACTTATCATAAGATATCACTTATAGAGGGAATGTAAAAACCGCTACCCTTGAACTGAATTACAAAACAGAACAGAGTCACACGTTTAGAAAACACACTAGGGCTGCTTAACGGGAAAGGTGAGGTGGGGTGATGCATAAAAGAAGGGTTTCAAATTAGCTCAGATACCATTCCATAAACCCAATATGTAAAAGACACGACATACTCCTTGCTCAGTGAACTGGACTCAACACCCCCTATTCACCACCTAAGAATATATCTGACTAGTAAGAATGTTAAAACCTATGTATTGATATCACTCTGTAAGTGAGTCAAGTGGGTGTAAAGCGGCATAAACACAGCAGTAAAAAGCAGGTAAACTCCTTTATAAAAATCAATCACTTTTAAAAACCCGTGAAACAAAGACAGTGAAAGAGAGAGAAATTCTTACTAAATTCGTTCAGGGGCTGTGATGCCACCTGGATTGACCATATCTAGACCCACAGCTGATTGAGACATAAGGGTGGACACTCTTGGGGCTGAGAGGTTTGGTGAGGTTGGGTGAGCAAACGCAGACCCTTTAGAGTAATACTGCGTGGTACCCATCCCATGGGTCCCAAATCTCCAGATTCAAGGGCATCTTCCTACATCGAAAACATGCATGAGAAACCCAGAAGATGGTACACCGTGTGATCGGGAAAGGTTTCTAAAACGCACCTCATTTCTCATCTCCTTGTGCTCGGGTTCCCCATTCCAGCCGCTTTACTAGCAATCTCCCTCCTTGGAGAATCAGCACCTTTAACCTCCTGTTCCGTACAGGTTGCAATTTGTCCTGAGGATGAACGGGAAGAGGGGGAACCAATGAGACACTAGCTCTAGGTGTTGGGACAGGCACAGGTCACTCTATTTTCCCATCAGGAAGAAGAATTAACCACAGGCTCAGCCTGCCGCCCGGGACCAAAATAGGGCCTAAAGCAATCCTGCGCTTTTGCGGCCAGCTCCCAAGAAAGCGAGTTGAAAAATGGAGCTCAGGGGCACTGCAATTCACAAACCTGCAGAGTTATAAATCATAACTCTCGTCCTCAAATATATTGAGGGAAGGCAACGAAGAGGATTTGAAAGCAAGGCAGAATTGCAGGAAACAGATTTCAGGAGGTAGATTCGAATCGCCTTTAAAGCACGGGAAAAGCGGCAAAACCTCGACAATGATGCCCTTGGCCAAAAAGGGCGTATGCGTTTTTTCCTGAATATATTCAGGAAAAAACGCATACGCCCTTTTTGGCCAACCAAGCAACCTGGAAAGGCAAATCAGCGCTACAAAGAAGTCTCGCTTCCCATCGGTCAAAAGGGCCATGCTGAATAAAGTGTCAAAACCAGAAATGCAGGACAGGCCATGGAGAAACGGGAGCCTTGCTACGCTGATGGGCGGGATGTAAATTGCCAACAGCCACTCTGGAGAAGTGTACGGTGTGTCCTGAAACATCGAAAAAACTCAGCTTAGAGAGCATAGGGCACTTCCACTCATGGGCGTATAAATTGGGAAAACTAAAAATCAGCAAGACACAGGCACCCCAAAGTTTAGGGCTGCTCTGTTGACAAGAACCTCCACTTCGTTACACCCTAAATATCCCAGGAAAGAGAAAAATGGATAAAGAAGTTGTGGTCCTTATGTACAATGGAATATCACTCAGCCATGAAATCAACGTCATAAGGCTAGTAGCAGCATGATGAGTGGATTTAGGTATGACGATTCTAAGTGAAATAAGTCACACAGAAAAAGACACTTATCATAAGATATCACTTATAGAGGGAATGTAAAAACCGCTACCCTTGAACTGAATTACAAAACAGAACAGAGTCACCCGTTTAGAAAACACACTATGGCTGCTTAACGGGAAAGGTGAGGTGGGGTGATGCATAAAAGAAGGGTTTCAAATTAGCTCAGAGACCGTTCCATAAACCCAATATGTAATAGACACGACCTACCCCTTGCTCAGTGAACTGGACTCAACACCCCCTATTCACCACCCAAGAATATATCTGACTAGTAAGAATGTTAAAACCTATGTATTGATATCACTTTGTAAGTGAGTCAAGCGGGTGTAAAGCGGCATAAACACAGCAGTGAAAAGCAGCTAAACCCCTTTATAAAAATCAATCACTTTTAAAAACCCGTGAAACAAAGACAGTGAAAGAGAGAGAAATTCTTACTAAATTCGTCCAGGGGCTGTGATGCCACCTGGATTGACCATATCTAGACCCACAGCTGATTGAGACATAAGGGTGGACAGACACTCTTGGGGCTGAGAGGTTTGGTGAGGTTGGGTGAGCAAACGCAGACCCTTTAGAGTAATACTGCGTGGTACCCATCCCATGGGTCCCAAATCTCCAGATTCAAGGGCATCTTCCTACATCGAAAACATGCATGAGAAACCCAGAAGATGGTACATCGTGTGATCGGGAAAGGTTTCTAAAAGGGACCTCATTTCTCATCTCCTTGTGCTCGGGTTCCCCATTCCAGCCGCTTTACTAGCAATCTCCCTCCTTGGAGAATCAGCACCTTTAACCTCCTGTTCTGTACAGGTTGCAATTTGTCCTGAGGATGAACGGGAAGAGGGGGAACCAATGAGAGACTAGCTCTAGGTGTTGGGACAGGCACAGGTCACTCTATTTTCCCATCAGGAAGAAGAATTAACCACAGGCTCAGCTTGCCGCCCGGGACCAAAATAGGGCCTAAAGCAATCCTGCGCTTTTGCGGCCAGCTCCCAAGAAAGCGAGTTGAAAAATGGAGCTCAGGGGCACTGCAATTCACAAACCTGCAGAGTTATAAATCATAACTCTCGACCTCAAATATATTGAGGGAAGGCAACGAAGAGGATTTGAAAGCACGGCAGAATTGCAGGAAACAGATTTCAGGAGGTAGATTCGAATCGCCTTTAAAGCACGGGAAAAGCGGCAAAACCTCGACAATGATGCCTTTGGCCAAAAAGGGCGTATGCGTTTTTTCCTGAATATATTCAGGAAAAAACGCATACGCCCTTTTTGGCCAATCAAGCAACCTGGAAAGGCAAATCAGCGCTACAAAGAAGTCTCGCTTCCCATCGGTCAAAAGGGCCATGCTGAATAAAGTGTCAAAACCAGAAATGCAGGAGAGGCCATGGAGAAACGGAGCCTTGCTACTCTGTTGGGCGGGATGTAAATTGCCAACAGCCCCTCTGGAGAAGTGTACGGTGTGTCCTGAAACATCGAAAAAACTGAGCTTAGAGAGCATAGGGCACTTCCACTCATGGGCGTATAAATTGGGAAAAATAAGAATCAGCAAGACACAGGCACCCCAAAGTTTAGGGCTGCTCTGTTGACAAGAACCTCCACTTCGTTACACCTTAAATATCCCAGGAAAGAGAAAAATGGATAAAGAAGTTGTGGTCCTTATGTACAACGGAATATCACTCAGCCATGAAATCAACGTCATAAGGCTAGTAGCAGCATGATGAGTGGATTTAGGTACGACGATTCTAAGTGAAATAAGTCACACAGAAAAAGACACTTATCATAAGATATCACTTATAGAGGGAATGTAAAAACCGCTACCCTTGAACTGAATTACAAAACAGAACAGAGTCACACGTTTAGAAAACACACTAGGGCTGCTTAACGGGAAAGGTGAGGTGGGGTGATGCATAAAAGAAGGGTTTCAAATTAGCTCAGATACCATTCCATAAACCCAATATGTAAAAGACACGACATACTCCTTGCTCAGTGAACTGGACTCAACACCCCCTATTCACCACCTAAGAATATATCTGACTAGTAAGAATGTTAAAACCTATGTATTGATATCACTCTGTAAGTGAGTCAAGTGGGTGTAAAGCGGCATAAACACAGCAGTAAAAAGCAGGTAAACTCCTTTATAAAAATCAATCACTTTTAAAAACCCGTGAAACAAAGACAGTGAAAGAGAGAGAAATTCTTACTAAATTCGTTCAGGGGCTGTGATGCCACCTGGATTGACCATATCTAGACCCACAGCTGATTGAGACATAAGGGTGGACACTCTTGGGGCTGAGAGGTTTGGTGAGGTTGGGTGAGCAAACGCAGACCCTTTAGAGTAATACTGCGTGGTACCCATCCCATGGGTCCCAAATCTCCAGATTCAAGGGCATCTTCCTACATCGAAAACATGCATGAGAAACCCAGAAGATGGTACACCGTGTGATCGGGAAAGGTTTCTAAAACGCACCTCATTTCTCATCTCCTTGTGCTCGGGTTCCCCATTCCAGCCGCTTTACTAGCAATCTCCCTCCTTGGAGAATCAGCACCTTTAACCTCCTGTTCCGTACAGGTTGCAATTTGTCCTGAGGATGAACGGGAAGAGGGGGAACCAATGAGACACTAGCTCTAGGTGTTGGGACAGGCACAGGTCACTCTATTTTCCCATCAGGAAGAAGAATTAACCACAGGCTCAGCCTGCCGCCCGGGACCAAAATAGGGCCTAAAGCAATCCTGCGCTTTTGCGGCCAGCTCCCAAGAAAGCGAGTTGAAAAATGGAGCTCAGGGGCACTGCAATTCACAAACCTGCAGAGTTATAAATCATAACTCTCGTCCTCAAATATATTGAGGGAAGGCAACGAAGAGGATTTGAAAGCAAGGCAGAATTGCAGGAAACAGATTTCAGGAGGTAGATTCGAATCGCCTTTAAAGCACGGGAAAAGCGGCAAAACCTCGACAATGATGCCCTTGGCCAAAAAGGGCGTATGCGTTTTTTCCTGAATATATTCAGGAAAAAACGCATACGCCCTTTTTGGCCAACCAAGCAACCTGGAAAGGCAAATCAGCGCTACAAAGAAGTCTCGCTTCCCATCGGTCAAAAGGGCCATGCTGAATAAAGTGTCAAAACCAGAAATGCAGGACAGGCCATGGAGAAACGGGAGCCTTGCTACGCTGATGGGCGGGATGTAAATTGCCAACAGCCACTCTGGAGAAGTGTACGGTGTGTCCTGAAACATCGAAAAAACTCAGCTTAGAGAGCATAGGGCACTTCCACTCATGGGCGTATAAATTGGGAAAACTAAAAATCAGCAAGACACAGGCACCCCAAAGTTTAGGGCTGCTCTGTTGACAAGAACCTCCACTTCGTTACACCCTAAATATCCCAGGAAAGAGAAAAATGGATAAAGAAGTTGTGGTCCTTATGTACAATGGAATATCACTCAGCCATGAAATCAACGTCATAAGGCTAGTAGCAGCATGATGAGTGGATTTAGGTATGACGATTCTAAGTGAAATAAGTCACACAGAAAAAGACACTTATCATAAGATATCACTTATAGAGGGAATGTAAAAACCGCTACCCTTGAACTGAATTACAAAACAGAACAGAGTCACCCGTTTAGAAAACACACTATGGCTGCTTAACGGGAAAGGGGAGGTGGGGTGATGCATAAAAGAAGGGTTTCAAATTAGCTCAGAGACCGTTCCATAAACCCAATATGTAATAGACACGACCTACTCCTTGCTCAGTGAACTGGACTCAACACCCCCTATTCACCGCCCAAGAATATATCTGACTAGTAAGAATCTTAAAACCTATGTATTGATATCTCTCTGTAAGTGAGTCAAGTGGGTGTAAAGCGGCATAAACACAGCAGTGAAAAGCAGCTAAACCCCTTTATAAAAATCAATCACTTTTAAAAACCCGTGAAACAAAGACAGTGAAAGATAGAGAAATTCTTACTAAATTCGTTCAGGGGCTGTGATGCCATCTGGATTGACCATATCTAGACCCACAGCTGATTGAGACATAAGGGTGGACACTCTTGGGGCTGAGAGGTTTGGTGAGGTTGGGTGAGCAAACGCAGACCCGTTAAAGTAATACTGCGTGGTTCCCATCCCATGGGTCCCAAATCTCCAGGTTCAAGGGCATCTTCCTACTTCGAAAACATGCATGAGAAACCCATAAGATGGTGCACCGTGTGATCGGGAAAGGTTTCTAAAACGCACCTCATTTCTCATCTCCTTGTGCTCGGGTTCGCCATTCCAGCCACTTTACTAGCAATCTCCCTCCTTGGAGAATCAGCACCTTTAACCTCCTGTTCTGTACAGGTTGCAATTTGTCCTGAGGATGAACGGGAAGAGGGGGAACCAATGAGACACTAGCTCTAGGTGTTGGGACAGGCACAGGTCACTCTATTTTCCCATCAGGAAGAAGAATTAACCACAGGCTCAGCTTGCCGCCCGGGACCAAAATAGGGCCTAAAGCAATCCTGCGCTTTTGCGGCCAGCTCCCAAGAAAGCGAGTTGAAAAATGGAGCTCAGGGGCACTGCAATTCACAAACCTGCAGAGTTATAAATCATAACTCTCGACCTCAAATATATTGAGGGAAGGCAACGAAGAGGATTTGAAAGCACGGCAGAATTGCAGGAAACAGATTTCAGGAGGTAGATTCGAATCGCCTTTAAAGCACGGGAAAAGCGGCAAAACCTCGACAATGATGCCTTTGGCCAAAAAGGGCGTATGCGTTTTTTCCTGAATATATTCAGGAAAAAACGCATACGCCCTTTTTGGCCAATCAAGCAACCTGGAAAGGCAAATCAGCGCTACAAAGAAGTCTCGCTTCCCATCGGTCAAAAGGGCCATGCTGAATAAAGTGTCAAAACCAGAAATGCAGGAGAGGCCATGGAGAAACGGAGCCTTGCTACTCTGTTGGGCGGGATGTAAATTGCCAACAGCCCCTCTGGAGAAGTGTACGGTGTGTCCTGAAACATCGAAAAAACTGAGCTTAGAGAGCATAGGGCACTTCCACTCATGGGCGTATAAATTGGGAAAAATAAGAATCAGCAAGACACAGGCACCCCAAAGTTTAGGGCTGCTCTGTTGACAAGAACCTCCACTTCGTTACACCTTAAATATCCCAGGAAAGAGAAAAATGGATAAAGAAGTTGTGGTCCTTATGTACAACGGAATATCACTCAGCCATGAAATCAACGTCATAAGGCTAGTAGCAGCATGATGAGTGGATTTAGGTACGACGATTCTAAGTGAAATAAGTCACACAGAAAAAGACACTTATCATAAGATATCACTTATAGAGGGAATGTAAAAACCGCTACCCTTGAACTGAATTACAAAACAGAACAGAGTCACACGTTTAGAAAACACACTAGGGCTGCTTAACGGGAAAGGTGAGGTGGGGTGATGCATAAAAGAAGGGTTTCAAATTAGCTCAGATACCATTCCATAAACCCAATATGTAAAAGACACGACATACTCCTTGCTCAGTGAACTGGACTCAACACCCCCTATTCACCACCTAAGAATATATCTGACTAGTAAGAATGTTAAAACCTATGTATTGATATCACTCTGTAAGTGAGTCAAGTGGGTGTAAAGCGGCATAAACACAGCAGTAAAAAGCAGGTAAACTCCTTTATAAAAATCAATCACTTTTAAAAACCCGTGAAACAAAGACAGTGAAAGAGAGAGAAATTCTTACTAAATTCGTTCAGGGGCTGTGATGCCACCTGGATTGACCATATCTAGACCCACAGCTGATTGAGACATAAGGGTGGACACTCTTGGGGCTGAGAGGTTTGGTGAGGTTGGGTGAGCAAACGCAGACCCTTTAGAGTAATACTGCGTGGTACCCATCCCATGGGTCCCAAATCTCCAGATTCAAGGGCATCTTCCTACATCGAAAACATGCATGAGAAACCCAGAAGATGGTACACCGTGTGATCGGGAAAGGTTTCTAAAACGCACCTCATTTCTCATCTCCTTGTGCTCGGGTTCCCCATTCCAGCCGCTTTACTAGCAATCTCCCTCCTTGGAGAATCAGCACCTTTAACCTCCTGTTCCGTACAGGTTGCAATTTGTCCTGAGGATGAACGGGAAGAGGGGGAACCAATGAGACACTAGCTCTAGGTGTTGGGACAGGCACAGGTCACTCTATTTTCCCATCAGGAAGAAGAATTAACCACAGGCTCAGCCTGCCGCCCGGGACCAAAATAGGGCCTAAAGCAATCCTGCGCTTTTGCGGCCAGCTCCCAAGAAAGCGAGTTGAAAAATGGAGCTCAGGGGCACTGCAATTCACAAACCTGCAGAGTTATAAATCATAACTCTCGTCCTCAAATATATTGAGGGAAGGCAACGAAGAGGATTTGAAAGCAAGGCAGAATTGCAGGAAACAGATTTCAGGAGGTAGATTCGAATCGCCTTTAAAGCACGGGAAAAGCGGCAAAACCTCGACAATGATGCCCTTGGCCAAAAAGGGCGTATGCGTTTTTTCCTGAATATATTCAGGAAAAAACGCATACGCCCTTTTTGGCCAACCAAGCAACCTGGAAAGGCAAATCAGCGCTACAAAGAAGTCTCGCTTCCCATCGGTCAAAAGGGCCATGCTGAATAAAGTGTCAAAACCAGAAATGCAGGACAGGCCATGGAGAAACGGGAGCCTTGCTACGCTGATGGGCGGGATGTAAATTGCCAACAGCCACTCTGGAGAAGTGTACGGTGTGTCCTGAAACATCGAAAAAACTCAGCTTAGAGAGCATAGGGCACTTCCACTCATGGGCGTATAAATTGGGAAAACTAAAAATCAGCAAGACACAGGCACCCCAAAGTTTAGGGCTGCTCTGTTGACAAGAACCTCCACTTCGTTACACCCTAAATATCCCAGGAAAGAGAAAAATGGATAAAGAAGTTGTGGTCCTTATGTACAATGGAATATCACTCAGCCATGAAATCAACGTCATAAGGCTAGTAGCAGCATGATGAGTGGATTTAGGTACGACGATTCTAAGTGAAATAAGTCACACAGAAAAAGACACTTATCATAAGATATCACTTATAGAGGGAATGTAAAAACCGCTACCCTTGAACTGAATTACAAAACAGAACAGAGTCACCCGTTTAGAAAACACACTATGGCTGCTTAACGGGAAAGGTGAGGTGGGGTGATGCATAAAAGAAGGGTTTCAAATTAGCTCAGAGACCGTTCCATAAACCCAATATGTAATAGACACGACCTACCCCTTGCTCAGTGAACTGGACTCAACACCCCCTATTCACCACCCAAGAATATATCTGACTAGTAAGAATGTTAAAACCTATGTATTGATATCACTTTGTAAGTGAGTCAAGCGGGTGTAAAGCGGCATAAACACAGCAGTGAAAAGCAGCTAAACCCCTTTATAAAAATCAATCACTTTTAAAAACCCGTGAAACAAAGACAGTGAAAGAGAGAGAAATTCTTACTAAATTCGTCCAGGGGCTGTGATGCCACCTGGATTGACCATATCTAGACCCACAGCTGATTGAGACATAAGGGTGGACAGACACTCTTGGGGCTGAGAGGTTTGGTGAGGTTGGGTGAGCAAACGCAGACCCTTTAGAGTAATACTGCGTGGTACCCATCCCATGGGTCCCAAATCTCCAGATTCAAGGGCATCTTCCTACATCGAAAACATGCATGAGAAACCCAGAAGATGGTACATCGTGTGATCGGGAAAGGTTTCTAAAACGCACCTCATTTCTCATCTCCTTGTGCTCGGGTTCCCCATTCCAGCCGCTTTACTAGCAATCTCCCTCCTTGGAGAATCAGCACCTTTAACCTCCTGTTCCGTACAGGTTGCAATTTGTCCTGAGGATGAACGGGAAGAGGGGGAACCAATGAGACACTAGCTCTAGGTGTTGGGACAGGCACAGGTCACTCTATTTTCCCATCAGGAAGAAGAATTAACCACAGGCTCAGCCTGCCGCCCGGGACCAAAATAGGGCCTAAAGCAATCCTGCGCTTTTGCGGCCAGCTCCCAAGAAAGCGAGTTGAAAAATGGAGCTCAGGGGCACTGCAATTCACAAACCTGCAGAGTTATAAATCATAACTCTCGTCCTCAAATATATTGAGGGAAGGCCACGAAGAGGATTTGAAAGCAAGGCAGAATTGCAGGAAACAGATTTCAGGAGGTAGATTCGAATCGCCTTTAAAGCACGGGAAAAGCGGCAAAACCTCGACAATGATGCCCTTGGCCAAAAAGGGCGTATGCGTTTTTTCCTGAATATATTCAGGAAAAAACGCATACGCCCTTTTTGGCCAACCAAGCAACCTGGAAAGGCAAATCAGCGCTACAAAGAAGTCTCGCTTCCCATCGGTCAAAAGGGCCATGCTGAATAAAGTGTCAAAACCAGAAATGCAGAACAGGCCATGGAGAAACGGGAGCCCTGCTACGCTGATGGGCGGGATGTAAATTGCCAACAGCCACTCTGGAGAAGTGTACGGTGTGTCCTGAAACATCGAAAAAACTCAGCTTAGAGAGCATAGGGCACTTCCACTCATGGGCGTATAAATTGGGAAAACTACAAATCAGCAAGACACAGGCACCCCAAAGTTTAGGGCTGCTCTGTTGACAAGAACGTCCACTTCGTTACACCTTAAATATCCCAGGAAAGAGAAAAATGGATAAAGAAGTTGTGGTCCTTATGTACAATGGAATATCACTCAGCCATGAAATCAACGTCATAAGGCTAGTAGCAGCATGATGACTGGATTTAGGTACGACGATTCTAAGTGAAATAAGTCACACAGAAAAAGACACTTATCATAAGATATCACTTATAGAGGGAATGTAAAAACCGCGACCCTTGAACTGAATTACAAAACAGAACAGAGTCACACGTTTAGAAAACACACTATGGCTGCTTAACGGGAAAGGGGAGGTGGGGTGATGCATAAAAGAAGGGTTTCAAATTAGCTCAGAGACCGTTCCATAAACCCAATATGTAATAGACACGACCTACTCCTTGCTCAGTGAACTGGACTCAACACCCCCTATTCACCGCCCAAGAATATATCTGACTAGTAAGAATCTTAAAACCTATGTATTGATATCTCTCTGTAAGTGAGTCAAGTGGGTGTAAAGCGGCATAAACACAGCAGTGAAAAGCAGCTAAACCCCTTTATAAAAATCAATCACTTTTAAAAACCCGTGAAACAAAGACAGTGAAAGATAGAGAAATTCTTACTAAATTCGTTCAGGGGCTGTGATGCCATCTGGATTGACCATATCTAGACCCACAGCTGATTGAGACATAAGGGTGGACACTCTTGGGGCTGAGAGGTTTGGTGAGGTTGGGTGAGCAAACGCAGACCCGTTAAAGTAATACTGCGTGGTTCCCATCCCATGGGTCCCAAATCTCCAGGTTCAAGGGCATCTTCCTACTTCGAAAACATGCATGAGAAACCCATAAGATGGTGCACCGTGTGATCGGGAAAGGTTTCTAAAACGCACCTCATTTCTCATCTCCTTGTGCTCGGGTTCGCCATTCCAGCCACTTTACTAGCAATCTCCCTCCTTGGAGAATCAGCACCTTTAACCTCCTGTTCTGTACAGGTTGCAATTTGTCCTGAGGATGAACGGGAAGAGGGGGAACCAATGAGACACTAGCTCTAGGTGTTGGGACAGGCACAGGTCACTCTATTTTCCCATCAGGAAGAAGAATTAACCACAGGCTCAGCTTGCCGCCCGGGACCAAAATAGGGCCTAAAGCAATCCTGCGCTTTTGCGGCCAGCTCCCAAGAAAGCGAGTTGAAAAATGGAGCTCAGGGGCACTGCAATTCACAAACCTGCAGAGTTATAAATCATAACTCTCGACCTCAAATATATTGAGGGAAGGCAACGAAGAGGATTTGAAAGCACGGCAGAATTGCAGGAAACAGATTTCAGGAGGTAGATTCGAATCGCCTTTAAAGCACGGGAAAAGCGGCAAAACCTCGACAATGATGCCTTTGGCCAAAAAGGGCGTATGCGTTTTTTCCTGAATATATTCAGGAAAAAACGCATACGCCCTTTTTGGCCAATCAAGCAACCTGGAAAGGCAAATCAGCGCTACAAAGAAGTCTCGCTTCCCATCGGTCAAAAGGGCCATGCTGAATAAAGTGTCAAAACCAGAAATGCAGGAGAGGCCATGGAGAAACGGAGCCTTGCTACTCTGTTGGGCGGGATGTAAATTGCCAACAGCCCCTCTGGAGAAGTGTACGGTGTGTCCTGAAACATCGAAAAAACTGAGCTTAGAGAGCATAGGGCACTTCCACTCATGGGCGTATAAATTGGGAAAAATAAGAATCAGCAAGACACAGGCACCCCAAAGTTTAGGGCTGCTCTGTTGACAAGAACCTCCACTTCGTTACACCTTAAATATCCCAAGAAAGAGAAAAATGGATAAAGAAGTTGTGGTCCTTATGTACAACGGAATATCACTCAGCCATGAAATCAACGTCATAAGGCTAGTAGCAGCATGATGAGTGGATTTAGGTACGACGATTCTAAGTGAAATAAGTCACACAGAAAAAGACACTTATCATAAGATATCACTTATAGAGGGAATGTAAAAACCGCTACCCTTGAACTGAATTACAAAACAGAACAGAGTCACACGTTTAGAAAACACACTAGGGCTGCTTAACGGGAAAGGTGAGGTGGGGTGATGCATAAAAGAAGGGTTTCAAATTAGCTCAGATACCATTCCATAAACCCAATATGTAAAAGACACGACATACTCCTTGCTCAGTGAACTGGACTCAACACCCCCTATTCACCACCTAAGAATATATCTGACTAGTAAGAATGTTAAAACCTATGTATTGATATCACTCTGTAAGTGAGTCAAGTGGGTGTAAAGCGGCATAAACACAGCAGTAAAAAGCAGCTAAACTCCTTTATAAAAATCAATCACTTTTAAAAACCCGTGAAACAAAGACAGTGAAAGAGAGAGAAATTCTTACTAAATTCGTTCAGGGGCTGTGATGCCACCTGGATTGACCATATCTAGACCCACAGCTGATTGAGACATAAGGGTGGACACTCTTGGGGCTGAGAGGTTTGGTGAGGTTGGGTGAGCAAACGCAGACCCTTTAGAGTAATACTGCGTGGTACCCATCCCATGGGTCCCAAATCTCCAGATTCAAGGGCATCTTCCTACATCGAAAACATGCATGAGAAACCCAGAAGATGGTACACCGTGTGATCGGGAAAGGTTTCTAAAACGCACCTCATTTCTCATCTCCTTGTGCTCGGGTTCCCCATTCCAGCCGCTTTACTAGCAATCTCCCTCCTTGGAGAATCAGCACCTTTAACCTCCTGTTCCGTACAGGTTGCAATTTGTCCTGAGGATGAACGGGAAGAGGGGGAACCAATGAGACACTAGCTCTAGGTGTTGGGACAGGCACAGGTCACTCTATTTTCCCATCAGGAAGAAGAATTAACCACAGGCTCAGCCTGCCGCCCGGGACCAAAATAGGGCCTAAAGCAATCCTGCGCTTTTGCGGCCAGCTCCCAAGAAAGCGAGTTGAAAAATGGAGCTCAGGGGCACTGCAATTCACAAACCTGCAGAGTTATAAATCATAACTCTCGTCCTCAAATATATTGAGGGAAGGCAACGAAGAGGATTTGAAAGCAAGGCAGAATTGCAGGAAACAGATTTCAGGAGGTAGATTCGAATCGCCTTTAAAGCACGGGAAAAGCGGCAAAACCTCGACAATGATGCCCTTGGCCAAAAAGGGCGTATGCGTTTTTTCCTGAATATATTCAGGAAAAAACGCATACGCCCTTTTTGGCCAACCAAGCAACCTGGAAAGGCAAATCAGCGCTACAAAGAAGTCTCGCTTCCCATCGGTCAAAAGGGCCATGCTGAATAAAGTGTCAAAACCAGAAATGCAGGACAGGCCATGGAGAAAAGGGAGCCTTGCTACGCTGATGGGCGGGATGTAAATTGCCAACAGCCACTCTGGAGAAGTGTACGGTGTGTCCTGAAACATCGAAAAAACTCAGCTTAGAGAGCATAGGGCACTTCCACTCATGGGCGTATAAATTGGGAAAACTAAAAATCAGCAAGACACAGGCACCCCAAAGTTTAGGGCTGCTCTGTTGACAAGAACCTCCACTTCGTTACACCCTAAATATCCCAGGAAAGAGAAAAATGGATAAAGAAGTTGTGGTCCTTATGTACAATGGAATATCACTCAGCCATGAAATCAACGTCATAAGGCTAGTAGCAGCATGATGAGTGGATTTAGGTATGACGATTCTAAGTGAAATAAGTCACACAGAAAAAGACACTTATCATAAGATATCACTTATAGAGGGAATGTAAAAACCGCTACCCTTGAACTGAATTACAAAACAGAACAGAGTCACCCGTTTAGAAAACACACTATGGCTGCTTAACGGGAAAGGTGAGGTGGGGTGATGCATAAAAGAAGGGTTTCAAATTAGCTCAGAGACCGTTCCATAAACCCAATATGTAATAGACACGACCTACCCCTTGCTCAGTGAACTGGACTCAACACCCCCTATTCACCACCCAAGAATATATCTGACTAGTAAGAATGTTAAAACCTATGTATTGATATCACTTTGTAAGTGAGTCAAGCGGGTGTAAAGCGGCATAAACACAGCAGTGAAAAGCAGCTAAACCCCTTTATAAAAATCAATCACTTTTAAAAACCCGTGAAACAAAGACAGTGAAAGAGAGAGAAATTCTTACTAAATTCGTCCAGGGGCTGTGATGCCACCTGGATTGACCATATCTAGACCCACAGCTGATTGAGACATAAGGGTGGACAGACACTCTTGGGGCTGAGAGGTTTGGTGAGGTTGGGTGAGCAAACGCAGACCCTTTAGAGTAATACTGCGTGGTACCCATCCCATGGGTCCCAAATCTCCAGATTCAAGGGCATCTTCCTACATCGAAAACATGCATGAGAAACCCAGAAGATGGTACATCGTGTGATCGGGAAAGGTTTCTAAAACGCACCTCATTTCTCATCTCCTTGTGCTCGGGTTCCCCATTCCAGCCGCTTTACTAGCAATCTCCCTCCTTGGAGAATCAGCACCTTTAACCTCCTGTTCCGTACAGGTTGCAATTTGTCCTGAGGATGAACGGGAAGAGGGGGAACCAATGAGACACTAGCTCTAGGTGTTGGGACAGGCACAGGTCACTCTATTTTCCCATCAGGAAGAAGAATTAACCACAGGCTCAGCCTGCCGCCCGGGACCAAAATAGGGCCTAAAGCAATCCTGCGCTTTTGCGGCCAGCTCCCAAGAAAGCGAGTTGAAAAATGGAGCTCAGGGGCACTGCAATTCACAAACCTGCAGAGTTATAAATCATAACTCTCGTCCTCAAATATATTGAGGGAAGGCCACGAAGAGGATTTGAAAGCAAGGCAGAATTGCAGGAAACAGATTTCAGGAGGTAGATTCGAATCGCCTTTAAAGCACGGGAAAAGCGGCAAAACCTCGACAATGATGCCCTTGGCCAAAAAGGGCGTATGCGTTTTTTCCTGAATATATTCAGGAAAAAACGCATACGCCCTTTTTGGCCAACCAAGCAACCTGGAAAGGCAAATCAGCGCTACAAAGAAGTCTCGCTTCCCATCGGTCAAAAGGGCCATGCTGAATAAAGTGTCAAAACCAGAAATGCAGAACAGGCCATGGAGAAACGGGAGCCCTGCTACGCTGATGGGCGGGATGTAAATTGCCAACAGCCACTCTGGAGAAGTGTACGGTGTGTCCTGAAACATCGAAAAAACTCAGCTTAGAGAGCATAGGGCACTTCCACTCATGGGCGTATAAATTGGGAAAACTACAAATCAGCAAGACACAGGCACCCCAAAGTTTAGGGCTGCTCTGTTGACAAGAACGTCCACTTCGTTACACCTTAAATATCCCAGGAAAGAGAAAAATGGATAAAGAAGTTGTGGTCCTTATGTACAATGGAATATCACTCAGCCATGAAATCAACGTCATAAGGCTAGTAGCAGCATGATGACTGGATTTAGGTACGACGATTCTAAGTGAAATAAGTCACACAGAAAAAGACACTTATCATAAGATATCACTTATAGAGGGAATGTAAAAACCGCGACCCTTGAACTGAATTACAAAACAGAACAGAGTCACACGTTTAGAAAACACACTATGGCTGCTTAACGGGAAAGGGGAGGTGGGGTGATGCATAAAAGAAGGGTTTCAAATTAGCTCACAGACCGTTCCATAAACCCAATATGTAATAGACACGACCTACTCCTTGCTCAGTGAACTGGACTCAACACCCCCTATTCACCGCCCAAGAATATATCTGACTAGTAAGAATCTTAAAACCTATGTATTGATATCTCTCTGTAAGTGAGTCAAGTGGGTGTAAAGCGGCATAAACACAGCAGTGAAAAGCAGCTAAACCCCTTTATAAAAATCAATCACTTTTAAAAACCCGTGAAACAAAGACAGTGAAAGATAGAGAAATTCTTACTAAATTCGTTCAGGGGCTGTGATGCCATCTGGATTGACCATATCTAGACCCACAGCTGATTGAGACATAAGGGTGGACACTCTTGGGGCTGAGAGGTTTGGTGAGGTTGGGTGAGCAAACGCAGACCCGTTAAAGTAATACTGCGTGGTTCCCATCCCATGGGTCCCAAATCTCCAGGTTCAAGGGCATCTTCCTACTTCGAAAACATGCATGAGAAACCCATAAGATGGTGCACCGTGTGATCGGGAAAGGTTTCTAAAACGCACCTCATTTCTCATCTCCTTGTGCTCGGGTTCCCCATTCCAGCCGCTTTACTAGCAATCTCCCTCCTTGGAGAATCAGCACCTTTAACCTCCTGTTCCGTACAGGTTGCAATTTGTCCTGAGGATGAACGGGAAGAGGGGGAACCAATGAGACACTAGCTCTAGGTGTTGGGACAGGCACAGGTCACTCTATTTTCCCATCAGGAAGAAGAATTAACCACAGGCTCAGCTTGCCGCCCGGGACCAAAATAGGGCCTAAAGCAATCCTGCGCTTTTGCGGCCAGCTCCCAAGAAAGCGAGTTGAAAAATGGAGCTCAGGGGCACTGCAATTCACAAACCTGCAGAGTTATAAATCATAACTCTCGACCTCAAATATATTGAGGGAAGGCAACAAAGAGGATTTGAAAGCACGGCAGAATTGCAGGAAACAGATTTCAGGAGGTAGATTCGAATCGCCTTTAAAGCACGGGAAAAGCGGCAAAACCTCGACAATGATGCCTTTGGCCAAAAAGGGCGTATGCGTTTTTTCCTGAATATATTCAGGAAAAAACGCATACGCCCTTTTTGGCCAATCAAGCAACCTGGAAAGGCAAATCAGCGCTACAAAGAAGTCTCGCTTCCCATCGGTCAAAAGGGCCATGCTGAATAAAGTGTCAAAACCAGAAATGCAGGAGAGGCCATGGAGAAACGGAGCCTTGCTACTCTGTTGGGCGGGATGTAAATTGCCAACAGCCCCTCTGGAGAAGTGTACGGTGTGTCCTGAAACATCGAAAAAACTGAGCTTAGAGAGCATAGGGCACTTCCACTCATGGGCGTATAAATTGGGAAAAATAAGAATCAGCAAGACACAGGCACCCCAAAGTTTAGGGCTGCTCTGTTGACAAGAACCTCCACTTCGTTACACCTTAAATATCCCAGGAAAGAGAAAAATGGATAAAGAAGTTGTGGTCCTTATGTACAACGGAATATCACTCAGCCATGAAATCAACGTCATAAGGCTAGTAGCAGCATGATGAGTGGATTTAGGTACGACGATTCTAAGTGAAATAAGTCACACAGAAAAAGACACTTATCATAAGATATCACTTATAGAGGGAATGTAAAAACCGCTACCCTTGAACTGAATTACAAAACAGAACAGAGTCACACGTTTAGAAAACACACTAGGGCTGCTTAACGGGAAAGGTGAGGTGGGGTGATGCATAAAAGAAGGGTTTCAAATTAGCTCAGATACCATTCCATAAACCCAATATGTAAAAGACACGACATACTCCTTGCTCAGTGAAGTGGACTCAACACCCCCTATTCACCACCTAAGAATATATCTGACTAGTAAGAATGTTAAAACCTATGTATTGATATCACTCTGTAAGTGAGTCAAGTGGGTGTAAAGCGGCATAAACACAGCAGTAAAAAGCAGGTAAACTCCTTTATAAAAATCAATCACTTTTAAAAACCCGTGAAACAAAGACAGTGAAAGAGAGAGAAATTCTTACTAAATTCGTTCAGGGGCTGTGATGCCACCTGGATTGACCATATCTAGACCCACAGCTGATTGAGACATAAGGGTGGACACTCTTGGGGCTGAGAGGTTTGGTGAGGTTGGGTGAGCAAACGCAGACCCTTTAGAGTAATACTGCGTGGTACCCATCCCATGGGTCCCAAATCTCCAGATTCAAGGGCATCTTCCTACATCGAAAACATGCATGAGAAACCCAGAAGATGGTACACCGTGTGATCGGGAAAGGTTTCTAAAACGCACCTCATTTCTCATCTCCTTGTGCTCGGGTTCCCCATTCCAGCCGCTTTACTAGCAATCTCCCTCCTTGGAGAATCAGCACCTTTAACCTCCTGTTCCGTACAGGTTGCAATTTGTCCTGAGGATGAACGGGAAGAGGGGGAACCAATGAGACACTAGCTCTAGGTGTTGGGACAGGCACAGGTCACTCTATTTTCCCATCAGGAAGAAGAATTAACCACAGGCTCAGCCTGCCGCCCGGGACCAAAATAGGGCCTAAAGCAATCCTGCGCTTTTGCGGCCAGCTCCCAAGAAAGCGAGTTGAAAAATGGAGCTCAGGGGCACTGCAATTCACAAACCTGCAGAGTTATAAATCATAACTCTCGTCCTCAAATATATTGAGGGAAGGCAACGAAGAGGATTTGAAAGCAAGGCAGAATTGCAGGAAACAGATTTCAGGAGGTAGATTCAAATCGCCTTTAAAGCACGGGAAAAGCGGCAAAACCTCGACAATGATGCCCTTGGCCAAAAAGGTCGTATGCGTTTTTTCCTGAATATATTCAGGAAAAAACGCATACGCCCTTTTTGGCCAACCAAGCAACCTGGAAAGGCAAATCAGCGCTACAAAGAAGTCTCGCTTCCCATCGGTCAAAAGGGCCATGCTGAATAAAGTGTCAAAACCAGAAATGCAGGACAGGCCATGGAGAAACGGGAGCCTTGCTACGCTGATGGGCGGGATGTAAATTGCCAACAGCCACTCTGGAGAAGTGTACGGTGTGTCCTGAAACATCGAAAAAACTCAGCTTAGAGAGCATAGGGCACTTCCACTCATGGGCGTATAAATTGGGAAAACTAAAAATCAGCAAGACACAGGCACCCCAAAGTTTAGGGCTGCTCTGTTGACAAGAACCTCCACTTCGTTACACCCTAAATATCCCAGGAAAGAGAAAAATGGATAAAGAAGTTGTGGTCCTTATGTACAATGGAATATCACTCAGCCATGAAATCAACGTCATAAGGCTAGTAGCAGCATGATGAGTGGATTTAGGTACGACGATTCTAAGTGAAATAAGTCACACAGAAAAAGACACTTATCATAAGATATCACTTATAGAGGGAATGTAAAAACCGCGACCCTTGAACTGAATTACAAAACAGAACAGAGGCACACGTTTAGAAAACACACTATGCCTGCTTAACGGGAAAGGTGAGGTGGGGTGATGCATAAAACAAGGGTTTCAAATTAGCTCAGAGACCGTTCCATAAACCCAATATGTAATAGACACGACCTACTCCTTGCTCAGTGAACTGGACTCAACACCCCCTATTCACCGCCCAAGAATATATCTGACTATTAAGAATCTTAAAACCTATGTATTGATATCTCTCTGAAAGTTAGTCAAGTGGGTGTAAAGTGGCATAAACACAGCAGTGAAAAGCAGCTAAACCCCTTTATAAAAATCAATCACTTTTAAAAACCCGTGAAACAAAGACAGTGAAAGAGAGAGAACTTCTTACTAAATTCGTTCAGGGGCTGTGACGCCACCTGGATTGACCATATCTAGACCCACAGCTGATTGAGACATAAGGGTGGACACTCTTGGGGCTGAGAGGTTTGGTGAGGTTGGGTGAGCAAACGTAGACCCTTTAAAGTAATACTGCGTGGTTCCCATCCCATGGGTCCCAAATCTCCAGGTTCAAGGGCATCTTCCTACTTCGAAAACATGCATGAGAAACCCAGAAGATGGTACACCGTGTGATCGGGAAAGGTTTCTAAAACGCACCTCATTTCTCATCTCCCTGTGCTCGGGTTCGCCATTCCAGCCGCTTTACTAGCAATCTCCCTCCTTGGAGAATCAGCACCTTTAAGCTCCTGTTCCGTACAGGTTGCAATTTGTCCTGAGGATGAACGGGAAGAGGGGGAACCAATGAGACACTAGCTCTAGGTGTTGGGACAGGCACAGGTCACTCTATTTTCCCATCAGGAAGAAGAATTAACCACAGGCTCAGCCTGCCGCCCGGAACCAGAATAGGGCCTGAAGCAATCCTGCGCTTTTGCGGCCAGCTCCCAGGAAAACGAGTTGAAAAATGGAGCTCAGGGGCACTGCAATTCACAAACCTGCAGAGTTATAAATCATAACTCTCGTCCTCAAATATATTGAGGGAAGGCCACGAAGAGGATTTGAAAGCAAGGCAGAATTGCAGGAAACAGATTTCAGGAGGTAGATTCGAATCGCCTTTAAAGCACGGGAAAAGCGGCAAAACCTCGACAATGATGCCCTTGGCCAAAAAGGGCGTATGCGTTTTTTCCTGAATATATTCAGGAAAAAACGCATACGCCCTTTTTGGCCAACCAAGCAACCTGGAAAGGCAAATCAGCGCTACAAAGAAGTTTCGCTTCCCATTGGTCAAAAGGGCCATGCTGAATAAAGTGTCAAAACCAGAAATGCAGGACAGGCCATGGAGAAACGGGAGCCTTGCTACGCTGATGGGCGGGATGTAAATTGCCAACAGCCACTCTGGAGAAGTGTACGGTGTGTCCTGAAACATCGAAAAAGCTCAGCTTAGAGAGCATAGGGCACTTCCACTCATGGGCGTATAAATTGGGAAAACTAAAAATCAGCAAGACACAGGCACCCCAAAGTTTAGGGCTGCTCTGTTGACAACAACCTCCACTTCGTTACACCTTAAATATCCCAGGAAAGAGAAAAATGGATAAAGAAGTTGTGGTCCTTATGTACAACGGAATATCACTCAGCCATGAAATCAACTTCATAAGGCTAGTAGCAGCATGATGAGTGGATTTAGGTACGACGATTCTAAGTGAAATAAGTCCCACAGAAAAAGACACTTATCATAAGATATCACTTATAGAGGGAATGTAAAAACCGCTACCCTTGAACTGAATTACAAAACAGAACAGAGTCACACGTTTAGAAAACACACTATGGCTGCTTAACGGGAAAGGTGAGGTGGGGTGATGCATAAAACAAGGGTTTCAAATTAGCTCAGAGACCGTTCCATAAACGCAATATGTAATAGACACGACCTACTCCTTGCTCAGTGAACTGGACTGAACACCCCCTATTCACCGCCCAAGAATATATCTGACTAGTAAGAATCTTAAAAGCTATGTATTGATATCTCTCTGTAAGTGAGTCAAGTGGTTGTAAAGCGGCATAAACACAGCAGTGAAAAGCAGCTAAACCCCTTTATAAAAATCAATCACTTTTAAAAACCCGTGAAACAAAGACAGTGAAAGAGAGAGAAATTCTTACTAAATTCGCTCAGGGGCTGTAACGCCACCTGGATTGATCATATCTAGACCCACAGCTGATTGAGACATAAGGGTGGACACTCTTGGGGCTGAGAGGTGTGGTGAGGTTGGGTGAGCAAACGCAGACCCTTTAAAGTAATACTGCGTGGGTCCCTTCCAATGGGTCCCAAATCTCCAGGTTCAAGGGCATCTTCCCACTTCGAAAACACGCATGAGAAACCCAGAAGATGGTGCACCGTGTGATCGGGAAAGGTTTTTAAAACGCACCTCATTTCTCATCTCCTTGTGCTCGGGTTCTCCATTCCAGCTGCTTTACTAGCAATCTCCCTCCTTGGAGGATCAGCACCTTTAACCTCCTATTCCGTACAGGTTGCAATTTGTCCTGAGGATGAACGGGAAGAGGGGGAACCAATGAGAGACTAGCTCTAGGTGTTGGGACAGGCACAGGTCACTCTATTTTCCCATCAGGAAGAAGAATTAACCACAGGCTCAGCCTGCCGCCCGTGACCAGTATAGGGCCTGAAGCAATCCTGCGCTTTTGCGGCCAGCTCCCAAGAAAGGGATTTGAAAAATGGAGCTCAGGGGCTCTGCAATTCACAAACCTGCAGAGTTATAAATGATAACTCTCGTCCACAAATATATTGACGGAAGGCAACGAAGAGGATTTGAAAGCAAGGCAGAATTGCAGGAAACAGATTTCAGGAGGTAGATACGAATCGCCTTTAAAGCACAGGAAAAGGGGCAAAACCTCGACCATGATGCCCTTGGCCAAAAAGGGCGTATGCGTTTTTTCTGAATATATTCAGGAAAAAACGCATACGCCCTTTTTGGTCAACCAAGCAACCTGGAAAGGCAAATCAGCGCTACAAAGAAGTCTCGCTTCCCATCGGTCAAAAGGGCCATGCTGAATAAAGTATCAAAATCAGAAATGCAGGACAGGCCATGGAAAAACGGGAGCCTTGCTACGCTGAAGGGCGGGATGTAAATTGCCAACAGCCACTCTGGAGAAGTGTACGGTGTGTCCTGAAACAACTAAAAAACTCAGCTTAGAGAGCATAGGGCACTTCCACCCATGGGCGTATAAATTGGGAAAACTAAAAATTAGCAAGACACAGGCAACCCAAAATTTAGGGCTGCTCTGTTGACAAGAACCTCCACTTCGTTACAACGTAAATATCGCAGGAAAGAAAAAAATGGATAAAGAAGTCGTAGTCCTTATGTACAATAGAATATCACTCAGCCATGAAATCAACGTCATAAGTCTAGTAGCAGCATGAAGAGTGGATTTAGGTACGACAATTCTAAGTGAAATAAGTCACACAGAAAAAGACACTTATCATAAGATATCACTTATGGAGGGAATGTAAAAACCGCTACCCTTGAACTGAATTACAAAACAGAACAGAGTCACACGTTTAGAAAACACACTATGGCTGCTTAACGGGAAAGGTGAGGTGGGATGATGCATAAAACAAGGGTTTCAAATTAGCTCAGAGACCGTTCCATAAACCCAATATGTAATAGACACGACCTACTCCTTGCTCAGTGAACTGGACTGAACACCCCCTATTCACCGCCCAAGAATATATCTGACTAGTAAGAATCTTAAAAGCTATGTATTGATATCTCTCTGTAAGTGAGTCAAGTGGGTGTAAATCGGCATAAACACAGCAGTGAAAAGCAGCTACACCCCTTTATAAAAATCAATCACTTTTAAAAACCCGTGAAACAAAGACAGTGAAAGAGAGAGAAATTCTTACTAAATTCGTTCAGGGGCTGTGATGCCACCTGGATTGACCATATCTAGACCCACAGCTGATTGAGACATAAGGGTGGACCCTCTTGGGGATGAGAGGTTTGGTGAGGTTGGGTGAGCAAACGCAGACCCCTTAAAGTAATACTGCGTTGTTCCCCTCCCATGGGTCCCAAATCTCCAGGTTCAAGGGCATCTTCCTACATCGAAAACATGCATTAGAAACCCACAAGATGGTACACCGTGTGATCGGGAAAGGTTTCTAAAACGCACCTCATTTCTCATCTCCTTGTGCTCGGGTTCCCCATTCCAGCCGCTTTACTAGCAATCTCCCTCCTTGGAGAATCAGCACCTTTAACCTCCTGTTCCGTACAGGTTGCAATTTGTCCTGAGGATGAACGGGAAGAGGGGGAACCAATGAGACACTAGCTCTAGGTGTTGGGACAGGCACAGGTCACTCTATTTTCCCATCAGGAAGAAGAATTAACCACAGGCTCAGCTTGCCGCCCGGGACCAAAATAGGGCCTAAAGCAATCCTGCGCTTTTGCGGCCAGCTCCCAAGAAAGCGAGTTGAAAAATGGAGCTCAGGGGCACTGCAATTCACAAACCTGCAGAGTTATAAATCATAACTCTCGACCTCAAATATATTGAGGGAAGGCAACAAAGAGGATTTGAAAGCACGGCAGAATTGCAGGAAACAGATTTCAGGAGGTAGATTCGAATCGCCTTTAAAGCACGGGAAAAGCGGCAAAACCTCGACAATGATGCCTTTGGCCAAAAAGGGCGTATGCGTTTTTTCCTGAATATATTCAGGAAAAAACGCATACGCCCTTTTTGGCCAATCAAGCAACCTGGAAAGGCAAATCAGCGCTACAAAGAAGTCTCGCTTCCCATCGGTCAAAAGGGCCATGCTGAATAAAGTGTCAAAACCAGAAATGCAGGAGAGGCCATGGAGAAACGGAGCCTTGCTACTCTGTTGGGCGGGATGTAAATTGCCAACAGCCCCTCTGGAGAAGTGTACGGTGTGTCCTGAAACATCGAAAAAACTGAGCTTAGAGAGCATAGGGCACTTCCACTCATGGGCGTATAAATTGGGAAAAATAAGAATCAGCAAGACACAGGCACCCCAAAGTTTAGGGCTGCTCTGTTGACAAGAACCTCCACTTCGTTACACCTTAAATATCCCAGGAAAGAGAAAAATGGATAAAGAAGTTGTGGTCCTTATGTACAACGGAATATCACTCAGCCATGAAATCAACGTCATAAGGCTAGTAGCAGCATGATGAGTGGATTTAGGTACGACGATTCTAAGTGAAATAAGTCACACAGAAAAAGACACTTATCATAAGATATCACTTATAGAGGGAATGTAAAAACCGCTACCCTTGAACTGAATTACAAAACAGAACAGAGTCACACGTTTAGAAAACACACTAGGGCTGCTTAACGGGAAAGGTGAGGTGGGGTGATGCATAAAAGAAGGGTTTCAAATTAGCTCAGATACCATTCCATAAACCCAATATGTAAAAGACACGACATACTCCTTGCTCAGTGAACTGGACTCAACACCCCCTATTCACCACCTAAGAATATATCTGACTAGTAAGAATGTTAAAACCTATGTATTGATATCACTCTGTAAGTGAGTCAAGTGGGTGTAAAGCGGCATAAACACAGCAGTAAAAAGCAGGTAAACTCCTTTATAAAAATCAATCACTTTTAAAAACCCGTGAAACAAAGACAGTGAAAGAGAGAGAAATTCTTACTAAATTCGTTCAGGGGCTGTGATGCCACCTGGATTGACCATATCTAGACCCACAGCTGATTGAGACATAAGGGTGGACACTCTTGGGGCTGAGAGGTTTGGTGAGGTTGGGTGAGCAAACGCAGACCCTTTAGAGTAATACTGCGTGGTACCCATCCCATGGGTCCCAAATCTCCAGATTCAAGGGCATCTTCCTACATCGAAAACATGCATGAGAAACCCAGAAGATGGTACACCGTGTGATCGGGAAAGGTTTCTAAAACGCACCTCATTTCTCATCTCCTTGTGCTCGGGTTCCCCATTCCAGCCGCTTTACTAGCAATCTCCCTCCTTGGAGAATCAGCACCTTTAACCTCCTGTTCCGTACAGGTTGCAATTTGTCCTGAGGATGAACGGGAAGAGGGGGAACCAATGAGACACTAGCTCTAGGTGTTGGGACAGGCACAGGTCACTCTATTTTCCCATCAGGAAGAAGAATTAACCACAGGCTCAGCCTGCCGCCCGGGACCAAAATAGGGCCTAAAGCAATCCTGCGCTTTTGCGGCCAGCTCCCAAGAAAGCGAGTTGAAAAATGGAGCTCAGGGGCACTGCAATTCACAAACCTGCAGAGTTATAAATCATAACTCTCGTCCTCAAATATATTGAGGGAAGGCAACGAAGAGGATTTGAAAGCAAGGCAGAATTGCAGGAAACAGATTTCAGGAGGTAGATTCGAATCGCCTTTAAAGCACGGGAAAAGCGGCAAAACCTCGACAATGATGCCCTTGGCCAAAAAGGGCGTATGCGTTTTTTCCTGAATATATTCAGGAAAAAACGCATACGCCCTTTTTGGCCAACCAAGCAACCTGGAAAGGCAAATCAGCGCTACAAAGAAGTCTCGCTTCCCATCGGTCAAAAGGGCCATGCTGAATAAAGTGTCAAAACCAGAAATGCAGGACAGGCCATGGAGAAACGGGAGCCTTGCTACGCTGATGGGCGGGATGTAAATTGCCAACAGCCACTCTGGAGAAGTGTACGGTGTGTCCTGAAACATCGAAAAAACTCAGCTTAGAGAGCATAGGGCACTTCCACTCATGGGCGTATAAATTGGGAAAACTAAAAATCAGCAAGACACAGGCACCCCAAAGTTTAGGGCTGCTCTGTTGACAAGAACCTCCACTTCGTTACACCCTAAATATCCCAGGAAAGAGAAAAATGGATAAAGAAGTTGTGGTCCTTATGTACAATGGAATATCACTCAGCCATGAAATCAACGTCATAAGGCTAGTAGCAGCATGATGAGTGGATTTAGGTATGACGATTCTAAGTGAAATAAGTCACACAGAAAAAGACACTTATCATAAGATATCACTTATAGAGGGAATGTAAAAACCGCTACCCTTGAACTGAATTACAAAACAGAACAGAGTCACCCGTTTAGAAAACACACTATGGCTGCTTAACGGGAAAGGTGAGGTGGGGTGATGCATAAAAGAAGGGTTTCAAATTAGCTCAGAGACCGTTCCATAAACCCAATATGTAATAGACACGACCTACCCCTTGCTCAGTGAACTGGACTCAACACCCCCTATTCACCACCCAAGAATATATCTGACTAGTAAGAATGTTAAAACCTATGTATTGATATCACTTTGTAAGTGAGTCAAGCGGGTGTAAAGCGGCATAAACACAGCAGTGAAAAGCAGCTAAACCCCTTTATAAAAATCAATCACTTTTAAAAACCCGTGAAACAAAGACAGTGAAAGAGAGAGAAATTCTTACTAAATTCGTCCAGGGGCTGTGATGCCACCTGGATTGACCATATCTAGACCCACAGCTGATTGAGACATAAGGGTGGACAGACACTCTTGGGGCTGAGAGGTTTGGTGAGGTTGGGTGAGCAAACGCAGACCCTTTAGAGTAATACTGCGTGGTACCCATCCCATGGGTCCCAAATCTCCAGATTCAAGGGCATCTTCCTACATCGAAAACATGCATGAGAAACCCAGAAGATGGTACATCGTGTGATCGGGAAAGGTTTCTAAAACGCACCTCATTTCTCATCTCCTTGTGCTCGGGTTCCCCATTCCAGCCGCTTTACTAGCAATCTCCCTCCTTGGAGAATCAGCACCTTTAACCTCCTGTTCCGTACAGGTTGCAATTTGTCCTGAGGATGAACGGGAAGAGGGGGAACCAATGAGACACTAGCTCTAGGTGTTGGGACAGGCACAGGTCACTCTATTTTCCCATCAGGAAGAAGAATTAACCACAGGCTCAGCCTGCCGCCCGGGACCAAAATAGGGCCTAAAGCAATCCTGCGCTTTTGCGGCCAGCTCCCAAGAAAGCGAGTTGAAAAATGGAGCTCAGGGGCACTGCAATTCACAAACCTGCAGAGTTATAAATCATAACTCTCGTCCTCAAATATATTGAGGGAAGGCCACGAAGAGGATTTGAAAGCAAGGCAGAATTGCAGGAAACAGATTTCAGGAGGTAGATTCGAATCGCCTTTAAAGCACGGGAAAAGCGGCAAAACCTCGACAATGATGCCCTTGGCCAAAAAGGGCGTATGCGTTTTTTCCTGAATATATTCAGGAAAAAACGCATACGCCCTTTTTGGCCAACCAAGCAACCTGGAAAGGCAAATCAGCGCTACAAAGAAGTCTCGCTTCCCATCGGTCAAAAGGGCCATGCTGAATAAAGTGTCAAAACCAGAAATGCAGAACAGGCCATGGAGAAACGGGAGCCCTGCTACGCTGATGGGCGGGATGTAAATTGCCAACAGCCACTCTGGAGAAGTGTACGGTGTGTCCTGAAACATCGAAAAAACTCAGCTTAGAGAGCATAGGGCACTTCCACTCATGGGCGTATAAATTGGGAAAACTACAAATCAGCAAGACACAGGCACCCCAAAGTTTAGGGCTGCTCTGTTGACAAGAACGTCCACTTCGTTACACCTTAAATATCCCAGGAAAGAGAAAAATGGATAAAGAAGTTGTGGTCCTTATGTACAATGGAATATCACTCAGCCATGAAATCAACGTCATAAGGCTAGTAGCAGCATGATGACTGGATTTAGGTACGACGATTCTAAGTGAAATAAGTCACACAGAAAAAGACACTTATCATAAGATATCACTTATAGAGGGAATGTAAAAACCGCGACCCTTGAACTGAATTACAAAACAGAACAGAGTCACACGTTTAGAAAACACACTATGGCTGCTTAACGGGAAAGGGGAGGTGGGGTGATGCATAAAAGAAGGGTTTCAAATTAGCTCACAGACCGTTCCATAAACCCAATATGTAATAGACACGACCTACTCCTTGCTCAGTGAACTGGACTCAACACCCCCTATTCACCGCCCAAGAATATATCTGACTAGTAAGAATCTTAAAACCTATGTATTGATATCTCTCTGTAAGTGAGTCAAGTGGGTGTAAAGCGGCATAAACACAGAAGTGAAAAGCAGCTAAACCCCTTTATAAAAATCAATCACTTTTAAAAACCCGTGAAACAAAGACAGTGAAAGATAGAGAAATTCTTACTAAATTCGTTCAGGGGCTGTGATGCCATCTGGATTGACCATATCTAGACCCACAGCTGATTGAGACATAAGGGTGGACACTCTTGGGGCTGAGAGGTTTGGTGAGGTTGGGTGAGCAAACGCAGACCCGTTAAAGTAATACTGCGTGGTTCCCATCCCATGGGTCCCAAATCTCCAGGTTCAAGGGCATCTTCCTACTTCGAAAACATGCATGAGAAACCCATAAGATGGTGCACCGTGTGATCGGGAAAGGTTTCTAAAACGCACCTCATTTCTCATCTCCTTGTGCTCGGGTTCGCCATTCCAGCCACTTTACTAGCAATCTCCCTCCTTGGAGAATCAGCACCTTTAACCTCCTGTTCTGTACAGGTTGCAATTTGTCCTGAGGATGAACGGGAAGAGGGGGAACCAATGAGACACTAGCTCTAGGTGTTGGGACAGGCACAGGTCACTCTATTTTCCCATCAGGAAGAAGAATTAACCACAGGCTCAGCTTGCCGCCCGGGACCAAAATAGGGCCTAAAGCAATCCTGCGCTTTTGCGGCCAGCTCCCAAGAAAGCGAGTTGAAAAATGGAGCTCAGGGGCACTGCAATTCACAAACCTGCAGAGTTATAAATCATAACTCTCGACCTCAAATATATTGAGGGAAGGCAACGAAGAGGATTTGAAAGCACGGCAGAATTGCAGGAAACAGATTTCAGGAGGTAGATTCGAATCGCCTTTAAAGCACGGGAAAAGCGGCAAAACCTCGACAATGATGCCTTTGGCCAAAAAGGGCGTATGCGTTTTTTCCTGAATATATTCAGGAAAAAACGCATACGCCCTTTTTGGCCAATCAAGCAACCTGGAAAGGCAAATCAGCGCTACAAAGAAGTCTCGCTTCCCATCGGTCAAAAGGGCCATGCTGAATAAAGTGTCAAAACCAGAAATGCAGGAGAGGCCATGGAGAAACGGAGCCTTGCTACTCTGTTGGGCGGGATGTAAATTGCCAACAGCCCCTCTGGAGAAGTGTACGGTGTGTCCTGAAACATCGAAAAAACTGAGCTTAGAGAGCATAGGGCACTTCCACTCATGGGCGTATAAATTGGGAAAAATAAGAATCAGCAAGACACAGGCACCCCAAAGTTTAGGGCTGCTCTGTTGACAAGAACCTCCACTTCGTTACACCTTAAATATCCCAGGAAAGAGAAAAATGGATAAAGAAGTTGTGGTCCTTATGTACAACGGAATATCACTCAGCCATGAAATCAACGTCATAAGGCTAGTAGCAGCATGATGAGTGGATTTAGGTACGACGATTCTAAGTGAAATAAGTCACACAGAAAAAGACACTTATCATAAGATATCACTTATAGAGGGAATGTAAAAACCGCTACCCTTGAACTGAATTACAAAACAGAACAGAGTCACACGTTTAGAAAACACACTAGGGCTGCTTAACGGGAAAGGTGAGGTGGGGTGATGCATAAAAGAAGGGTTTCAAATTAGCTCAGATACCATTCCATAAACCCAATATGTAAAAGACACGACATACTCCTTGCTCAGTGAAGTGGACTCAACACCCCCTATTCACCACCCAAGAATATATCTGACTAATAAGAATGTTAAAACCTGTGTATTGATATCACTCTGTAAGTGAGTCAAGTGGGTGTAAAGCGGCATAAACACAGCAGTAAAAAGCAGCTAAACTCATTTATAAAAATCAATCACTTTTAAAAACCCGTGAAACAAAGACAGTGAAAGAGAGAGAAATTCTTACTAAATTCGTTCAGGGGCTGTGATGCCACCTGGATTGACCATATCTAGACCCACAGCTGATTGAGACATAAGGGTGGACACTCTTGGGGCTGAGAGGTTTGGTGAGGTTGGGTGAGCAAACGCAGACCCTTTAGAGTAATACTGCGTGGTACCCATCCCATGGGTCCCAAATCTCCAGATTCAAGGGCATCTTCCTACATCGAAAACATGCATGAGAAACCCAGAAGATGGTACACCGTGTGATCGGGAAAGGTTTCTAAAACGCACCTCATTTCTCATCTCCTTGTGCTCGGGTTCCCCATTCCAGCCGCTTTACTAGCAATCTCCCTCCTTGGAGAATCAGCACCTTTAACCTCCTGTTCCGTACAGGTTGCAATTTGAATTGAGGATGAACGGGAAGAGGGGGAACCAATGAGACACTAGCTCTAGGTGTTGGGACAGGCACAGGTCACTCTATTTTCCCATCAGGAAGAAGAATTAACCACAGGCTCAGCCTGCCGCCCGGGACCAAAATAGGGCCTAAAGCAATCCTGCGCTTTTGCGGCCAGCTCCCAAGAAAGCGAGTTGAAAAATGGAGCTCAGGGGCACTGCAATTCACAAACCTGCAGAGTTATAAATCATAACTCTCGTCCTCAAATATATTGAGGGAAGGCCACGAAGAGGATTTGAAAGCAAGGCAGAATTGCAGGAAACAGATATCCGGAGATAGATTCAAATCGCCTTTAAAGCACGGGAAAAGCGGCAAAACCTCGACAATGATGCCCTTGGCCAAAAAGGTCGTATGCGTTTTTTCCTGAATATATTCAGGAAAAAACGCATACGCCCTTTTTGGCCAACCAAGCAACCTGGAAAGGCAAATCAGCGCTACAAAGAAGTCTCGCTTCCCATCGGTCAAAAGGGCCATGCTGAATAAAGTGTCAAAACCAGAAATGCAGGACAGGCCATGGAGAAACGGGAGCCTTGCTACGCTGATGGGCGGGATGTAAATTGCCAACAGCCACTCTGGAGAAGTGTACGGTGTGTCCTGAAACATCGAAAAAACTCAGCTTAGAGAGCATAGGGCACTTCCACTCATGGGCGTATAAATTGGGAAAACTAAAAATCAGCAAGACACAGGCACCCCAAAGTTTAGGGCTGCTCTGTTGACAAGAACCTCCACTTCGTTACACCCTAAATATCCCAGGAAAGAGAAAAATGGATAAAGAAGTTGTGGTCCTTATGTACAATGGAATATCACTCAGCCATGAAATCAACGTCATAAGGCTAGTAGCAGCATGATGAGTGGATTTAGGTACGACGATTCTAAGTGAAATAAGTCACACAGAAAAAGACACTTATCATAAGATATCACTTATAGAGGGAATGTAAAAACCGCGACCCTTGAACTGAATTACAAAACAGAACAGAGGCACACGTTTAGAAAACACACTATGCCTGCTTAACGGGAAAGGTGAGGTGGGGTGATGCATAAAACAAGGGTTTCAAATTAGCTCAGAGACCGTTCCATAAACCCAATATGTAATAGACACGACCTACTCCTTGCTCAGTGAACTGGACTCAACACCCCCTATTCACCGCCCAAGAATATATCTGACTATTAAGAATCTTAAAACCTATGTATTGATATCTCTCTGAAAGTTAGTCAAGTGGGTGTAAAGTGGCATAAACACAGCAGTGAAAAGCAGCTAAACCCCTTTATAAAAATCAATCACTTTTAAAAACCCGTGAAACAAAGACAGTGAAAGAGAGAGAACTTCTTACTAAATTCGTTCAGGGGCTGTGACGCCACCTGGATTGACCATATCTAGACCCACAGCTGATTGAGACATAAGGGTGGACACTCTTGGGGCTGAGAGGTTTGGTGAGGTTGGGTGAGCAAACGTAGACCCTTTAAAGTAATACTGCGTGGTTCCCATCCCATGGGTCCCAAATCTCCAGGTTCAAGGGCATCTTCCTACTTCGAAAACATGCATGAGAAACCCAGAAGATGGTACACCGTGTGATCGGGAAAGGTTTCTAAAACGCACCTCATTTCTCATCTCCCTGTGCTCGGGTTCGCCATTCCAGCCGCTTTACTAGCAATCTCCCTCCTTGGAGAATCAGCACCTTTAAGCTCCTGTTCCGTACAGGTTGCAATTTGTCCTGAGGATGAACGGGAAGAGGGGGAACCAATGAGACACTAGCTCTAGGTGTTGGGACAGGCACAGGTCACTCTATTTTCCCATCAGGAAGAAGAATTAAACACAGGCTCAGCCTGCCGCCCGGAACCAGAATAGGGCCTGAAGCAATCCTGCGCTTTTGCGGCCAGCTCCCAGGAAAACGAGTTGAAAAATGGAGCTCAGGGGCACTGCAATTCACAAACCTGCAGAGTTATAAATCATAACTCTCGTCCTCAAATATATTGAGGGAAGGCCACGAAGAGGATTTGAAAGCAAGGCAGAATTGCAGGAAACAGATTTCAGGAGGTAGATTCGAATCGCCTTTAAAGCACGGGAAAAGCGGCAAAACCTCGACAATGATGCCCTTGGCCAAAAAGGGCGTATGCGTTTTTTCCTGAATATATTCAGGAAAAAACGCATACGCCCTTTTTGGCCAACCAAGCAACCTGGAAAGGCAAATCAGCGCTACAAAGAAGTTTCGCTTCCCATTGGTCAAAAGGGCCATGCTGAATAAAGTGTCAAAACCAGAAATGCAGGACAGGCCATGGAGAAACGGGAGCCTTGCTACGCTGATGGGCGGGATGTAAATTGCCAACAGCCACTCTGGAGAAGTGTACGGTGTGTCCTGAAACATCGAAAAAGCTCAGCTTAGAGAGCATAGGGCACTTCCACTCATGGGCGTATAAATTGGGAAAACTAAAAATCAGCAAGACACAGGCACCCCAAAGTTTAGGGCTGCTCTGTTGACAACAACCTCCACTTCGTTACACCTTAAATATCCCAGGAAAGAGAAAAATGGATAAAGAAGTTGTGGTCCTTATGTACAACGGAATATCACTCAGCCATGAAATCAACTTCATAAGGCTAGTAGCAGCATGATGAGTGGATTTAGGTACGACGATTCTAAGTGAAATAAGTCCCACAGAAAAAGACACTTATCATAAGATATCACTTATAGAGGGAATGTAAAAACCGCTACCCTTGAACTGAATTACAAAACAGAACAGAGTCACACGTTTAGAAAACACACTATGGCTGCTTAACGGGAAAGGTGAGGTGGGGTGATGCATAAAACAAGGGTTTCAAATTAGCTCAGAGACCGTTCCATAAACGCAATATGTAATAGACACGACCTACTCCTTGCTCAGTGAACTGGACTGAACACCCCCTATTCACCGCCCAAGAATATATCTGACTAGTAAGAATCTTAAAAGCTATGTATTGATATCTCTCTGTAAGTGAGTCAAGTGGTTGTAAAGCGGCATAAACACAGCAGTGAAAAGCAGCTAAACCCCTTTATAAAAATCAATCACTTTTAAAAACCCGTGAAACAAAGACAGTGAAAGAGAGAGAAATTCTTACTAAATTCGCTCAGGGGCTGTAACGCCACCTGGATTGATCATATCTAGACCCACAGCTGATTGAGACATAAGGGTGGACACTCTTGGGGCTGAGAGGTGTGGTGAGGTTGGGTGAGCAAACGCAGACCCTTTAAAGTAATACTGCGTGGGTCCCTTCCAATGGGTCCCAAATCTCCAGGTTCAAGGGCATCTTCCCACTTCGAAAACACGCATGAGAAACCCAGAAGATGGTGCACCGTGTGATCGGGAAAGGTTTTTAAAACGCACCTCATTTCTCATCTCCTTGTGCTCGGGTTCTCCATTCCAGCCGCTTTACTAGCAATCTCCCTCCTTGGAGGATCAGCACCTTTAACCTCCTATTCCGTACAGGTTGCAATTTGTCCTGAGGATGAACGGGAAGAGGGGGAACCAATGAGAGACTAGCTCTAGGTGTTGGGACAGGCACAGGTCACTCTATTTTCCCATCAGGAAGAAGAATTAACCACAGGCTCAGCCTGCCGCCCGTGACCAGTATAGGGCCTGAAGCAATCCTGCGCTTTTGCGGCCAGCTCCCAAGAAAGGGATTTGAAAAATGGAGCTCAGGGGCTCTGCAATTCACAAACCTGCAGAGTTATAAATGATAACTCTCGTCCACAAATATATTGACGGAAGGCAACGAAGAGGATTTGAAAGCAAGGCAGAATTGCAGGAAACAGATTTCAGGAGGTAGATACGAATCGCCTTTAAAGCACAGGAAAAGGGGCAAAACCTCGACCATGATGCCCTTGGCCAAAAAGGGCGTATGCGTTTTTTCTGAATATATTCAGGAAAAAACGCATACGCCCTTTTTGGTCAACCAAGCAACCTGGAAAGGCAAATCAGCGCTACAAAGAAGTCTCGCTTCCCATCGGTCAAAAGGGCCATGCTGAATAAAGTATCAAAATCAGAAATGCAGGACAGGCCATGGAAAAACGGGAGCCTTGCTACGCTGAAGGGCGGGATGTAAATTGCCAACAGCCACTCTGGAGAAGTGTACGGTGTGTCCTGAAACAACTAAAAAACTCAGCTTAGAGAGCATAGGGCACTTCCACCCATGGGCGTATAAATTGGGAAAACTAAAAATTAGCAAGACACAGGCAACCCAAAATTTAGGGCTGCTCTGTTGACAAGAACCTCCACTTCGTTACAACGTAAATATCGCAGGAAAGAAAAAAATGGATAAAGAAGTCGTAGTCCTTATGTACAATAGAATATCACTCAGCCATGAAATCAACGTCATAAGTCTAGTAGCAGCATGAAGAGTGGATTTAGGTACGACAATTCTAAGTGAAATAAGTCACACAGAAAAAGACACTTATCATAAGATATCACTTATGGAGGGAATGTAAAAACCGCTACCCTTGAACTGAATTACAAAACAGAACAGAGTCACACGTTTAGAAAACACACTATGGCTGCTTAACGGGAAAGGTGAGGTGGGATGATGCATAAAACAAGGGTTTCAAATTAGCTCAGAGACCGTTCCATAAACCCAATATGTAATAGACACGACCTACTCCTTGCTCAGTGAACTGGACTGAACACCCCCTATTCACCGCCCAAGAATATATCTGACTAGTAAGAATCTTAAAAGCTATGTATTGATATCTCTCTGTAAGTGAGTCAAGTGGGTGTAAATCGGCATAAACACAGCAGTGAAAAGCAGCTACACCCCTTTATAAAAATCAATCACTTTTAAAAACCCGTGAAACAAAGACAGTGAAAGAGAGAGAAATTCTTACTAAATTCGTTCAGGGGCTGTGATGCCACCTGGATTGACCATATCTAGACCCACAGCTGATTGAGACATAAGGGTGGACCCTCTTGGGGATGAGAGGTTTGGTGAGGTTGGGTGAGCAAACGCAGACCCCTTAAAGTAATACTGCGTTGTTCCCCTCCCATGGGTCCCAAATCTCCAGGTTCAAGGGCATCTTCCTACATCGAAAACATGCATTAGAAACCCACAAGATGGTACACCGTGTGATCGGGAAAGGTTTCTAAAACGCACCTCATTTCTCATCTCCTTGTGCTGGGGTTCGCCATTCCAGCCGCTTTACTAGCAATCTCCCTCCTTGGAGAATCAGCACCTTTAACCTCTTGTTCCATACAGGTTGCAATTTGTCCTGAGGATGAACGGGAAGAGGGGGAACCAATGAGAGACTAGCTCTAGGTGTTGGGACAGGCACAGGTCACTCTATTTTCCCATCAGGAAGAAGAATTAACCACAGGCTCAGCCTGCCGCCCGTGACCAGTATAGGGCCTGAAGCAATCCTGCGCTTTTGCGGCCAGCTCCCAAGAAAGCGAGTTGAAAAATGGAGCTCAGGGGCACTGCAATTCACAAACCTGCAGAGTTATAAATGATAACTCTCGTCCACAAATATATTGAGGGAAGGCAATGAAGAGGATTTGAAAGCAAGGCAGAATTGCAGGAAACAGATTTCAGGAGGTAGATTCGAATCGCCTTTAAAGCACGGGAAAAGCGGCAAAACCTCGACAATGATGCCCTTGGCCAAAAAGGGCGTATGCGTTTTTTCCTGAATATATTCAGGAAAAAACGCATACGCCCTTTTTGGCCAACCAAGCAACCTGGAAAGGCAAATCAGCGCTACAAAGAAGTCTCGCTTCCCATCGGTCAAAAGGGCTATGCTGAATAAAGTGTCAAAACCAGATATGCAGGACAGGCCATGGAGAAACGGGAGCCTTGCTACGCTGATGGGCGGGATGTAAATTGCCAACAGCCACTCTGGAGAAGTGTACGGTGTGTCCTAAAACATCGAAAAAACTCAGCTTAGAGAGCATAGGGCACTTCCACTCATGGGCGTATAAATTGGGAAAACTAAAAATCAGCAAGACACAGGCACCCCAAAGTTTAGGGCTGCTCTGTTGACAAGAACCTCCACTTCGTTACAACGTAAATATCCCAGGAAAGAGAAAAATGGATAAAGAAGTTGTGGTCCTTATGTACAATGGAATATCACTCAGCCATGAAATCAACGTCATAAGGCTAGTAGCAGCATGATGAGTGGATTTAGGTACGACGATTTTAAGTGAAATAAGTCACACAGAAAAAGACACTTATCATAAGATATCACTTATAGAGCGAATATAAAAACCGCTACCCTTGAACTGAATTACAAAACAGAACAGACTCACACGTTTAGAAAACACACTATGGCTGCTTAACGGGAAAGGTGAGGTGGGGTGATGCATAAAACAAGGGTTTCAAATTAGCTCAGAGACCGTTCCATAAACCCAATATGTAATAGACACGACCTACTCCTTGCTCATTGAACTGGACTCAACACCCCCTATTCACCGCCCAAGAATATATCTGACTAGTAGGAATCTTAAAACCTATGTATTGATATCTCCCTGTAAGTGAGTCAAGTGGGTGTAAAGGGGCATAAACACAGCAGTGAAAAGCAGCTAAACCCCTTTATAAAAATCAATCACTTTTAAAAACCCGTGAAACAAAGACAGTGAAAGATAGAGAAATTCTTACTAAATTCGTTCAGTGGCTGTGATGCCACCTGGATTGACCATATCTAGACCCACAGCTAATTGAGACATAAGGGTGGACACTCTTGGGGCTAAGAGATTTGGTGAGGTTGGGTGAGCAAACGCACACCCTTTAGAGTAATACTGCGTGGTACCCATTCCATGGGTCCCAACTCTCCAGGTTCAAGGGCATCTTTCTACATCGAAAACATGCATGAGAAACCCAGAAGATGGTACACCGTGTGATCGGGAAAGGTTTCTAAAACGCACCTCATTTCTCATCTCCTTGGGCTCGGGTTCGCCATTCCAGCCGCTTTACTAACAATCTCCCTCCTTGGAGAATCAGCACCTTTAACCTCCTGTTCCCTACAGGTTGCAATTTGTCCTGAGGATGAATGGGAAGAGGGGGAACCAATGAGGCACTAGCTCTAGGTGTTGGGACAGGCACAGGTCACTCTATTTTCCCATCAGGAAGAAGAATTAACCACAGGCTCAGCCTGCCGCCCGGGACCAGAATAGGGCCTGAAGCAATCCTGCGCTTTTGCGGCCAGCTCCCAAGAAAGCGAGTTGAAACATGGAGCTCAGGGGCACTGCAATTCACAAACCTGCAGAGTTATAAATGATAACTCTCGTCCACAAATATATTGACGGAAGGCAACGAAGAGGATTTGAAAGCACGGCAGAATTGCAGGAAACAGATTTCAGGAGGTAGATTCGAATCGCCTTTAAAGCACAGGAAAAGGGGCAAAACCTCGACCATGATGCCCTTGGCCAAAAAGGGCGTATGCGTTTTTTCTGAATATATTCAGGAAAAAACGCATACGCCCTTTTTGGTCAACCAAGCAACCTGGAAAGGCAAATCAGCGCTACAAAGAAGTCTCGCTTCCCATCGGTCAAAAGGGCCATGCTGAATAAAGTATCAAAATCAGAAATGCAGGACAGGCCATGGAAAAACGGGAGCCTTGCTACGCTGAAGGGCGGGATGTAAATTGCCAACAGCCACTCTGGAGAAGTGTACGGTGTGTCCTGAAACAACTAAAAAACTCAGCTTAGAGAGCATAGGGCACTTCCACCCATGGGCGTATAAATTGGGAAAACTAAAAATTAGCAAGACACAGGCAACCCAAAATTTAGGGCTGCTCTGTTGACAAGAACCTCCACTTCGTTACAACGTAAATATCGCAGGAAAGAAAAAAATGGATAAAGAAGTCGTAGTCCTTATGTACAATAGAATATCACTCAGCCATGAAATCAACGTCATAAGTCTAGTAGCAGCATGAAGAGTGGATTTAGGTACGACAATTCTAAGTGAAATAAGTCACACAGAAAAAGACACTTATCATAAGATATCACTTATGGAGGGAATGTAAAAACCGCTACCCTTGAACTGAATTACAAAACAGAACAGAGTCACACGTTTAGAAAACACACTATGGCTGCTTCACGGGAAAGGTGAGGTGGGATGATGCATAAAACAAGGGTTTCAAATTAGCTCAGAGACCGTTCCATAAACCCAATATGTAATAGACACGACCTACTCCTTGCTCAGTGAACTGGACTGAACACCCCCTATTCACCGCCCAAGAATATATCTGACTAGTAAGAATCTTAAAAGCTATGTATTGATATCTCTCTGTAAGTGAGTCAAGTGGGTGTAAATCGGCATAAACACAGCAGTGAAAAGCAGCTACACCCCTTTATAAAAATCAATCACTTTTAAAAACCCGTGAAACAAAGACAGTGAAAGAGAGAGAAATTCTTACTAAATTCGTTCAGGGGCTGTGATGCCACCTGGATTGACCATATCTAGACCCACAGCTGATTGAGACATAAGGGTGGACCCTCTTGGGGATGAGAGGTTTGGTGAGGTTGGGTGAGCAAACGCAGACCCCTTAAAGTAATACTGCGTTGTTCCCCTCCCATGGGTCCCAAATCTCCAGGTTCAAGGGCATCTTCCTACATCGAAAACATGCATTAGAAACCCACAAGATGGTACACCGTGTGATCGGGAAAGGTTTCTAAAACGCACCTCATTTCTCATCTCCTTGTGCTGGGGTTCGCCATTCCAGCCGCTTTACTAGCAATCTCCCTCCTTGGAGAATCAGCACCTTTAACCTCTTGTTCCGTACAGGTTGCAATTTGTCCTGAGGATGAACGGGAAGAGGGGGAACCAATGAGAGACTAGCTCTAGGTGTTGGGACAGGCACAGGTCACTCTATTTTCCCATCAGGAAGAAGAATTAACCACAGGCTCAGCCTGCCGCCCGTGACCAGTATAGGGCCTGAAGCAATCCTGCGCTTTTGCGGCCAGCTCCCAAGAAAGCGAGTTGAAAAATGGAGCTCAGGGGCACTGCAATTCACAAACCTGCAGAGTTATAAATGATAACTCTCGTCCACAAATATATTGAGGGAAGGCAATGAAGAGGATTTGAAAGCAAGGCAGAATTGCAGGAAACAGATTTCAGGAGGTAGATTCGAATCGCCTTTAAAGCACGGGAAAAGCGGCAAAACCTCGACAATGATGCCCTTGGCCAAAAAGGGCGTATGCGTTTTTTCCTGAATATATTCAGGAAAAAACGCATACGCCCTTTTTGGCCAACCAAGCAACCTGGAAAGGCAAATCAGCGCTACAAAGAAGTCTCGCTTCCCATCGGTCAAAAGGGCCATGCTGAATAAAGTGTCAAAACCAGATATGCAGGACAGGCCATGGAGAAACGGGAGCCTTGCTACGCTGATGGGCGGGATGTAAATTGCCAACAGCCACTCTGGAGAAGTGTACGGTGTGTCCTAAAACATCGAAAAAACTCAGCTTAGAGAGCATAGGGCACTTCCACTCATGGGCGTATAAATTGGGAAAACTAAAAATCAGCAAGACACAGGCACCCCAAAGTTTAGGGCTGCTCTGTTGACAAGAACCTCCACTTCGTTACAACGTAAATATCCAAGGAAAGAGAAAAATGGATAAAGAAGTTGTGGTCCTTATGTACAATGGAATATCACTCAGCCATGAAATCAACGTCATAAGGCTAGTAGCAGCATGATGAGTGGATTTAGGTACGACGATTTTAAGTGAAATAAGTCACACAGAAAAAGACACTTATCATAAGATATCACTTATAGAGCGAATATAAAAACCGCTACCCTTGAACTGAATTACAAAACAGAACAGACTCACACGTTTAGAAAACACACTATGGCTGCTTAACGGGAAAGGTGAGGTGGGGTGATGCATAAAACAAGGGTTTCAAATTAGCTCAGAGACCGATCCATAAACCCAATATGTAATAAACACGACCTACTCCTTGCTCATTGAACTGGACTCAACACCCCCTATTCACCGCCCAAGAATATATCTGACTAGTAGGAATCTTAAAACCTATGTATTGATATCTCCCTGTAAGTGAGTCAAGTGGGTGTAAAGGGGCATAAACACAGCAGTGAAAAGCAGCTAAACCCCTTTATAAAAATCAATCACTTTTAAAAACCCGTGAAACAAAGACAGTGAAAGATAGAGAAATTCTTACTAAATTCGTTCAGTGGCTGTGATGCCACCTGGATTGACCATATCTAGACCCACAGCTGATTGAGACATAAGGGTGGACACTCTTGGGGCTGAGAGGTGTGGTGAGGTTGGGTGAGCAAACGCAGACCCTTTAAAGTAATACTGCGTGGGTCCCTTCCAATGGGTCCCAAATCTCCAGGTTCAAGGGCATCTTCCCACTTCGAAAACATGCATGAGAAACCCAGAAGATGGTGCACCGTGTGATCGGGAAAGGTTTTTAAAACGCACCTCATTTCTCATCTCCTTGTGCTCGGGTTCTCCATTCCAGCCGCTTTACTAGCAATCTCCCTCCTTGGAGGATCAGCACCTTTAACCTCCTATTCCGTACAGGTTGCAATTTGTCCTGAGGATGAACGGGAAGAGGGGGAACCAATGAGAGACTAGCTCTAGGTGTTGGGACAGGCACAGGTCACTCTATTTTCCCATCAGGAAGAAGAATTAACCACAGGCTCAGCCTGCCGCCCGTGACCAGTATAGGGCCTGAAGCAATCCTGCGCTTTTGCGGCCAGCTCCCAAGAAAGGGATTTGAAAAATGGAGCTCAGGGGCTCTGCAATTCACAAACCTGCAGAGTTATAAATGATAACTCTCGTCCACAAATATATTGACGGAAGGCAACGAAGAGGATTTGAAAGCACGGCAGAATTGCAGGAAACAGATTTCAGGAGGTAGATACGAATCGCCTTTAAAGCACAGGAAAAGGGGCAAAACCTCGACCATGATGCCCTTGGCCAAAAAGGGCGTATGCGTTTTTTCTGAATATATTCAGGAAAAAACGCATACGCCCTTTTTGGTCAACCAAGCAACCTGGAAAGGCAAATCAGCGCTACAAAGAAGTCTCGCTTCCCATCGGTCAAAAGGGCCATGCTGAATAAAGTATCAAAATCAGAAATGCAGGACAGGCCATGGAAAAACGGGAGCCTTGCTACGCTGAAGGGCGGGATGTAAATTGCCAACAGCCACTCTGGAGAAGTGTACGGTGTGTCCTGAAACAACTAAAAAACTCAGCTTAGAGAGCATAGGGCACTTCCACCCATGGGCGTATAAATTGGGAAAACTAAAAATTAGCAAGACACAGGCAACCCAAAATTTAGGGCTGCTCTGTTGACAAGAACCTCCACTTCGTTACAACGTAAATATCGCAGGAAAGAAAAAAATGGATAAAGAAGTCGTAGTCCTTATGTACAATAGAATATCACTCAGCCATGAAATCAACGTCATAAGTCTAGTAGCAGCATGAAGAGTGGATTTAGGTACGACAATTCTAAGTGAAATAAGTCACACAGAAAAAGACACTTATCATAAGATATCACTTATGGAGGGAATGTAAAAACCGCTACCCTTGAACTGAATTACAAAACAGAACAGAGTCACACGTTTAGAAAACACACTATGGCTGCTTAACGGGAAAGGTGAGGTGGGATGATGCATAAAACAAGGGTTTCAAATTAGCTCAGAGACCGTTCCATAAACCCAATATGTAATAGACACGACCTACTCCTTGCTCAGTGAACTGGACTGAACACCCCCTATTCACCGCCCAAGAATATATCTGACTAGTAAGAATCTTAAAAGCTATGTATTGATATCTCTCTGTAAGTGAGTCAAGTGGGTGTAAATCGGCATAAACACAGCAGTGAAAAGCAGCTACACCCCTTTATAAAAATCAATCACTTTTAAAAACCCGTGAAACAAAGACAGTGAAAGAGAGAGAAATTCTTACTAAATTCGTTCAGGGGCTGTGATGCCACCTGGATTGACCATATCTAGACCCACAGCTGATTGAGACATAAGGGTGGACCCTCTTGGGGATGAGAGGTTTGGTGAGGTTGGGTGAGCAAACGCAGACCCCTTAAAGTAATACTGCGTTGTTCCCCTCCCATGGGTCCCAAATCTCCAGGTTCAAGGGCATCTTCCTACATCGAAAACATGCATTAGAAACCCACAAGATGGTACACCGTGTGATCGGGAAAGGTTTCTAAAACGCACCTCATTTCTCATCTCCTTGTGCTGGGGTTCGCCATTCCAGCCGCTTTACTAGCAATCTCCCTCCTTGGAGAATCAGCACCTTTAACCTCTTGTTCCGTACAGGTTGCAATTTGTCCTGAGGATGAACGGGAAGAGGGGGAACCAATGAGAGACTAGCTCTAGGTGTTGGGACAGGCACAGGTCACTCTATTTTCCCATCAGGAAGAAGAATTAACCACAGGCTCAGCCTGCCGCCCGTGACCAGTATAGGGCCTGAAGCAATCCTGCGCTTTTGCGGCCAGCTCCCAAGAAAGCGAGTTGAAAAATGGAGCTCAGGGGCACTGCAATTCACAAACCTGCAGAGTTATAAATGATAACTCTCGTCCACAAATATATTGAGGGAAGGCAATGAAGAGGATTTGAAAGCAAGGCAGAATTGCAGGAAACAGATTTCAGGAGGTAGATTCGAATCGCCTTTAAAGCACGGGAAAAGCGGCAAAACCTCGACAATGATGCCCTTGGCCAAAAAGGGCGTATGCGTTTTTTCCTGAATATATTCAGGAAAAAACGCATACGCCCTTTTTGGCCAACCAAGCAACCTGGAAAGGCAAATCAGCGCTACAAAGAAGTCTCGCTTCCCATCGGTCAAAAGGGCTATGCTGAATAAAGTGTCAAAACCAGATATGCAGGACAGGCCATGGAGAAACGGGAGCCTTGCTACGCTGATGGGCGGGATGTAAATTGCCAACAGCCACTCTGGAGAAGTGTACGGTGTGTCCTAAAACATCGAAAAAACTCAGCTTAGAGAGCATAGGGCACTTCCACTCATGGGCGTATAAATTGGGAAAACTAAAAATCAGCAAGACACAGGCACCCCAAAGTTTAGGGCTGCTCTGTTGACAAGAACCTCCACTTCGTTACAACGTAAATATCCCAGGAAAGAGAAAAATGGATAAAGAAGTTGTGGTCCTTATGTACAATGGAATATCACTCAGCCATGAAATCAACGTCATAAGGCTAGTAGCAGCATGATGAGTGGATTTAGGTACGACGATTTTAAGTGAAATAAGTCACACAGAAAAAGACACTTATCATAAGATATCACTTATAGAGCGAATATAAAAACCGCTACCCTTGAACTGAATTACAAAACAGAACAGACTCACACGTTTAGAAAACACACTATGGCTGCTTAACGGGAAAGGTGAGGTGGGGTGATGCATAAAACAAGGGTTTCAAATTAGCTCAGAGACCGTTCCATAAACCCAATATGTAATAGACACGACCTACTCCTTGCTCATTGAACTGGACTCAACACCCCCTATTCACCGCCCAAGAATATATCTGACTAGTAGGAATCTTAAAACCTATGTATTGATATCTCCCTGTAAGTGAGTCAAGTGGGTGTAAAGGGGCATAAACACAGCAGTGAAAAGCAGCTAAACCCCTTTATAAAAATCAATCACTTTTAAAAACCCGTGAAACAAAGACAGTGAAAGATAGAGAAATTCTTACTAAATTCGTTCAGTGGCTGTGATGCCACCTGGATTGACCATATCTAGACCCACAGCTAATTGAGACATAAGGGTGGACACTCTTGGGGCTAAGAGATTTGGTGAGGTTGGGTGAGCAAACGCACACCCTTTAGAGTAATACTGCGTGGTACCCATTCCATGGGTCCCAACTCTCCAGGTTCAAGGGCATCTTTCTACATCGAAAACATGCATGAGAAACCCAGAAGATGGTACACCGTGTGATCGGGAAAGGTTTCTAAAACGCACCTCATTTCTCATCTCCTTGGGCTCGGGTTCGCCATTCCAGCCGCTTTACTAACAATCTCCCTCCTTGGAGAATCAGCACCTTTAACCTCCTGTTCCCTACAGGTTGCAATTTGTCCTGAGGATGAATGGGAAGAGGGGGAACCAATGAGGCACTAGCTCTAGGTGTTGGGACAGGCACAGGTCACTCTATTTTCCCATCAGGAAGAAGAATTAACCACAGGCTCAGCCTGCCGCCCGGGACCAGAATAGGGCCTGAAGCAATCCTGCGCTTTTGCGGCCAGCTCCCAAGAAAGCGAGTTGAAACATGGAGCTCAGGGGCACTGCAATTCACAAACCTGCAGAGTTATAAATGATAACTCTCGTCCACAAATATATTGACGGAAGGCAACGAAGAGGATTTGAAAGCACGGCAGAATTGCAGGAAACAGATTTCAGGAGGTAGATTCGAATCGCCTTTAAAGCACAGGAAAAGGGGCAAAACCTCGACCATGATGCCCTTGGCCAAAAAGGGCGTATGCGTTTTTTCTGAATATATTCAGGAAAAAACGCATACGCCCTTTTTGGTCAACCAAGCAACCTGGAAAGGCAAATCAGCGCTACAAAGAAGTCTCGCTTCCCATCGGTCAAAAGGGCCATGCTGAATAAAGTATCAAAATCAGAAATGCAGGACAGGCCATGGAAAAACGGGAGCCTTGCTACGCTGAAGGGCGGGATGTAAATTGCCAACAGCCACTCTGGAGAAGTGTACGGTGTGTCCTGAAACAACTAAAAAACTCAGCTTAGAGAGCATAGGGCACTTCCACCCATGGGCGTATAAATTGGGAAAACTAAAAATTAGCAAGACACAGGCAACCCAAAATTTAGGGCTGCTCTGTTGACAAGAACCTCCACTTCGTTACAACGTAAATATCGCAGGAAAGAAAAAAATGGATAAAGAAGTCGTAGTCCTTATGTACAATAGAATATCACTCAGCCATGAAATCAACGTCATAAGTCTAGTAGCAGCATGAAGAGTGGATTTAGGTACGACAATTCTAAGTGAAATAAGTCACACAGAAAAAGACACTTATCATAAGATATCACTTATGGAGGGAATGTAAAAACCGCTACCCTTGAACTGAATTACAAAACAGAACAGAGTCACACGTTTAGAAAACACACTATGGCTGCTTCACGGGAAAGGTGAGGTGGGATGATGCATAAAACAAGGGTTTCAAATTAGCTCAGAGACCGTTCCATAAACCCAATATGTAATAGACACGACCTACTCCTTGCTCAGTGAACTGGACTGAACACCCCCTATTCACCGCCCAAGAATATATCTGACTAGTAAGAATCTTAAAAGCTATGTATTGATATCTCTCTGTAAGTGAGTCAAGTGGGTGTAAATCGGCATAAACACAGCAGTGAAAAGCAGCTACACCCCTTTATAAAAATCAATCACTTTTAAAAACCCGTGAAACAAAGACAGTGAAAGAGAGAGAAATTCTTACTAAATTCGTTCAGGGGCTGTGATGCCACCTGGATTGACCATATCTAGACCCACAGCTGATTGAGACATAAGGGTGGACCCTCTTGGGGATGAGAGGTTTGGTGAGGTTGGGTGAGCAAACGCAGACCCCTTAAAGTAATACTGCGTTGTTCCCCTCCCATGGGTCCCAAATCTCCAGGTTCAAGGGCATCTTCCTACATCGAAAACATGCATTAGAAACCCACAAGATGGTACACCGTGTGATCGGGAAAGGTTTCTAAAACGCACCTCATTTCTCATCTCCTTGTGCTGGGGTTCGCCATTCCAGCCGCTTTACTAGCAATCTCCCTCCTTGGAGAATCAGCACCTTTAACCTCTTGTTCCGTACAGGTTGCAATTTGTCCTGAGGATGAACGGGAAGAGGGGGAACCAATGAGAGACTAGCTCTAGGTGTTGGGACAGGCACAGGTCACTCTATTTTCCCATCAGGAAGAAGAATTAACCACAGGCTCAGCCTGCCGCCCGTGACCAGTATAGGGCCTGAAGCAATCCTGCGCTTTTGCGGCCAGCTCCCAAGAAAGCGAGTTGAAAAATGGAGCTCAGGGGCACTGCAATTCACAAACCTGCAGAGTTATAAATGATAACTCTCGTCCACAAATATATTGAGGGAAGGCAATGAAGAGGATTTGAAAGCAAGGCAGAATTGCAGGAAACAGATTTCAGGAGGTAGATTCGAATCGCCTTTAAAGCACGGGAAAAGCGGCAAAACCTCGACAATGATGCCCTTGGCCAAAAAGGGCGTATGCGTTTTTTCCTGAATATATTCAGGAAAAAACGCATACGCCCTTTTTGGCCAACCAAGCAACCTGGAAAGGCAAATCAGCGCTACAAAGAAGTCTCGCTTCCCATCGGTCAAAAGGGCCATGCTGAATAAAGTGTCAAAACCAGATATGCAGGACAGGCCATGGAGAAACGGGAGCCTTGCTACGCTGATGGGCGGGATGTAAATTGCCAACAGCCACTCTGGAGAAGTGTACGGTGTGTCCTAAAACATCGAAAAAACTCAGCTTAGAGAGCATAGGGCACTTCCACTCATGGGCGTATAAATTGGGAAAACTAAAAATCAGCAAGACACAGGCACCCCAAAGTTTAGGGCTGCTCTGTTGACAAGAACCTCCACTTCGTTACAACGTAAATATCCAAGGAAAGAGAAAAATGGATAAAGAAGTTGTGGTCCTTATGTACAATGGAATATCACTCAGCCATGAAATCAACGTCATAAGGCTAGTAGCAGCATGATGAGTGGATTTAGGTACGACGATTTTAAGTGAAATAAGTCACACAGAAAAAGACACTTATCATAAGATATCACTTATAGAGCGAATATAAAAACCGCTACCCTTGAACTGAATTACAAAACAGAACAGACTCACACGTTTAGAAAACACACTATGGCTGCTTAACGGGAAAGGTGAGGTGGGGTGATGCATAAAACAAGGGTTTCAAATTAGCTCAGAGACCGATCCATAAACCCAATATGTAATAAACACGACCTACTCCTTGCTCATTGAACTGGACTCAACACCCCCTATTCACCGCCCAAGAATATATCTGACTAGTAGGAATCTTAAAACCTATGTATTGATATCTCCCTGTAAGTGAGTCAAGTGGGTGTAAAGGGGCATAAACACAGCAGTGAAAAGCAGCTAAACCCCTTTATAAAAATCAATCACTTTTAAAAACCCGTGAAACAAAGACAGTGAAAGATAGAGAAATTCTTACTAAATTCGTTCAGTGGCTGTGATGCCACCTGGATTGACCATATCTAGACCCACAGCTAATTGAGACATAAGGGTGGACACTCTTGGGGCTAAGAGATTTGGTGAGGTTGGGTGAGCAAACGCACACCCTTTAGAGTAATACTGCGTGGTACCCATTCCATGGGTCCCAACTCTCCAGGTTCAAGGGCATCTTTCTACATCGAAAACATGCATGAGAAACCCAGAAGATGGTACACCGTGTGATCGGGAAAGGTTTCTAAAACGCACCTCATTTCTCATCTCCTTGGGCTCGGGTTCGCCATTCCAGCCGCTTTACTAACAATCTCCCTCCTTGGAGAATCAGCACCTTTAACCTCCTGTTCCCTACAGGTTGCAATTTGTCCTGAGGATGAATGGGAAGAGGGGGAACCAATGAGGCACTAGCTCTAGGTGTTGGGACAGGCACAGTTCACTCTATTTTCCCATCAGGAAGAAGAATTAACCACAGGCTCAGCCTGCCGCCCGGGACCAGAATAGGGCCTGAAGCAATCCTGCGCTTTTGCGGCCAGCTCCCAAGAAAGCGAGTTGAAACATGGAGCTCAGGGGCACTGCAATTCACAAACCTGCAGAGTTATAAATGATAACTCTCGTCCACAAATATATTGACGGAAGGCAACGAAGAGGATTTGAAAGCAAGGCAGAATTGCAGGAAACAGATTTCAGGAGGTAGATTCGAATCGCCTTTAAAGCACGGGAAAAGCGGCAAAACCTCGACAATGATGCCCTTGGCCAAAAAGGGCGTATGCGTTTTTTCCTGAATATATTCAGGAAAAAACGCATACGCCCTTTTTGGCCAACCAAGCAACCTGGAAAGGCAAATCAGCGCTACAAAGAAGTCTCGCTTCCCACCGGTCAAAAGGGCCATGCTGAATAAAGTGTCAAAACCAGAAATGCAGGACAGGCCATGGAGAAACGGGAGCCTTGCTACGCTGAAGGGCGGGATGTAAATTGCCAACAGCCACTCTGGAGAAGTGTACGGTGTGTCCTGAAACATCTAAAAAAACTCAGCTTAGAGAGCATAGTGCACTTCCACTCATGGGCGTATAAATTGGGAAAACTAAAAATCAGCAAGACACAGGCACCCCAAAGTTTAGGGCTGCTCTGTTGACAAGAACCTCCACTTCGTTACACCTTAAATATCCCAGGAAAGAGAAAAATGGATAAAGAAGTTGTGGTCCTTATGTACAATGGAATATCACTCAGCCATGAAATCAACGTCATAAGGCTAGTAGCAGCATGATGAGTGGATTTAGGTACGACGATTCTAAGTGAAATAAGTCCCACAGAAAAAGACACTTATCATAAGATATCACTTATAGAGGGAATGTAAAAACCGCTACCCTTGAACTGAATTACAAAACAGAACAGAGTCACACGTTTAGAAAACACACTATGGCTGCTTAACGGGAAAGGTGAGGTGGGGTGATGCATAAAACAAGGGTTTCAAATTAGCTCAGAGACCGTTCCATAAACGCAATATGTAATAGACACGACCTACTCCTTGCTCAGTGAACTGGACTGAACACCCCCTATTCACCGCCCAAGAATATATCTGACTAGTAAGAATCTTAAAAGCTATGTATTGATATCTCTCTGTAAGTGAGTCAAGTGGTTGTAAAGCGGCATAAACACAGCAGTGAAAAGCAGCTAAACCCCTTTATAAAAATCAATCACTTTTAAAAACCCGTGAAACAAAGACAGTGAAAGAGAGAGAAATTCTTACTAAATTCGCTCAGGGGCTGTAACGCCACCTGGATTGATCATATCTAGACCCACAGCTGATTGAGACATAAGGGTGGACACTCTTGGGGCTGAGAGGTGTGGTGAGGTTGGGTGAGCAAACGCAGACCCTTTAAAGTAATACTGCGTGGGTCCCTTCCAATGGGTCCCAAATCTCCAGGTTCAAGGGCATCTTCCCACTTCGAAAACATGCATGAGAAACCCAGAAGATGGTGCACCGTGTGATCGGGAAAGGTTTTTAAAACGCACCTCATTTCTCATCTCCTTGTGCTCGGGTTCTCCATTCCAGCCGCTTTACTAGCAATCTCCCTCCTTGGAGGATCAGCACCTTTAACCTCCTATTCCGTACAGGTTGCAATTTGTCCTGAGGATGAACGGGAAGAGGGGGAACCAATGAGAGACTAGCTCTAGGTGTTGGGACAGGCACAGGTCACTCTATTTTCCCATCAGGAAGAAGAATTAACCACAGGCTCAGCCTGCCGCCCGTGACCAGTATAGGGCCTGAAGCAATCCTGCGCTTTTGCGGCCAGCTCCCAAGAAAGGGATTTGAAAAATGGAGCTCAGGGGCTCTGCAATTCACAAACCTGCAGAGTTATAAATGATAACTCTCGTCCACAAATATATTGACGGAAGGCAACGAAGAGGATTTGAAAGCAAGGCAGAATTGCAGGAAACAGATTTCAGGAGGTAGATACGAATCGCCTTTAAAGCACAGGAAAAGGGGCAAAACCTCGACCATGATGCCCTTGGCCAAAAAGGGCGTATGCGTTTTTTCTGAATATATTCAGGAAAAAACGCATACGCCCTTTTTGGTCAACCAAGCAACCTGGAAAGGCAAATCAGCGCTACAAAGAAGTCTCGCTTCCCATCGGTCAAAAGGGCCATGCTGAATAAAGTATCAAAATCAGAAATGCAGGACAGGCCATGGAAAAACGGGAGCCTTGCTACGCTGAAGGGCGGGATGTAAATTGCCAACAGCCACTCTGGAGAAGTGTACGGTGTGTCCTGAAACAACTAAAAAACTCAGCTTAGAGAGCATAGGGCACTTCCACCCATGGGCGTATAAATTGGGAAAACTAAAAATTAGCAAGACACAGGCAACCCAAAATTTAGGGCTGCTCTGTTGACAAGAACCTCCACTTCGTTACAACGTAAATATCGCAGGAAAGAAAAAAATGGATAAAGAAGTCGTAGTCCTTATGTACAATAGAATATCACTCAGCCATGAAATCAACGTCATAAGTCTAGTAGCAGCATGAAGAGTGGATTTAGGTACGACAATTCTAAGTGAAATAAGTCACACAGAAAAAGACACTTATCATAAGATATCACTTATGGAGGGAATGTAAAAACCGCTACCCTTGAACTGAATTACAAAACAGAACAGAGTCACACGTTTAGAAAACACACTATGGCTGCTTAACGGGAAAGGTGAGGTGGGATGATGCATAAAACAAGGGTTTCAAATTAGCTCAGAGACCGTTCCATAAACCCAATATGTAATAGACACGACCTACTCCTTGCTCAGTGAACTGGACTGAACACCCCCTATTCACCGCCCAAGAATATATCTGACTAGTAAGAATCTTAAAAGCTATGTATTGATATCTCTCTGTAAGTGAGTCAAGTGGGTGTAAATCGGCATAAACACAGCAGTGAAAAGCAGCTACACCCCTTTATAAAAATCAATCACTTTTAAAAACCCGTGAAACAAAGACAGTGAAAGAGAGAGAAATTCTTACTAAATTCGTTCAGGGGCTGTGATGCCACCTGGATTGACCATATCTAGACCCACAGCTGATTGAGACATAAGGGTGGACCCTCTTGGGGATGAGAGGTTTGGTGAGGTTGGGTGAGCAAACGCAGACCCCTTAAAGTAATACTGCGTTGTTCCCCTCCCATGGGTCCCAAATCTCCAGGTTCAAGGGCATCTTCCTACATCGAAAACATGCATTAGAAACCCACAAGATGGTACACCGTGTGATCGGGAAAGGTTTCTAAAACGCACCTCATTTCTCATCTCCTTGTGCTGGGGTTCGCCATTCCAGCCGCTTTACTAGCAATCTCCCTCCTTGGAGAATCAGCACCTTTAACCTCTTGTTCCGTACAGGTTGCAATTTGTCCTGAGGATGAACGGGAAGAGGGGGAACCAATGAGAGACTAGCTCTAGGTGTTGGGACAGGCACAGGTCACGCTATTTTCCCATCAGGAAGAAGAATTAACCACAGGCTCAGCCTGCCGCCCGTGACCAGTATAGGGCCTGAAGCAATCCTGCGCTTTTGCGGCCAGCTCCCAAGAAAGCGAGTTGAAAAATGGAGCTCAGGGGCACTGCAATTCACAAACCTGCAGAGTTATAAATGATAACTCTCGTCCACAAATATATTGAGGGAAGGCAATGAAGAGGATTTGAAAGCAAGGCAGAATTGCAGGAAACAGATTTCAGGAGGTAGATTCGAATCGCCTTTAAAGCACGGGAAAAGCGGCAAAACCTCGACAATGATGCCCTTGGCCAAAAAGGGCGTATGCGTTTTTTCCTGAATATATTCAGGAAAAAACGCATACGCCCTTTTTGGCCAACCAAGCAACCTGGAAAGGCAAATCAGCGCTACAAAGAAGTCTCGCTTCCCATCGGTCAAAAGGGCTATGCTGAATAAAGTGTCAAAACCAGATATGCAGGACAGGCCATGGAGAAACGGGAGCCTTGCTACGCTGATGGGCGGGATGTAAATTGCCAACAGCCACTCTGGAGAAGTGTACGGTGTGTCCTAAAACATCGAAAAAACTCAGCTTAGAGAGCATAGGGCACTTCCACTCATGGGCGTATAAATTGGGAAAACTAAAAATCAGCAAGACACAGGCACCCCAAAGTTTAGGGCTGCTCTGTTGACAAGAACCTCCACTTCGTTACAACGTAAATATCCCAGGAAAGAGAAAAATGGATAAAGAAGTTGTGGTCCTTATGTACAATGGAATATCACTCAGCCATGAAATCAACGTCATAAGGCTAGTAGCAGCATGATGAGTGGATTTAGGTACGACGATTTTAAGTGAAATAAGTCACACAGAAAAAGACACTTATCATAAGATATCACTTATAGAGCGAATATAAAAACCGCTACCCTTGAACTGAATTACAAAACAGAACAGACTCACACGTTTAGAAAACACACTATGGCTGCTTAACGGGAAAGGTGAGGTGGGGTGATGCATAAAACAAGGGTTTCAAATTAGCTCAGAGACCGTTCCATAAACCCAATATGTAATAGACACGACCTACTCCTTGCTCATTGAACTGGACTCAACACCCCCTATTCACCGCCCAAGAATATATCTGACTAGTAGGAATCTTAAAACCTATGTATTGATATCTCCCTGTAAGTGAGTCAAGTGGGTGTAAAGGGGCATAAACACAGCAGTGAAAAGCAGCTAAACCCCTTTATAAAAATCAATCACTTTTAAAAACCCGTGAAACAAAGACAGTGAAAGATAGAGAAATTCTTACTAAATTCGTTCAGTGGCTGTGATGCCACCTGGATTGACCATATCTAGACCCACAGCTAATTGAGACATAAGGGTGGACACTCTTGGGGCTAAGAGATTTGGTGAGGTTGGGTGAGCAAACGCACACCCTTTAGAGTAATACTGCGTGGTACCCATTCCATGGGTCCCAACTCTCCAGGTTCAAGGGCATCTTTCTACATCGAAAACATGCATGAGAAACCCAGAAGATGGTACACCGTGTGATCGGGAAAGGTTTCTAAAACGCACCTCATTTCTCATCTCCTTGGGCTCGGGTTCGCCATTCCAGCCGCTTTACTAACAATCTCCCTCCTTGGAGAATCAGCACCTTTAACCTCCTGTTCCCTACAGGTTGCAATTTGTCCTGAGGATGAATGGGAAGAGGGGGAACCAATGAGGCACTAGCTCTAGGTGTTGGGACAGGCACAGGTCACTCTATTTTCCCATCAGGAAGAAGAATTAACCACAGGCTCAGCCTGCCGCCCGGGACCAGAATAGGGCCTGAAGCAATCCTGCGCTTTTGCGGCCAGCTCCCAAGAAAGCGAGTTGAAACATGGAGCTCAGGGGCACTGCAATTCACAAACCTGCAGAGTTATAAATGATAACTCTCGTCCACAAATATATTGACGGAAGGCAACGAAGAGGATTTGAAAGCACGGCAGAATTGCAGGAAACAGATTTCAGGAGGTAGATTCGAATCGCCTTTAAAGCACAGGAAAAGGGGCAAAACCTCGACCATGATGCCCTTGGCCAAAAAGGGCGTATGCGTTTTTTCTGAATATATTCAGGAAAAAACGCATACGCCCTTTTTGGTCAACCAAGCAACCTGGAAAGGCAAATCAGCGCTACAAAGAAGTCTCGCTTCCCATCGGTCAAAAGGGCCATGCTGAATAAAGTATCAAAATCAGAAATGCAGGACAGGCCATGGAAAAACGGGAGCCTTGCTACGCTGAAGGGCGGGATGTAAATTGCCAACAGCCACTCTGGAGAAGTGTACGGTGTGTCCTGAAACAACTAAAAAACTCAGCTTAGAGAGCATAGGGCACTTCCACCCATGGGCGTATAAATTGGGAAAACTAAAAATTAGCAAGACACAGGCAACCCAAAATTTAGGGCTGCTCTGTTGACAAGAACCTCCACTTCGTTACAACGTAAATATCGCAGGAAAGAAAAAAATGGATAAAGAAGTCGTAGTCCTTATGTACAATAGAATATCACTCAGCCATGAAATCAACGTCATAAGTCTAGTAGCAGCATGAAGAGTGGATTTAGGTACGACAATTCTAAGTGAAATAAGTCACACAGAAAAAGACACTTATCATAAGATATCACTTATGGAGGGAATGTAAAAACCGCTACCCTTGAACTGAATTACAAAACAGAACAGAGTCACACGTTTAGAAAACACACTATGGCTGCTTCACGGGAAAGGTGAGGTGGGATGATGCATAAAACAAGGGTTTCAAATTAGCTCAGAGACCGTTCCATAAACGCAATATGTAATAGACACGACCTACTCCTTGCTCAGTGAACTGGACTGAACACCCCCTATTCACCGCCCAAGAATATATCTGACTAGTAAGAATCTTAAAAGCTATGTATTGATATCTCTCTGTAAGTGAGTCAAGTGGGTGTAAATCGGCATAAACACAGCAGTGAAAAGCAGCTACACCCCTTTATAAAAATCAATCACTTTTAAAAACCCGTGAAACAAAGACAGTGAAAGAGAGAGAAATTCTTACTAAATTCGTTCAGGGGCTGTGATGCCACCTGGATTGACCATATCTAGACCCACAGCTGATTGAGACATAAGGGTGGACCCTCTTGGGGATGAGAGGTTTGGTGAGGTTGGGTGAGCAAACGCAGACCCCTTAAAGTAATACTGCGTTGTTCCCCTCCCATGGGTCCCAAATCTCCAGGTTCAAGGGCATCTTCCCACTTAGAAAACATGCATGAGAAACCCAGAAGATGGTGCACCGTGTGATCGGGAAAGGTTTCTAAAACGCACCTCATTTCTCATCTCCTTGTGCTCGGGTTCTCCATTCCAGCCGCTTTACTAGCAATCTCCCTCCTTGGAGGATCAGCATCTTTAACCTCCTGTTCCGTACAGGTTGCAATTTGTCCTGAGGATGAACGGGAAGAGGGGGAACCAATGAGAGACTAGCTCTAGGTGTTGGGACAGGCACAGGCCACTCTATTTTCCCATCAGGAAGAAGAATTAACCACAGGCTCAGCCTGCCGCCCGTGACCAGTATAGGGCCTGAAGCAATCCTGCGCTTTTGCGGCCAGCTCCCAAGAAAGCGAGTTGAAAAATGGAGCTCAGGGGCACTGCAATTCACAAACCTGCAGAGTTATAAATGATAACTCTCGTCCACAAATATATTGAGGGAAGGCAACGAAGAGGATTTGAAAGCAAGGCAGAATTGCAGGAAACAGATTTCAGGAGGTAGATTCGAATTGCCTTTAAAGCACAGGAAAAGCGGCAAAACCTCGACCATGATGCCCTTGGCCAAAAAGGGCGTATGCGTTTTTTCCTGAATATATTCAGGAAAAAACGCATACGCCCTTTTTGGCCAACCAAGCAACCTGGAAAGGCAAATCAGCGCTACAAAGAAGTCTCGCTTCCCATCGGTCAAAAGGGCCATGCTGAATAAAGTGTCAAAACCAGAAATGCAGGACAGGCCATGGAGAAACGGGAGCCTTGCTACGCTGATGGGCGGGATGTAAATTGCTAACAGCCACTCTGGAGAAGTGTACGGTGTGTCCTGAAACATCGAAAAAACTCAGCTTAGAGAGCATAGGGCACTTCCCCTCATGGGCGTATAAATTGGGAAAACTAAAAATCAGCAAGACACAGGCACCCCAAAGTTTAGGGCTGCTCTGTTGACAAGAACCTCCACTTCGTTACACCTTAAATATCCCAGGAAAGAGAAAAATGGATAAAGAAGTTGTGGTCCTTATGTACAATGCAATATCACTCAGCCATGAAATCAACGTCATAAGGCTAGTAGCAGCATGATGAGTGGATTTAGGTACGACGATTCTAAGTGAAATAAGTCACACAGAAAAAGACACTTATCATAAGATATCGCTTATAGAGGTCATGTAAAAACCGCTACCCTTGAACTGAATTACAAAACAGAACAGAGTCACACGTTTAGAAAACACACTATGGCTGCTTAACGGGAAAGGTGAGGTGAGGTGATGCATAAAACAAAGGTTTCAAATTAGCTCACATACCGTTCCATAAACCCAATATTTAATAGACACGACCTACTCCTTGCTCAGTGAACTGGACTCAAAACCCCCTATTCACCGCCCAAGAATATATCTGACTAGTAAGAATCTTAAAACCTATGTATTGATATCTCTCTGTATGTGAGTCAAGTGGGTGTAAAGCGGCATAAACACAGCAGTAAAAAACAGCTAAACCCCTTTATAAAAATCAATTGCTTTTAAAAACCCGTGAAACAAAGACAGTGAAAGAGAGAGAAATTCTTACAAAATTCGTTCAAGGGCTTTGATGCCACCTGGATTGACCATATCTTAACCCACAGCTGATTGAGACAGAAGTGTGCACACTCTTGGGGCTGAGAGGTTTGGTGAGGTTGGGTGAGCAAACGCAGACCCTTTAGAGTAATACTGCATGGTACCCATCCCATGGGTCCCAAATCTCCAGGTTCAAGGGCATCTTCCTACATCGAAAACATGCATGAGAAACCCAGAAGATGGTACACCGTGTGATCGGGAAAGGTTTCTAAAACGCAGCTCATTTCTCATCTCCTTGTGCTCGGGTTCGCCATTCCAGCCGCTTTACTAGCAATCTCCCTCCTTGGAGAATCAGCACCTTTAACCTCCTGTTCCGTACAGGTTGCAATTTGTCCTGAGGATGAACGGGAAGAGGGGGAACCAATGAGACACTAGCTCTAGGTGTTGGGACAGGCACAGGTCACTCTATTTTCCCATCAGGAAGAAGAATTAACCACAGGCTCGGCTTGCCGCCCGGGACCAGAATAGGGCGTGAAGCAATCCTGCGCTTTTGCGGCCTGCTCCCATGAAAGAGAGTTGAAAAATGGAGCTCAGGGGCACTGCAATTCACAAACCTGCAGAGTTATAAATGATAACTCTCGTCCACAAATATATTGACGGAAGGCAACGAAGAGGATTTGAAAGCAAGGCAGAATTGCAGGAAACAGATTTCAGGAGGTAGATTCGAATCGCCTTTAAAGCACAGGAAAAGCGGCAAAACCTCGACAATGATGCCCTTGGCCAAAAAGGGCGTATGCGTTTTTTCCTGAATATATTCAGGAAAAAACGCATACGCCCTTTTTGGCCAACCAAGCAACCTGGAAAGGCAAATCAGCGCTACAAAGAAGGCTAGCTTCCCTTCGGTCAAAACGGCAATGCTAAATAAAGTGTCAAAACCAGAAATGCAGGACAGGCCATGGAGAAACGGGAGCCTTGCTACGCTGATGGGCGGGATGTAAATTGCCAACAGCCACTCTGGAGAAGTGTACGGTGTGTCCTGAAACATCGAAAAAACTCAGCTTAGAGAGCATAGGGCACTTCCACTCATGGGCGTATAAATTGGGAAAACTAAAAATCAGCAAGACACAGGCATCCCAAAGTTTAGGGCTGCTCTGTTGACAAGAACCTCCACTTCGTTACACCTTAAATATCCCAGGAAAGAGAAAAATGGATAAAGAAGTTGTGGTCCTTATGTACAATGGAATATCACTCAGCCATGAAATCAACGTCATAAGGCTAGTAGCAGCATGATGAGTGGATTTAGGTACGACGATTCTAAGTGAAATAAGTCACACAGAAAAAGACACTTATCATAAGATATCACTTATAGAGGGAATGTAAAAACTGCGACCTTGAACTGAATTACAAAACAGAACAGAGTCACACATTTAGAAAACACACTATGGCTGCTTAACGGGAAAGGTGAGGTGGGGTGATGCATAAAACAAGGGTTTCAAATTAGCTCAGATACTGTTCCATAAACCCAATATGTAATAGACACGACCTACACCTTGCTCAGTGAACTGGACTCAACACCCCTTATTCACCGCCCAAGAATATATCTGACTAGTAAGAATGTTAAAACCTATGTATTGATATCTCTCTGTAAGTGAGTCAAGTGGGTGTAAAGCGGCATAAACACAACAGTGAAAAGCAGCTAAACCCCTTTTTAAAAATCAATTACTTTTAAAAACCCGTGAAGCAAAGACAGTGAAAGAGAGAGAAATTCTTACTAAATTCGTTCAGGGGTTGTGATGCCACCTGGATTGACCATATCTAGACCCACAGCTGATTGAGACATAAGGGTGGACACTCTTGGGGCTGAGAGTTTTGGTGAGGTTGGGTGAGCAAACGCAGACCCTTTAAAGTAATACTGCGTGGTACCCATCCCATGTGTTCCAAATCTCCAGGTTCAATGGCATCTTCCTACAGAGAAAAAATTCTTCGGAAACCCGGTGGATGGTATACAGTGTGATCGAGAATGGTTTCTGAAACGCACCTTATTCCTCATCTCTTGGTGCTCGGGTTCGCCATTCCAGCCGCTTTACTAACAATCTCCCCACTTGGAGAATCAGCACCTTTAACCTCCTGTTCCGTACAGGTTGCAATTTGTCCTGCGGATGAATGGGAAGAGGGGGAACCCATGAGAGGCTAGCTCTAGGTGTTGGGACAGGCCCAGGTCACCCTAATTTCCCATCAGGAAGAAGAATTAACCACAGGCTCAGCCTCCGCCCCGGAACCTGAATAGGGCCTGAAGCAATCCTGCGGGTTTGCGTCCAGCTCCCAAAAAAGCGATTTGGAAAATGGAGCTCAGGAGCACGGCAATTCACAAATCTGCAGAGTTATAAATGATAACTCTCGTCTAAAAATGTATTGAGGTAAGGCAACGAAGAGGATTTCAAAGCAAGACAGAATTGCAGGAAACAGTTTTTCACAGGTAGTTTGGACTCGCCTTTAAAGCACATGAAATTCCGCAGAACTTCGACAATGATGCACTTGGCCAAAAAGGGCGTCTGCGTTCTTTCCTGAATAAATTTTGGAAAAAACGCAGATGCTCTTTTTGGCCAATTAAACAAGCGGGCAATGCAAAGCAGTATTACAAAAATGTCTCACTTCGCATTGGTCCAAAGGCCCATGCTGAAAAAGTGTAAAACCCAGAAATGCAGGACACGCCATGGAGAAAAGGGAGCCTTGTTATGCTGATCGGCGGGATGTAAATTGCCACCGGCCACTCTTGAGAAGTGTATGCTGTATCTTAAAACTTCTAAAAAACAGAGCTACAGAGCATACAGCACTTCCCCTCATGGGCGTATATCTTGGGAAAACCAAAAAATCGACAAGACACAGGCACCCCAACGTTTAGGGCTGCTCTGTTTAGAAATGCCTCGATTTGGGTACAACTTACATGTCCTTGGAAGGAAAAAATGGAGAAAGAAGATGTGGTACTTATGTACAATGAAATATTACTCAGCAATTAAATCAATGCAATAAGGCCAGTGGCAGCAACTCGTGGAGACTGAGGTACGATCATTCTAAGTGACATAAGTCAGACATAAAAAGAGAATTATCATAAGGTATCACTTATAGATAGTATCTAAAATGCTTTCACATGAACGCAATTACAAAACAGAAACGGAGTCACACATTTAGAAAACACACTTATGGCTGCTAAAGGAGAAAGGTGGGGCGGGGTGATGCATAAACCAGGAGGTTGAAATTAGCACAGATACGGTTCCATAAACAAAATAGGTATTCGACAGGACCTACTCTATAGCTCAAAGAGCTGGACTCAGCACACTGTTGTCACCAGAAAAGGATATATAAGACTGGTAAGAATCTGTAAAAGAATTTATTGATGTCTCTCTTTAAGTGAATCAAGTGGATAGATGTAGAGCAGGAAGAAACCCAGTATTGAAAATCAGCTATACCCCATTATAAAATTAAATAACAAGAACAAAATAAAGACAGTGAGAGAGAGAGAAATTCTTACAAAATGTGTTCAAGGGCTGTGATGCAACCTGGACTGACCATATCTAGACACAGAGCTGGATGGGACCTAAGCCTCTACACTCGTTGGTCTGAGAGGCTTCGTGAGGATGGGACAGCAAATGCAGCACTTTTAGAGTAATACTGCCTGGCCCCCATTCCATGGGTTCCATATCTCCAGGTGCAGGGGACCCTTCCTACAGCTAAAACATGCATGGCACATCCAGAGGATGGTACACCGTCTGATCGGGAAGAGTTTGGAAAAGTCACCTCATCTCCACGTCTCCTGGTATTCGGGTTCCCCAGCTCCTTTCCTTAGAGTCTCCCCACTTTGGGAAGGCAGCACACTCAACAGCCGGTTTTGCACGGCTTGGAATTTTCCGGTGAAGAAGGGGAATGGCGGGATGGAATGAGACACAAGCCTTAGATGTTTGGACAGGCATATGCCACTCTAGTTTCCTACCTGGAAGAAGAATTTCCCTATCCTTCAGGTGCCCCAGTAACTGGAATGGGTCTGTAGAAATCCTGCCCCTTTGTATCTGCTTCCCTAAACAAGTTGAAAACCGGTGCTCAGGGGCACTGCAATTCACAAACATGCAGGGTTGTAATTGACACCTCTAACGGAGTCATTTCTTGAGCCAAGTATTCGTAAAGGCCTTGTAAGCAAGGCAGAATTGCAGGAAAGGGATTTCAAGGGGTAGTTTGCACTCGTCATTAAAGCACATGCAAAGCTGCTGAACATCGCCAATGATGCAGTTTGCCAAAAAGGCCGTATGCGTTATTCCTTAATCTATTCAGGAAAAACCCTTACTCCATTTTTGGCCAACAGAACAGGCGGGCAATGTAAATTAATACTACAAAGAGATATCACTTCGCACCAGTCAGAATGGCCAACCTCACAAACTGTAAAACCTGAAATGCAGGACAGGGCGTGGAGAAAAGGGAACCCTGACAAGCTGATGGTGGGAATGTAAATTGCTAACAGCCACTCTGGAGAAGTGGGTGGTGAGTCCTTAAAAATCTAAAAACCAGAGCTTCAGAGCATATGGCGCTTCCACTCCTGGGCCTGTATCTTGGAAAAAAACGTAAATTGACAGGACCCAGGCACTCTAAAATTTATGCAGCCCTGTTTACAAGAGCCTCTACTCGGAAGCTACCTAAAAGTCCTTGGAAGGAAGAATGGATAAAGAAATTATGGTAGATATGTACAATGGAATATTACTCAGCCATGAAGTGAATGAAATAAGGCCATTTAGGGCCACTCAGAAGGACCTACATACATTCATACTAAGTGTCATAAATCAGGCAATGAAAAATATCATATGATATTACTTATCGGTGGAATCTAAAAATTGATAGAAAGGTACTATCTTACAACACAGAAACAGAGTCCCAGACTTAGAACACAAACTTATGGTTACCAAACTGGAAAGGTGTGTTGGAGGCATAAATCATGAGGTTGGAGTTAGTATATACATATTTACAGAGAGAAAACTTGTAATCAACATGGACCTGCTGTAGAGCACTTGGAACTCTTCTCAACACCCTTTAGCAACCTCAATGGGAAAATAATTCTAAAAAGAATATATAGTTATCTCTGTATAAATGAATCATGTTGGTGTATGTCAAAAATGAACACAACATGATAAATCAACTATGTACTCCATTATAAATTTAAAATTAAGTTAAAGAAAAGAAAAAGGATCACTAAATTTGTTTAGTCGCAGTGAACGTACTCGTGTCACATCCCTGGACACAGACACAATTTGGTCCCAAGGCTGGACTGTTGTGGGCCTGAGGACCTCGGGAGGATATGCCAGCTAATTCGCCCCCCTTGAACATGTAGTACCTGGTCCCCTCTGCATGGGATCACTATCTCCAGATCTAAGTGTGCCCTCATACTACTAAACCAACCCTCTGACACCCAAAGGATGGTGGACTCTCTGGGCTGGATGACATTTGGAAAATCACCTGCTCTCAACATATCCTGGTGTTTGGGTTCCGACCTCCCGACTCCTTCGTAAGGGTCATCCCACTCTACAAGACAGCACCCTCAACAGGTGATTTTGCAGGGGTTTATACTTGTTCGGGGGATGAAGGGTAAGGGGGAAGAAGGAATGGGACAGAAGCCCTTACATGTTTGGTCAGGCACATTCCACTCTAATTTAATACCCAAGAACAGGACTTGCCCTACATCTAAGGTTGTGTCAGTAACCAGAGAGGGACAGTAGAAATCCTGCCGCCTTCTGTTTACCATAACAACAATTTTAAAACTGGACCTTATACGCACTTCATATTCACAATGCCTGGGGAGCTGTAAATGACAACAGCCCTCAAAAAATGTCTTGGGGTAGGTAATCGAAGTAGACTTCAAAACAAGGCAACCTTTCAATAACCCTTTTTCTAGGGGTAAATCTTACTGACACTGTTCAAAAAAAAAGCACATATGAAGATACTCACCATTGCTTTATGTTAGACAAATGCAAATCAGATGTACAAAGAAGTATCACCTGGAACCACTCAGAATAGCCACCATCACAATGTCTACAAACAAGAAATGCTTCAGAGGGTGTGGAAAAAAGAGAAACCTACTACTTTTTTTTTTTTTAATCTGCGTTGGGTCTTCGTTGCTGCGCGCGGCTTTTCTATAGTTGCAGCAAGTGGGGGCTACTCATCATTGTGGTACGAAGCCTTCTCTTTGTGGTGGCTTCTCTTGTTGTGGAGCACAAGCTGTAGGCACACAGGCTTCAGTAGTTGTGGCTCGTGGGCTCTAGAGCGCAGACTGAGTAGTTGTGGTGCACGGGCTTACTTGTTCTGTGGCATGTGAGATCTTCCCGGGCCAGGGCTCCAACCTGTGTCCCCTGAACTGGCAGGCAGATTCTTAACCACTGCACCACCAATTCTATGCTATCGGTGGCAATGCCAATTGGTAACAGCCACTATGGAGCACAGAATGGAGGTTACCAGAGTAAGGGGAGGTGGGAGGGATAAATTGGAAATTGGGATTGACATATACACACCACTATATATAAAAGAGATAACAAATAAGGGCTTACTGTATAGCACAGGGAACTCTACTCAATACTCTGTAATGACCTGTATGGGAAAGGAATCCAAAAAGGATTGGATATATGTATAACTGCTTCACTGTGCTGTGCAGCAGAAAGTAACACAACATTGTAAATCAACTCTATTCCAAAAAAATTGAAATTGAAATGAAATGAAGTAAAATAAAATAAAATAGAGCTACCAGATGATCCAGCAAGTTCACTCCTGTGTGCATATCTGGAGGAAAGCATAAATCGAAAAGACACATCTTCCCCAATGTTCACTGCAACACTTTTTACAATAGCAAAGACATGGAAGCAACCAAAATGTCCATCAACATATGAATATAGGTAAAGAATATGTGATACATATATATAATGGAATATGACTCAGCCATAAAATAGAAGAAAATAATGTCAGTTGCAGTAACATGGATGGACCTAGAGATGATTGTACTAAGTGAAGTAAGTCAGACAGAGTAAGACAAATATTGGATGATATCACTTCTAGGTGGAAGCTAAACATTGATACAAATGAACTAACTTACAAAACAGAGGCAGACTCACAGACTTGGAAAACAAACTTATGGTTACCAAAGGGGAGAGGTGGGGGGTAGGGATAAATCAGGAGCTTGGGGTAAACATACGAATACTACTATATATAACAGATAAGCAACAAGGACCTACTGTATAGCACAGGGAGCTCTACTCAGTATTCTGGGAATACCGTTATCAGAAAAGAATCTGATAAAGAATGAATATATGCATATGTGTAACTGAATCACTTGCTGTGCAGCTGAAATGAACACAACATTGTAAATCAACTATACTCCAATAAAATTTAAATTTCAAAATAAAGAAAATCACCTATATTTCAAAAGAAAAAAAAAAGAATTCCCATCTCTTTATATGGCTTGATAGCTTACTTTTTTAGTGCTCAATATTATCCCATTCCCAGAATATATTAATACTATATCATTTCATTCACCTATTGGAGGACACCTTAGTTTCATTCACATTTTGGCAATATTGAATTAGGTGCTATAAGTATCCATATGCAGGTTTTCCTCTGGAAGTATGTTTTAAACTACTTTCAGTAAATATCCATGAGAACACTTGACGGATTGTACAGTAAGGGAATGCTCAATATTCTAGCAAGTGTCAATCAGACTACCAAAGTAGCTGTATTATTTTTCATTTCCACCAATGACAAATGACATTTCCTATTGTTCCACATCTCCTACAGAATTTGTTCTTGTCATTGTTCACATTTTAGCCATTCTAAGTGTTACATAGTGGTATGGAATTGTATTTTTAATTTGCTTTTTCATGGCAGCATGTAATCTGGATTATTCTTCTGTATACTTATATGCATAGTGTCTATTTTCTTTGGTGAGGTGTCCATAAAGTATATTGGTCCACATTTTATTTAGGTTGCTTTCATTTTTTTCTACCCAATCTGTATTTGTTTTATTTATTTTCGTGCCTTATTGCATTAGCAAGGACTTGGAGTAAAATATGGAAAAGGAGTCATGAAAGGGGACATCCTTGCTTTTACCTGAACTTAGTGGAAAAGCTTCATGGTTTTGACCATTAATCATGATGTAAGATAAAAGTTTCCTGTAAATCTTTGTTATCAACTTGAGAAAGCTCCAGTCTATTTCTTTAACTGAGAGTTTTTATGAAGAATGGGTGTTAGATTTTTTCAAAGGTCTTCTGAATCTATTGATATGCTAATGATTGTCTTTAAGGTGTTGATATGATGGATATAATTATTTGATTCTAGAATGTTGAACCAGCCTTTCATACCTGGGATTATTTCCTCTCATTCATGATATAAAATTCTCTCAAAATATTGTTGGATTCGATTTGGTAATATTTTGTTGAGGATTTTTGCATTGATGTTCCTGAGAGATATTGGTCAGTTTTCTTTACTATTCATATGTTCTTCTAAGTTTGGATGTTGTGGATTTAGTGTCAGACATTCATTTGGGGAGATTCTCAGTCATTTTTAAAAAATATTTTCTGTTCTTTATTATCTTTATTCTCCTCCTGCTATACCCATTATGTATAGGTCACAGCATTTTTCATTGTTCCACAATTATTGATTACTCTGTTCTGTTGATTTCTTTCCTGCCCATTTTCTCTTTTCTTTTGAGATTTAAAGGTTTCTCCTGATACGTCTTCAAGCTCACAGATATTTCTCCTCAGCCAGCTCTTTGACTGCTAAAACAAAATACGAGAGACTTGGTATTTTATAAACAACAGAATATTTTTGTTTTCTCATAATTGCTGAGGCTGAAAAGTTCAAGAACAAGTAACCAGGGGCTTCCCTGGAGGTGCAGTGGTTAAGAATCTGCCTACCAATAAAGGGGACAAGGGTTCGAGCCCTGGTCCAGGAAGATCCCACATACCCTGGAACAACTAAGCCCGTGCACCACAAATACTGAGCCTGTGCTCTAGAGGCCACAGGCCACAACTACTGAGCCCGTGAGCCACAACTACTGAAACCCACACGCCTAGAGCCCGTGCTCCACAACAAGAGAAGCCACTCAATGAGAAGCCCGCGCACCGCACCAAAGACCCAACACAGCCAAAAAATTAATTAATTAATTATCTAATTATTTTTTTTAAAAAAAGAACAAGTTGCCAGCTGACTTAGTGTCTGGCGAGGGACCAATTTCTGGTTCATAATGTGGGTCTTCTCGCTCGGCAATGAAATCATGGAATGGGCATAAGATCTTCTGCGTGCTACATTTATTAGGTCACTAATCCCATGTTTGAGGTCTCTGGCCTCATAACCTAATCACCTCCCAAAAGCCCCACCTCCTAATACCATCAACATGGGAGCTAGGTTTCAAAATTTTAAAATTAGAGGTACAAAATATTTACACCATAACAGGGACCACAGAGTTAACTGATTTTTCCTTTCATGTTAAAGGTTTGCACATTTATATTTATTATATAATCCCAAAACCCTTGTTTTTTTTTTTTATAAGATTCTTTTTCCGTATACGCCAGTACAGACCACTGAGTAGAGTTCCCTGTGCTATAAAGCAGGTCTTTATCTATTTTATATATAGTAGTGTGTATAAGTCAGTCCCAATCTCCCAATTTATCCCTTGCCCCACTTATTCCCTGGTAACCATAAGTTTGTTTTCTATATCCATGATTCTATTTCTGTTGTGTAAATAAGTTCATTTGTACCTTTTTTTTTCTTTTTTAGATTCCTCATATAAGCAATATCATATGATATCTGTCTTTCTGTGTCTGACTTGCTTCACTCAGTATAACAATCTCTAGGTCCATCCATGTTGCTACAAAACCCTTAATTGTTAAGGATAACTCTCAATTTTTCCCAGTATCATCAGCAATTCTTTCTGGCAGACACGTGATAACACTTTTTAAACAGGGATATTGAGACCAAGGCTCCTGACCTGCAAACAAACAAAACATCATTCATATAGTGAAAACTTTGCAAATCAAAGGATGAAAGCACTTGGTCTAAATCCCTTTGCACCCACTGCTGACAGAGGGCAGAGGAGTTTGACTCACTAATCTTCCTTACGTGCACTTCTTCCTAATGGGGTATTCCATCTAAAACTTATAAGAAGCGGGGATGTATCATGGAACACACCAATCGCTACTACAGATTCTGAAGCAGCAAAACAAAACAAAACAAAACAAAAAAACATGATGAATCCATCCAAAGGGTTCTGTCCACATTGTTACAATAGTTTCCTTCACACTGTGAACCCTTTTCAAACCCTATCACTTGAACCTATTTTTATTTTTTTCAACAAAAATAATGTTAATCTGCAGTCAGACACTCCAGTAATATTACACTATCCCTTGTGCAAGTATGTAGGGATTTGAGGAGCTATGGGAGGCCACCATGAGAGGTTGCCTAGAGTAATTCGGACATTTCATTTAATGTTGGTTCTCCTCCCTAAGATGTCTGCTATCCTCTTCTTTTTGTAGCTACTAGCATTGAGAAAGTGACCAAGATAAGGCCCTTCTCTTTTACTGCCCATGAATGCAACTGTGATTAACCCCACAGAACTTGGTGCTTCCAGAATCCCCTGAACCTACTGACCCTCCATGCATGGCATGACATAGATAAGGATGGTGACGTGTATCCTTGTATAGAGCATGTTATAAAATGTTTGACTCTTCCCTTCCTCATAATTCCAAAGAATAGATTTCTTTGGATTTCTGCTTAATGCTGCTGGAGTTGGTACAAAAGTTGAGGGAGGTATCAGGGCACACCAAAAGAGAGGGTAACTGCACAGAAAATGCAAGCAGGTACATTTCTGTGTAGTTTCAAGCAGCTTATTTGCTATATCAACCATGGTGACATGTTGACCTGACCCTTCCTCTTTCTACTAGTAGTACAACAAACATAAAGGATATTTAGGCTGCTTGTTTTATCCCCACCTCTCACAATTGATCTGCATTAACATATAGGACAATGAAGGGCCCTTTCTACCATCTTAACCAATATTTGAGAACTAGAAAATGTCCAGATTTTTCTGGGGTTTATTTTCATATTCCCCAATCAGGCCTATGAAGGAATCTTACCTATTGTGTTTAGTGAAGTCATATCTCTGACGGCATCCCATCATCGACAAAACTGGAAAGAAATTTGAAGGGTCTTCGATTTTACCATATTTGAAATAACAATATTTTAGCCTGCCACGTTTTTGGATTTTAGAAAAAAATATTTTAAATGAGACAAAAAATCATTTTTATGACACAAAAAGACAGCAATAGTTTTATATTTTTATCTGTTCCACTTGCACACAAGTGTCTCATGGGGTTATGTAAAGCTCTCCTGTTGGGTGCTGTGCATGGTGCAAGTATGGATTAAAGCTTAGGAATCTTAAGCTTCAGTCACCTGAAACATTTAAATTAGGATGCAAGCAATCCTGTCCAACATTTGAAAAGAGCAAGACACTCTCTTTATTTTATTTGTTAGGTAATGAATCTGTCTTTTCCCCAAGGAGAGAAACAAGTGGCATCTTCCATCAATGTGTTGCACAAACATCTTTGAACAGAGAGTGCAAGCAGAGGCTGATACAGGATGTGAAAAAAAAAAAAAAAAAGAGAGACCCTTCTGGCATTTTCTCCTAACTTATTGCAATCTCCCATTTAAAATGTGGGAATAATCAATCTTCTGAGGAAAAAGGCCCAAGGAAGGTTTTTGCTTCTGTGGAATAAGGGGATTGCTAAAGATTTCAGGAGGCAAGACGAATTAGTGAGAATGACCATGAGAAATCAGAGAAAAGTCAGATCCATGGATGAAGTGATGTTTACCACTGTGGATCAATGAGAAGTAGGAGCAAATGAAAAGAAAGCTGATACAACATTTTCTGAATAAATGTAACCTTTCAGCTGTCATAGAAAAATTAATACTCACTATGATACAACATATTTAGTTTAGAAAGTTAACTTAAATTTAAAGCTTAATAATTACATTTATTGAAGAAATGAAAACATATTTGTGGTTTAGAATAAATAATGTGTTCTGCTACAGGTAAGAAGTCTACATAAATAAATAGAAATAAGACTAAATAAATAAAGAGGAAAATAACAAATTAGATGTTATTAACATTAAAAACTGACACTCATCTAAAGAAAGAGAAGGAGAGAGAGAAAGAGAGAAGAACTCATCTCAAGCATGTATTAAAAACTCCTAAATAAGAAGTCTTCAGATGTTAAAAAAAAAAGGAAGTCTTCAATAAGAAGATAATGGAATAGCAAAATGGGGGAAATATACCAAAAGATATTTCAAAAAAGAGAGTACAGAATGTTAAGTAAACATATCAAAAGATGCTTGGCTTCTTAGTAGTCAATTAAATGCAAAAGCGTGATACCTGGAATTATCACTCACCAACCAGAAAGTTCAAATGAAAATGACAGGTATTATCAAGTTTGACAAGAATGTGTATAATCCTTGAATCTCATTCACTGCTGCTGAAGATGAAAAATCATACAAATGTTTTGAAAATATTTAGAAATATCTAAAAAGATAAACACACGAAAGCTATGACTCGAAAATTTTACTACTACGTGTATACTGAACAATAATTTATACACACACCACCAAAGCTCAAGTTCTAGAATTTATATACCAGTGCTGTTCTCAATAGACACAAACTGAAAATCACTCATATTGTAATACACATTGGAATAAATTAATTAATAGTTAAATATTTACATTATGGAATCCTATGCAACAGTGGCAATGCATGATCACAACAACAGGCAACCATATAGGCATATTCACAAACAACATAAAATAAAAAAGCCCAATCCAAAAGTGATTTTACTGTGCCATAACATTTATATAAAATACAAAATACAGGTAAAGTTATCTTTTTGTTAGATACCGGAACAATATTAAACCTTAAGGGGAGTCACTAGAATGGGACCAGGGGGCCTCTGAGTATCTGGCAATTTTCTGTGTCTTTATCTAGAAGCTATGTTTAGAGTGTATTCAGATGCTGAATTTTCTGAAATTTTTCATTTCCTTACAAACCATGCATGTTTTTCGTTGTTTTTTATACATAACAAAAACTAAAAAAGATAGACCGGGAAGGTAATTGTATTAGCACTTTAATATCCATGCTTTTCAAGGTGGAAGTGAAAAGTATTAAATACTTGACATTGTGATTACTTCTTAAAAGTAAGGTGAAAATTTGAGGTTAATAAATAAGACATGCTTCTTCATATATAATCCTCAAAGAGGAGGGGTAGAAAGGAGTATTATTTTTTTTTCTTTAATACAGAATCGTTAAGATAGAAAATAATGAAAACAGACTAGGTTTAAAAAAGAGCACACTGGACTTCCCTGGTGGCACAATGGGTAAGAATTTGCCTGCCAATGCCGGGAACAGGGGTTCCATCCCTGGTCTGGGAAGATCCCACATGCCACAGAGCAACTAAGCCCGTGTGCCACAATTACTGAGCCTGTGCTCTAGAGCCTGCAAGCAACAACTATTGAGCCTGCATGACACAACTACTGAAGCCCATGCACCTAGAGCCCATACTCCACAACAAGAGAAACCACCGCAAGGAGAAGCCCGTGCACCACAACGATGAGTAACCCCTGCTTCTCTAGTAACAACTGGAGAAACCCTGTGCAGCAACGAAGACCCAACACAACCAAACATTTAAAAAATTAAATCTTTTGACTTCTGAGATGACTCACTCACGTGGCTGTAGGTAAGAGGCCTCAGTTCCTTGCCACATGGATCTCTCCTTAGGGCTGCTTGAGTGTCCTCATGACATGGCAGCTGGCTTACCCCAGGATGAGTGATCTAGCAGAAACCAAAGCAGAAGCTGCAATGTCTTTTATAACTTTGGAAGCTGCACTTTGTCATTTCTGCAATTTCTTATTAGTTAAACAGTCAACCCTTTTCAAGTACGAGGAGCCACACTGGTACATGGAGACTGGGAGATAATTAGGGGATAATTAGGTCCATCTTGGAGGCTGGCTACCAAAGTGGCTGACTAGCCAAAGTCTGAATTTTGTTTTCTTCATTTCTGGAGAGAAAATGGTCAGTGAACCTCATTGGTGGTCTTTGAGATGTACCAAAGCTACCTCTTGCTCTCACCCCCAGCTGTGTGGCTGACAGGGTCTTGGTGCTCCAGCCGGGTGTCAAGCCTGTGCCTCTGAGGTGGGAGAGCCGAGTTCAGGACATTGGTCTACCAGAGACCTCTGGCACCTTGTAATATCAAATGGCGAAAGCTCTTCCAGAGATATCCGTCTCAACGCTAAGACCCATCTCCACTCAGAGACCAGCAAGATCCAGTGCTGGACATCCCATGCCAAACAACTAGCAAGACAGGAATGCAGGCCCACCCATTAGCAGAGAGGCTGCCGAAAATCACAATAAGGTCACAGACACGCCAAAACACACCACCAGATGCGGATCTGTCCACCAGAAAGACAAGATCCAGACACAACCACCAGAACACAGGCACCAGTCCCCTCCATCAGAAAGCCTACACAACCCACTGAACCAACCTTAGCCACTGGGGGCAGACACCAAATACAACGGGAACTACGAATCTGCAGCCTCTGAAAAGGAGACCCCAAACACAGTCCCCAAAGCCAAATGAGAAGACACAGAAACACACAGCAGATGAAGGAGCAAGGTAAAAACCCACCAGACCAAACAAATGTGGAGGAAATAGGCAGTCTACCTGAAAATGAATTCAGAGTAATGATGATAAAGATGATCCCAAATCTTGGTACTGGAATGGAGAATAGACAAGAAACGTTTAACAAGGACCTAGAAGAACTAAAGAGCAAACAAACAATGATGAACAACACAATAAACGGAATTAAAAATTCTCTAGAAGGAAACAATAGCAGAATAACTGAGGCAGAAGAATGGATAAATGACCTGGAAGATAAAATAGTGGAAATAACTACTGCAAAGCAAAATAAAGAAAAAAGAATGAAAAGAATTGAGGACAATCTGAGACATCTCTGGGAAAACATTAAACGCACCAACATTCGAATATAGGGGTCCCAGAAGTAGAAGAGAAAGAGAAAGACACTGAGAAAATATTTAAAGAGATTATAGTTGAAAACTTCCCTAATATGGGAAAGGAAATCGTTAATCAAGTCCAGGAAGCGCAGGGAGTCCCATACAAGATAAACCCAAGGAGAAACATGCCAAAACATCTATTAATCAAACTATCAAAAATTAAATACAAAGAAAAAATATTAAAAGCAGCAAGGGAAAAACAACAAATAACATACAAGGGAATCCCCGTAAGGTTAACAGCTGAACTTTCAGCAGAAACTCTGCAAGCCAGAAGGGACTGGCAGGACATATTTAAAGTAATGAAAGGGGAAAAGCTACAACCAAGATTACTCGACCCACCAAGGATCTCGTTCAGATTCGACAGAGAAATTAAAACCTTTACAGACAAGCAAAAGCTAAGAGAATTCAGCACCACCAAACCCGCTTTACAACAAATGCTAAAGGAACTTCTCTAGGCAGGAAACACAAGAGAAGGAAAAGACCTACAATAAGAAACCCAAAACAATTAAGAAAATGATAATAAGAACATACATATCAATAATTACCTTAAATGTAAATGGATTAAATGCTCCAACCAAAAGACATAGACTGGCTGAATGGATCCGAAAACACGACCGGTATGTATGTGGTCTACAAGAGACCCACTTCAGACATAGGGACACATACAGATGGAAAGTGAGGGGATGGAATAAGATATTCCATGCAAATGGAAATCAAAAGAAAGCTAGAGTAGCAATTCTCATATCAGACAAAAAAGACTTTAAAATAAAGACTATTACAGGAGACAAAGAAGGACACTACATAATGATCAAGGGATCAATCCAAGAAGAAGATATAACAATTGTATAATTTTATGCACCCAACATAGGAGCACCTCAATACATAAGGCAAATGCTAACAGCCATAAAAGGGGAAATCGACAGTAACACAATCATAGTAGGGGACTTTAGCACCCCTCTTTCACCAATGAACAGATCATCCACAATGAAAATAAATAAGGAAACACAAGCTTTAAATGATACATTAAACAAGATGGACTTAATTGATATTTATAGGACATTCCATCCAAAAACAACAGAATACACTTTTTCTCAAGTGCTCCTGGAACATTCTCCAGGATAGATCATATCTTGGGTCACAAATCAAGCCTTGGTAAATATAAGAAAATTGAAATCGTATCAAGTATCTTTTCCAACCACAATGCTATCAGACTAGATATCAATTACAGGGAAAAAGTCTGTAAAAAATAAAAACACATGGACGCTCAACAAGACACTACTTAATAACCAAGACATCACTGAAGAAATCAAAGAGGAAATAAAAAAATACCTAGAAACAAATGACAATGAAAACATGAAGACCCAAAACCTATGGGATGCAGCAAGAGCAGTTCTAAGAGAGAAGTTTGTAGCAATACAATCCTACCTCAAGAAACAAGAAATATCTCAAATAAACAAGTTAACCTTACACCTAAAGCAATTAGAGAAAGAAAGGAAAAAAAAAAAAAAAACAAAGTCAGCAGAGGAAAGACATCATAAAGATCAGACCAGAAATAAATGAAAAAGAAATGAAGGAAACAACAGCAAAGATCAAAAAAACTAAAAGCTGGTTCCTTGAGAGGATAAACAAAATTGATAAACCATTAGCCAGACTCATCAAGAAAAAAAGGGAGACGACTCAAATCAATAGAATTACAAATGAAAAAGAAGAAGTAACAACTGACACTGCAGACATACAAAGGATCATGAGAGATTACTGCAAGCAACTATATGCCAATAAAATGGACAACCTGGAAGAAATGGACAAATGCTTAGAAAAGCACAACCTTCCAAGACTGAACCAGGAAGAAATAGAAACTACAAACAAACCAATCCCAAGCACTGAACTTGAGACTGTGATTAAAAATCTTCCAACAAACAAAAGCCCAGGACCAGATGGCTTCACAGGCAAATTCTATCAAACATTTAGAGAAGAGTTAACACCTATCCTTCTCAAACTCTTCCAAAATATAGCAGAGGGAAGAACTCTCCCAAACTTATTCTATGAGACCACCATCTCCCTGACACCAAAACCAGACAAAGATGTCACAAAGAAAGAAAACTACAGGTCAATATCACTGATGAACATAGCTGCAAAAATCCACTGCACAATACCAGCAAACAAAATCCAACAGCGCCTTAAAAGGATCATACACCATGATCAAGTGGGGTTTATCCCAGGGATGCAAGGATTCTTCAATACATGCAAATCAATGTGATACACCATATTAAAAAACTGAAGGATAAAAACAATATGGTCATCTCAATAGATGCAGAAAATGCTTTCGACAATATTAAACACCCATTTATCATAAAAACCCTCCAGAAAGTAGGCATAGAGGGAACTTTCCTCAACATAATAAAAGCCATATATGACAAACCCACAGCCAGCATCGTTCTCAATGGTGAAAAAGTGAAACCATTTCCACCAAGATCAGGAACAAGACAAGGTTGCCCACTCTCACCACTATTATTCCACACACTTTTGGAATTTTTAGCTACAGCAATCAGAGAAGAAAAAGAAATAAAAGGAATCCAAATCGGAAAAGAAGAAGTTAAGCTCTCACTGTTTGCAGATGACATGATACTATACATAGAGAATCCTAAAGATGCTACCAGAAACCTACTAGAGTTAATCAATGAACTGGTAAGGTTGCAGGATACAAAATTAATGTACAGATATCTCTTTCATTCCTATACACTAAAGATGAAAATTCTGAAAGAGAAATTAGGGAAACACTCCCATTTACCACTGCAACACAAAGAATAAAATACCTAGGAATAAACCTACCTAAGGAGACAAAAGACGTTTACTCAACAAATTATAAGACACTGATGAAAGAAATCAAAGATGACACAAACAGATACAGAGATATACCATGTTCTTGGATTGGAAGAATCAGCATTGTGAAAATGACTCTACTACCCAAAGCAATCTACAGATTCAATGCAATCCCTATCAAACTACCAATGGAATTTTTCAGAGAACTAGAACAAAAAAATTTCACCATTTGTATGGAAACACAAAAGACCCCGAACAGCCAAAGCAATCTTGAGAAGAAAAACAGAGCTGGAGGAATCAGGCTCCCTGACTTCAGACAATACTACAAAGCTACAGTAGTCAAGACAGTATGGTACTGGCACAAAAACAGAAATATAGAGCAATGGAACAGGAGAGAAAGCCCAGACATAAACCCATACACATATGGTCACCTTATTTTTGATAAAGGAGGCAAGAATATACAATGGAGAAATCACAGCCTCTTCAATAAGTGGTGCTGGGAAAACTGGACAGCTACCAGTAAAAGAATGAAATTAGAAGACTCCCTAACACCATACACAAAAATAAACTCAAAATGGATTAAAGACCTAAATGTAAGGCCAGACACTATCAAACTCTTAGAGGAAAACATAGGCAGAACACTCTATGACATCAATCACAGCAAGATCCTTTTTGACCCACCTCCTAGAAAACGGAAATTAAAAAGAAACATAAACAAATGAGACCTAAGGAGACTTAAAAGCTTTTGCACAGCAAAGGAAAACATAAACAAGACGAAAAGGCCACCCTCAGAATGGGAGAAAATATTTGCCAACGAAGCAGCTGACAAAGGATTAATCTCCAAACTTTACAAGCAGCCCATGCAGCTCAATATCAAAAAACAAACAAACAAACAAACAACCCAATCCATAAATGGGCAGAAGACCTAAATAGACATTTCTCCAAAGAAGATATACAGATTGCCAACAAACACATGAAAGAATGCTCAACATCACTGATCATTAGAGAAATGCAAGTCGAAATTACAATGAGGTATCACCACACACAGGTAAGAATGGCCATCATCAAAAAAATCTACAAACAATAAATGCTGCAGAGGTGTGGAAAAAAGGGAACCCTCTTGCACCGTTGGTGGGAGTGTAAATTGATACAGCCACTATCGAGAACGGTATCGAGGTTCCTTAAAAAACTAAAAATAGAACTACCATATGACACAGCAATCCCACTACTGGGCATACACCTGGAGAAAACCATAATTCAAAAAGAGTCATGTTCCACAATGTTCATTGCAGCTCTATTTGCAATAGCCAGGACATGGAAGCAACCTAAGTGTCCATCAACTGATGAATGGGTAAAAAAGATGTTGCACATCTTCAATATAAAATGGAATATTACTCAGCCATAAAAAGAAATGAAATTGAGTTATTTGTAGTGAGATGGATGGACCTAGAGTCTGTCATACAGAGTGAAGTAAGTCAGAAAGAGAAAAACAAATACTGTATGCTAACACATATATGTGGAATCTAAAAAGAAAAGGAAAAGAAACGGTTGGGAAGAATCTAGGGACAGGACAGGAATAAAGACGCAGACATAGAGAATGGACTTGAGGACATGGGGAGGGGGAAGGGTAAGCTGGGACGAAGTGAGAGAGTGGCATGGACTTATATATACTACCAAATATAAAATAGCTAGCTAGTAGGAAACAGCTGCATAGAAGAGGGAGATCAGCTCAGTGCTTTATGACCACTTAGAGGGGTGGGATAGGGAGGGCGGGAGGGAGACGCAACAGGGAGGAGATATGGGGATATATGGATATGTATAGCTGATTCACTTTGTTCTAAAGCAGAGACTAACACACCATTGTAAAGCAATTAGAGTCCAATAAAGATGTTAAAATTAAATAAATAAATAAATGAATAATTTATGCCCCCCCTCCAAATTAAATCTTTTTTAAAAATAAATAAATAAAAAAGAGCACTCCATGACATGGAACGCTAAACCTAAGTATTTTCAGTACTATAGTAAATGTAAATGGATTAATATCTCCTATTAAAGTGTAATTTTTTATATTATGTGGAACTAAGTTTTTTTCACAATATACAGGTAAAATAAAAGAATTACATTAGAAAGGAGAAAACATTCCATGTATTTAAAAACAATAAAACAATAAGCATATAATATGCATCTTAGATATAAGTAGTCTTTAAGTTCAGAACAATTTGTCATTATTGTAATTAGTATTCTTATACCAATTTCTTTAAAACATTTCAATACTTGTTGTATTTGAGAAAATATTTTAATATTTTTTCTTCTCTCTTTTGTGGTCCAATACATGGTAAGTATTTAGCTGCTAACATAACTTAAAAATATATTTTGTTTTTTTACAGCCGAACAAAACTGAATCAAGAAGAAATAGATAACTTGAACATACTGATCACTAAAAGCAAAATACAGGGCTTCCCTGGTGGCGCGGTGGTTGAGAATGTGCCTGCCAATGCAGGGGACACGGGTTCGAGCCCTGGTCTAGGAAGATCCCACATGCCGCGGAGCAACTGGGCCCGTGAGCCACAACTACTGAGCCTGAGCGTCTGGAGCCCGTGCTCCACAACAAGAGAGGTCACGATAGTGAGAGGCCCACGCACCGTGATGAAGAGTGGCCCCCGCTCGCTGCAACTAGAGAAAGCCCTCGCACAGAAACGAAGACCCAACACAGCCAAAATAAATAAATAAATAACTAGAATTTAAAAAAAAAAATAGAATCTGTAATTTAAAAAACTCCCTACCAACAGAAGTCCAGGATCAGATGGTTTCACAGGCAAATTCTACCAAATATAAAAAGCAGAACTTACACTGATTCTTCTCAAACTCTTCGAAAAGATTGAAGAGTAAGGAATACTTCCAAAGACATTCTATGAAGCCACTATCACGCTGATATCAAAAAACAGATGGGGAGGGGGGACTTCCCTGGTGGCACAGTGGTTAAGAATCTGTCTGCCACTGCAGGGGACATAGGTTCGAGACCTGGTCTGGAAAGATCCCACATGCCATGGAGCAACTAAGCCTGTGTGCCACAACTACTGAGCCTGCGCTCTACAGCCCACGAGCCACAACCACTGAGCCTGATAGCCACAACTGCTGAAGCCCACGCACCTAGAGCCCATGATCTGCAACAAAAGAAGCCACCACAATGAACAGCCTGCACACCACAACGAAGAGTAGCCCCCGCTCACCGCAACTAGAGAGAGCCCGAGCACAGCAACGAATGCCCAATGCATCCAGAAATAAAGAAAGAAAGAAATTTACTTAAAAAAAAAAAAAACAAATAAAACTGATGGGGACTTTTCTGGTGGTCCAGCAGTTAAGATTTCGCCTTCCAGTGCAGGGGGTGCAGGTTCGATCCCTGGTTTTGGAGCTAAGATCCCACATGCCTCACAAACAAGAAACCAAAACATGAAACAGAAGCAATATTGGAACAAATTCAATAAAGACTTAAAAAAAAAACACAGAGAAAGACACTACCAAAAAAGAAAACTGCAGGCCAATATCGTTGATAAATATAGATGCAAAAATTCTCAACTGAATATTAGAAAACCGAATCCGACAACACATAAGAGGATCATACACCATGACCAAATTTGATTCACCCCAGTTTCACAAAGCTGTTTCAACATATGCAAATCAATCAACATGATACACCCCATCGACAAAGGAAATACAAGAAACAAACGATCATCTCAATAGATGGCGAAAAAGCATTTGAAAAGCTTCAACATCCATTCATGGTAAAAACACTTACCAACGTGGGTACAGAGGAAACATATCTCAACATAATAAAAGCTATTTATGACAAACCCACAGCCAATATAACACTTAACGTTCATAAGCTGAAAGCCTTCCCGCTAAAATCTGGAACAAGACAAGGATGCCCACTCTCACGTCTTCTCTTCAACATAGTATTGGAAGTCCTAGCCACAACAATCAGACAAGAAAAAGAAATAAAATCTAACCAAATTGGAAGGGAAGAGGTAAAGTTGCCATTATATGCAGATGACATGATAATATATATAAAGGAAACCCTAAAAATTCCACACAAACACTACTAGAACTGATAAACAAATTCAGCAAAGTAGCAGGATACAAGATAAACATATATAAATTGGTTGCATTTCCTGGTTTTTCTTTCTTTTTTTTTTAAATTTATTTTGGCTGCATTGGGTCTTCATTGCTGTGCACGGGCTTTCTCTAGTTGTGGCCAGTGGGGACTAGACTTTCTTGTGGTGCGCAGGCTTCTCATTGCAGTGGCTTCTCTTGTTGTGGAGCACGGGCTCTAGGCATGCAGGCTTAAGTAGTTGTGGCACATGGGCTCAGTATTTGTGGCTCACTGGCTCTAGAGTGCAGGCTAAGTAGTTGTGGCACACAGGTTTAGTTGCTCCACGGCATGTGAGATCTTCCTGCATCAGGGCTCAAACCCGTGTCCCCTGTATTGGCAGGCGGATTCTCAACCACGGAGCCACCAGGGAAGTCCCTGGTTGCATTTCTTTACACTAACAATGAAATATCAGAAAGGAAATGTAAACAAGCAATCCTTTTTTTAATGGCATCAAAAAAATAAAATGCTTAGGAATAAACCTCACCAAGGAGGTGAAAGACTTATATACTGAGAACTACAAAACATTAGTAAAGGAAGCTGAAGATGATTCAAAGAAATGGAAAGACATCCCACGCTCTTGGATGGGAGGAATTAATACTGTTAAAATGGCTATACTACCCAAAGCAATCTACAGATTTAATGTGATCCCTATCAAATTACCCATGACATCTTCCCCAGAACTAGAACAAATAATCCTAAAATGTATCTGGAACCATAAAAAGTCAGAAATGTGAACACAATCCCCAGGAAAAAGAACAAAGCAGGAGGCATAACCCTCCTAAACTTCAGAAAATACTACAAAGTTACAGTAATCAAAGCCGCATTGTATTGGCACAGAAAGAGATACATGGATCAATGGAATAGAATCGAGAGCTAAGAAATAAACCCACACACCTATGGTCAATTAACCTTTGACAAAGGAGGCAAGAATATACAATGGGGAAAAGACAGTCTCTTCAGCAAGTGGTGTTTTGAAAGTTGGACAGCCGTATGCAAATCAGTGAAGTCAGAACATACCCTCACACCATACACAAAAATAAACTCAAAACGGCTTATATGCTTAAATATAAGATAGGACACCTTATAACTCCTAGAAGAGAACATAAGCAAAACATTCTCTGACATAAGTCATACCAAAATTTTCCTAGGTAGTTCTCCCTAGGCAGTACAAATACAGTAAGTCACCTACATACGAACCTTCAAGCTGCAAACTTTCAAAGATGCAAACGTCCATTCGCGTGTCCAATCATGTAAGTTAGTTCACGTGTCTGACATACATTGTCACGTGCGTGCTTCCTCTATATGTGGTTGTGCTTTTGTGTACTTTACAGTACTGTATAGAGTACAGTAGTACAGTACCTTTATTTCAAGCCCAAGATGTCTGGAAGCAAGCGTAAAAGCAGACGTGATGTAGCTGGTACTGTGAAGAAGCGCCAAGCGATAATGACGGAAAAAAAAGTGAAAGTAATTGAGAGAGTGGAGCGAGGCAAAAAGATGTTAGACATCGCTCATTCTTATAATATGAATCATTCAATCATTGGCACGAATCTAAAGGACAAGGACAAGATCATGGAACATGTGAAGTCTGCTGTGCCGACGATGTTGACACAATATCCAAGAAGCATGGAAAAGTGATGGAGGAGATGGAGAAACTTCTCAGTGTGCGGATGCAGGATCAACATCAGCGCTGAGTCCTGCTCAACTTAACGCTGATTCAAGAGAAAGCTAAAAGCCTTTATGAAGACTTGAAGAAGAAACACGGCAAAGAATCAGAGGGCACATCTTTTAATGCCAGCCATGGCTGGTTTCATCGGTTCAAGGCTAGAGCCAGCCTTCACAATGTAAAAGTAAGTGCAGAGACAGCAAGTGCAGATAGGGTAGCTGTCCAGGAACTTCCAGAAACACTTTGAGAAATTATTGATGATGGTGTGTATTTACCCAACCAGGTTTTTAATGTGGATGAGACACAACTGTACTGGAAGAGGATGCCAGACCGAAGTTACGTCAGTAAGGAGGAAAAGTTGATGCCGGGCTGTAAAGCAGCAAAGGATAGGCTAAGTGTTGTTTGGTGGCAATGCTTCCGGTGAATTGAAGCTGAAACCTCTCTTAGTTTATCATTCACAGAACCCAAGAACCCTTAAAAACATAGCCAAGGGCTCTCTTCCTGTTGTGTGGAAGCGTAACCCCAAATCCCGGATCACACAGGCCACGTTCCAGGACTGGTTTTGCCACCACTTTATCCCAGATGTAGAGGAATATTGCTTGGAGAAGGACGTTCCAGCAAAACATTCTTTTGCTGCTCGACTATGCTCTGGGCCACCCCCCATTCATGGATGACTTTCATCCCAACGTCAAAGTCCTGCATCTGTCACCAAATACTACGTTGCTCATCCAACCTATGGACCAGGGCGTTATAGCGACTTTCAAGAAATATTATTTATGTCACACTTTTTGTCAGGCAGTAAAGGTAAGTGACAAATCAGGAACAACCTAGGGACAACTTTGGGAGGACTATAACATCTACAAGACCATAAAAAACATTGACTTTGCATGGTGTGAGGGTATGGCGGTCACGATGAATGGGGTTTGGAAGAACCTTTGCCCACAGTTTGTTCATGATTTTTGTGGATTTGAGAAGGTAGATCAGAAGTCCGAAGAGGTCTTCAGCAACGTAGTGACCCTCAGCGAGAAGCTGGAGCTAGATCTGCAAGAGGACGATTTCGCTGAACTCCTTGCTGTGCAACATGAGGAGCTTACTGATGGAATTGGAGGCCCAGAGAAAGGATGAAGAGGGACAGGAGGAAGAAAAAGTAACTGAAGAACTGAAGAGATTCACGACGCAGAAAATGGCAAGGGAATCTTCGTTATTTGAGGAAGCACTGTTAGTTTTTGAGGCACAGGACCCGAACCTAGAATGGGACCCAAAGGTGGCAGCAGCCATTCAGATTGCAATCCAGTGTTACCTTGTCATCTATGATGAGAAAAAAAGAGCTACTACCCAGACATCAATGGATCATTCTTTCAAGAGGGTAGATAGAATTAAATCCAGCAAGGAACCAGAACCTTTGCCATCAACGTCAGGTATGAGTGAAATTGCAGCTTGCCCTCTGTCTCCTACTGCTGATAATCCTTCACCCCTACCATCTCCCACCTCCCCTCCCTCCTCCAACCAGTAACTCTGCTCGCCTGTTCCCTCGATGCCAGCCCGAGTATCCCAGCTGTTGTACTGTATTACTGTACTTTTCAAGTTACTGTACTGTAAGATTAAAAATGCTTTCTTTGTTTTTGTGCTTGTTTTTTAATGTATTGTTTGCGTGAAAAGTATTATAAACCTATTACGGTACAATACCATATAGCCGACTGTGTAAGTTGGGTACCTAGGCGAACTTTGTTGGACTTACAAACAAATTGAACTTACAAACGCACTCTTGGAACAGAACTTGTTCATATGTAGGGGACTTACTGTAAAAGCAAAAAAGAAACAGGAACTAATCAAACTTATAAGCTTTTGCACAGCAAAGGAAACCATAATCAAAATGAAAATACAACCTATGGACTGGGAGAAAATATTAGCAAATGATGAGACTGACAAGGGCTTAATTTCCAAACTATACAAACAGCTCATACAACTCAATAACAAAATAACAAACAACTCAATGGAAAAATGGGTAGAAGACCTAAATAAACATTTCTCCAAAGAAGACATACAGAGAGCCAATAGGCACACGAAAAGATGCTCATCATCACTAATTATTAGATAAATGCAAATCCAAATTACAATGAGGTATCACTTCACACTGATCAGAATGGCCATCATTAAAAAAAAAAATCTACAATTAACAAATGCTGGAGGGGGTATGGAGAAAAGGGAACTCTTCTACACTGTCGGTGGCCATGTAAGTTGGTGCAGCCACTAAGGAAAACAGTATGGAGGTTCCTCAAAAAAACTATAGAGTTGCCATATGATCTAGCAATCCCACTTGTGGACATATATCTAGACAAAACTATAATTCAAAAAGATACATGAAACCCTATGTTCATAGCAGCACTATTTATAACAGCCAAGACATGGAAACAACCTAAATGTTCATTGAAAAACGAGTGTATAAAGAAGGTGTGGTATACGTATACAAAAGATATTACTCAGACATAAAAAAGAATGAAATAATGCCATTTGCAGCAACATGGATGGACCTAGAGATAATGATACTAAGTGAAGTAAGTCAGAGAGAGAAAGACAAATACCATATAATATCACTTATATGTGGAATCGAAAACAGGACACAAATGAGCATGTCAGCGAAACAGAAACAAACACACAGATATAGAAAAGAGAGTTGTGGTTGCCAAGGAGAGAGTGAAGGAAAGATTGGGAGTTTTGGAATAGCAGAAGCAAACTATTCTACATAGGATAGACAACCCACCAAGACCTACTGTATAGCACAGGAAACTATATTCAATATCCTGTGATAAACCATAATGGAAAAGAATAGATATAGACATATAGATATAGATATATAGATATAGATAGATATATAGATAGATATATATAAAACTGAATCACTTTGCTGAACAGCAGAAATTAATACAACAATGTATAAAGGCTGCAGAGGGTGTGGAGAAAAGGGAACCCTCCTGAACTGTTGGTGGGAATGTAAACTGATACAGCCACTATGGAGAACAGTATGGAGATTCCTTAAAAGCTAAAAAATAGAACTACCATACGACCCAGCAATCCCACTACTGGGCATATACCCGGAGAAAACCATAATTCAAAAAGATACAGGTACCACAATGTTCACTGTAGCACTATTTACAATAGCCAGGACATAGAAGCAACCTAAATGTCCATCGACAGATGAATATATAAAGAAGATGTGGCACATCTATACAATGGAGTATTACTCAGCCATAAAAAGGAACAAAATTGAGTTATTTGCAGTGAGGTGGTTGGACCTAGAGTCTGTCATACAGAGTGAAGTAAGTCAGAAAGAGAAAAACAAATACCGTACGCTAACACATATATATGGAATCTAGAAAAATGGTACTGACGAACCTAGTGACAGGGCAGGAATAAAGACACAGATGTAGAGAACGGACTTAAGGACACAGGGGGCAACGGGAGACAGGGACATAGTGAGAGAGTAGCACTGACATATATACACTACCAAATGTAAAATACCTAGTGGTAAGCTGCCGCATAGCACAGGGAGATCAGCTCGGTGCTTTATGTCCCCCAGAGGGGTGGGATAGGGAGTGTGGGAGGGAGGCTCAAGGGGGGGGGGGATATGGGGAATATATGTATACATATAGCTGATTCACTTTGTTGTAAAGCAGAAACTAATACAGTGTTATAAAGTAAGTATACTCCAATAAACATGTATTTAAAACACCCACAACATTGTAAATCAACTACACTTGAAAATATTTCTTAAGTGCAAACAATTTTCTGAATGTAAGTTTTACTGTGTGTGTGTGTACCACAGGTTCAATATATATGAATTATGTCAAATTGATTACATTGCTTTTCAAAATAAAGAATTTTTGATATTTTACATCAGCCTCATGTTATAAATGCAGAAAAACTATATTATTTTTTTCTAAAGTTCAGAAATAGCCATTTTGCTCATTCGGTATGCTATAAACCATTAATTCTTAAAAAGGGATTCGTCACCTCTTCCTTCCAAAGAAATATTTCTCCACTCAGACAAGTTTAATAGAATGTTCCACCATGAACTGACTTCCCACCTTAGAGACACGAGATTTGCATCCTGAAATCTCTTTCTTGCAAAAATGTCCAATTATCATCCTAGCATTACAGAAAAGAAATGCTTTTTTCCAGATCTCAAATTCCATACAACTTTAGTCAAGACATCACGTATGTTTTTTTCACACACACACACAGACTGTATTTTATTTTTACAAGAGATAAATCAACTGACACCAAGCACTGTCAATGGATGACCACAACAAAAGCAACAATGATTGCAATTACCAAACACGAAACACACTCATACTATGTCATAATATTGACATTCAGTCCAGTAATCCTCCACTGTAACAGCTCCTTTACTTTGCAGTGAAAGACATCATGCATTTTTAAATAATCAGCACTCACCTGAGGTCTTTAAAAATCAACATAAACATAATTTTGTGTTCTTTCATTTACTCTGGTTCTAAGTGGTCATTTCTAAACGAAAGTATTTAAGTATGTTAACGTCATCTTATTTTTTTTTTATTAACGTCATCTTATAACATCATATTTCAAATGACTACCGTGTCTCCAAAGATGAAATATGAGGAACTCACAATTAGGCTCTCCAAAGTTTTCATCTCTGAATGTGTATGACCCTTCTGCTGAACTCCACACTGTTCATTATTCTCTGAGAATATTCTTTTTCTTGTATGGCCATCTCACATGCTCTTTCATTTCATGAAGTTTTTTCCTACAATGTTATGCCTAGTTTATTTCTGAGAATATGCATTATTTCAGAATGATATTTATAGACACAAAGACTTCTCTATAATTCCCTGAGAGTTTCAAGAACTGCTTCCTCTTTTTTTTTTTTTTTTAATACCTAGATTCTGAAGCTCTCCACAAAGCATTACTAAACTTGCATTTACATAAGTATCTACATATTAATCACACATTAATGCATTCACAATTGTATTATGATTTATTGCTAATTTTGGAGCTGTCTTATTTACCACCTTCTTGGAAATCACTTTAATATTTGCACTTAGGACTTGAAAGGGAATGGATAAATAAAAACCTGAAGAATATGCAAATACAATTTATATATTTCTCATAAAATTAGGTGATTATCTAACCTTTATCCAGAAAAAAAGAAGAGCCCAGATACTCTGCAGGCATGATCCTCGAGAATGTGTGGTCTTCCAGCAGGAAAACATGCAGTAATCCATGTGGCAGAGTTTACCTGTGACCAGCTGGGGTTAGTGACCTATGCATTCCTTACATGCAACATATCAGGAGTGGAAAAAGGGAATTTGTCCGTTGTGGCAATAAGTATAATGAAGATTTGTAGCAGGTCATGCTCATATGTTCAACACAAGTACAATCAAAAGTTTGCTCAATTCTGGTAGATCTAAGTCTGTATCTGTTACCTTGTCTTTAACGAGGAAATGTCAGAACTGACTTACCAAAAAAAAAGTGTTTTGTTTGTTTGTTTGTTTGTTTTAATTAGAGTCACGGTGAGTAAGGCAGAGTTGAGAACAGCTAATGTTACTTAGTGATTCTCTCATCAGGAAATACAGTTTCTACTTCCCTGTTTATTCTCCACATCCTGTAGTAAGTAAAGTTTCAATGAAAGATAAATGTACAGCGTGAAAAGAAAAGAAAACTTACATGTGTTGATAAGGTCATTTTGACAGGTTTTACCACGTATGTCAATGTTTCTGGGGATGGACGCAAGCCAGAGCTCCCTACTCTGACATTTTCACTGATGTCATTCCCCTTGATCCTCAATTTGAAAGTGGATAAAAATGTTTTCTATGCTTTCTTCTTTAAGAAATTAAATAAAGAATGCTTTCTAGACATGATCCTCTAATGATTTGTAGTCAGTGGTCATCAACAGAGGAAAAGCACAGAATCTCATCCCCACAGAAGGGTGACATTCAGTCAGGTAAGAAAATTCTCCCCGAAATCAGAGCTTCATCTTTAACATGCAATCAAAGGCTTTCACAGGTTCTTCATCACTCTGCACTCAGCCCTACCATATGGGATTGGCTCTGAGAATCTCACATCAGATGACTGACAAACATGTCATAGTACACTGATCTGCTACCAGATCCTGCCTCTCTTAATGATCTCCCACAGGGACATTGGAATATTCTAGGATATTTCCTGGAGCCCTCTATTCTACACAGGTACACTTCCAAGTAGAAGCAGAAGCTTGGATTCTCACTGGGACCCCTGCTCTGTCCAACCAACCTCTCTAGAAATATGATGTTCTAATCTCTCCTGATTAGAACATTTCAAGGTCTCTCCCTGTGCTAATTTAGTAAAGGTAAAAGAGAAACAAGAAAGAGCAAACTATGCAGGGAGCAATATATAAGATTCCTTTACTTAACGTATTTATCTGATATACCCAAATCCTGAGAAATATAGATTCATTTCATAATGTTCAAGAAAAGAGGAGGAGGAACCTCCATGCCAACAGTATATATAAAATGGAATCAATATTGCATAAGCTCCAGCTTAAGCTTAGCTACGAGGTACTAACCCTTCTCATAAAGAAGCAATAGTTCTCCATCATTTGAAGCACACTGAGGACTCAGACAGCTGGACACTGAAGGTGTAGCCTCCTCACTCGAATTCTGTACCTGCATCACAGAGCAGTGAAATATTCCCAAAGAATTATTAAGGATGAGGGGGGAAGGCGAAATAAAAAAGATGAATCCATAGTCTGTCCTACCGTCTGTTCTGTTGGATATTACCACCATCTTGGCCCAATATGACCTTCCCACTTTTCTCTGGGTCTCCCTACTTTCCACCTCCATCCTCTCATTGTATCTTACCTACACTTGGGAACGACTCTAGTTTTTCCACTTATCTTTATCAACAAGTAATCCAAATAGCAACTGTGTATATAACTCCTTAGAAACCTCAGGTCTGACTCAGTAATAATACATGACCTTCAAAGTCCAAAGTTTTCCTAATTCCCTTTATTATTATTTTTTTCTAATTTCCATGTACTTACACTCTTAAGACCTCCACTGTTCTCAGGTTCGTCTTCCCTGCAAAATCTGTCAACCTAGACATAGACTTAAGTACCACCCTCTAATTATCTCCTAGGGAATCCAATTTTTAAAAAAGCCTCAGCAAGCCTTATGGACTTTATTAAAGACTCTTTAAGATAACCCATGGGAGATAGCAGCACACTCACAGATATCTATCTAATACACCCTCAGAGTAATTTTTTTTTCTCTTTTATAAAGTCTCTTCTGGCCAATGAAGACTCTCAGCTCTTCTTCTTCAACATATGCAGTGTCTCACCCTTCTGATTGCTCTCTGCTCTATCCCAGGTCCACTCCCTTTCCTGATATTACATTCTTTCCCAATTTTGTATGTTGGTAAAATCAAATAACATAAAATATAACATGTTAGTTATTATAAAGTGCACCGTTCAGTGATATTAAATGCATTCATATTATTGGGCGATCAACATCACCATTTATCTTTCTAATTCTTTTCTACGTTTTAAAACCGTAACTCTATATCCTTTAAATATAACTTTCCTTTTTGTTCCATAACCACCTGAAAAGCGTCATTACCCTCCCAATTTCTGTGGTTTTGACTACCCTAAGTACCCCCATAAAATTGAAATAAGTAGTTGTATTGTTATGACTCACTAAAAGTCACAAAAATGGCATTTTTGGTAGCTAAATTTCCTCAAGATTCATCCATGTTGTAGCATATTCCTAGATCTTTTCCTTCTTAACACTGAATAATATTGTATTATATGGGTATACCACACTTTGCTTATCCAGGAACTAGTGGATGAACACTTAGGTTGCTTTCATATTATAGCTACTGTGATGATTACTGCTCTAAACACTGGAGTACAAATATTTCTTTAAGACCCTGATTTCAATACCTTTGGGTATACCTCATAGTAAAATTCCTGGATCATGTAGTAAGTCTATTTTTCAATATCTGAAAAATTGCCATACTCTTTTGCAAAGCAGCTGTATCATTCTGCATTCCCTCTGACATAGCACAATGGTTCCAACTCCCTCACATCCTCACCAATAGTTGTTTTCTGCTTGTGTATGTGTGTGTGTGCTTGTGTGTGTATGCATGCACACAAATATATAAACATGCATTTAGTGATATGAAGCATCTATTCAAGTGCTTAGTCATTTGTACATCTTTTTGAAGAACCATCTATTCAAGTCTTTTATCCATTTTTGAATCAGGGTGTTTGCATTTTGTTCAGTTGTAGGAGTTCTCTGTATATTCTGAATAGAAATCTCTTGTCAGATAGATGGCTCTGAAATATTTTCTCCCATCTTGTGGGTTGCCATTTTATTCTGTTTACATTTCTTTGATACACATTTTTTTTAACTTATGTACTGCAAATTGTTTATTTTTTTGTTAGCTGTACCTTTGTTGTTCCTTCGTTTCATATGGAGGAAAACACTGCCAAATCCAATATCATGAAGCTCTTGTCCTGTATCTTCTTCTAAGACTTTTTATATTATTAGGTCTTATATTTAGTTTCTTGATACGTTGATACGTTTAATTTTTGCATATGATGTTAGGTAAGGGTCCATCTTCCTTCTTTTGCATGTTGACCACAAGACTTCTCAGCACCATGTGTTGAAAATACTATCCTTTCCACTTTGAAAAGTCTTGGCAACTTGTCAAAAATCATTTGGCCATATATCAGGGTTTATTTCTGGGTGTTGTATTCTATTCTATTCTATTGGTCTTGAATAAGGGAGAAAATAGTATAACCTATCCAGGTTGATGAAGAACATAAAGAAAGACCAGGACTGAGAATTAGGAGGGCAATATAAAACAGCAGGGAGTAAAAGACAGTGTGAGAGAAGATCTTGTATTTGCGAGTTCATGGAAATAGGATCATGCTAAAACCACTAAGCGCCTGACTTTGAACAATACGGTAAATGTGCCAGCAAGAAACATAACACTTACCCATCTCTGGGAAATATAGTATGGGCATAAAGATAAACTACACACAAATATATTAAAAAGGGAAGGGTTTTCATGGTGTGAGAATATTGTGGCATTTGACATACAATTTACTTCTGTTCTACCATTGTCTCTAAAATTTATCAAAGTGTATATACAAGCAATTCCAATTCTGGTAATGTGCTTGACAGGTTTATATATGAACTTCAGTAGAGCAGTAAATGTACATTCATAGTAGGACTGTTCCCTAAACCAAAAAACAAAACACAAAAACTGCAAAGACTAGAGTTCACTTTGTCAACACACATACAGATGCAATGATGGTTAACGGTCCAAAAACAGAAGGTGAGCATGGGTGCAAGAGGTTAATCCCCAGGCTGGGGTGGGGTGCAGAGTTTGAGGGTAACACAAGTAGAAAAGGCTTTTGTCCTATCCTTGATTTTTGAGGTATGGAAATTCACAGGTCACTACCTTCATTTCAAACTGAATGAATGCACTATTCAATTTTTTTAAACAGGCGAAGTAAACATGAGTGATAATAAATTTCAAACTGTCGCTAATCCAATAAGATACTAAGAAAACTTAAATAATATGATTTAAGAATGAAGTAGAGAGATTGTCCAACATGGTAGCATTCAAAGACCCAGAGCTTGATGCCTCTCATGGGCACACCAAAGTCACAACTGTTTACAGAACAGCAATTGATGAAAAAGGCCGGGACCTACCATAAAAGATGTTTTACAGCGAAAGATATAAGGAAGGCACCTCGACAAGACAGAAAGGAAGGGCAAAATCTCAATAGAGTCAAGACCCATACCACCAAGTGGGTGGCCCACAAATGGGAGAATAATTACAATTTCAGAGGTGCTCCCAGGTAGCAAGGGGTATGAAGCCAACATCAGGCTCCCAAGCCCAGGGATCCTGTTGTGGAAAGAAGAGTTCCTAGAAAGTTGGGCTTTGAAGACCAGTAGTGCTTATTTTCCAGAGAGCCAGAGGGTTGTGGGAAATAGAGATTCCACTCTTAAAAGATGCTCACAAAATCCCACATGATCTGAGAATCAGAACAGAAGCAGTCATTTGAAAGGATCCCGGGTCACACCTACCTCCTGATCTTGGAGAGTCTCCCAGAGAGGCAAGAGGCAACTACAGCACAGCCTCAGGGACAGAGACACTGGCAGCAGCCATTCGGGGGAGCTCCTTCTACCTCGTGGATGCTGGTACCAGCAAGCATAATTTCAGAATCCTCCCTGTAGCTTATCAGCCTCAGGACCGAGCCCCACCCATTTCCACCAGACTACAGACACAAGTACTAGGATGCTGCAGGCCAAGCAACTAACTGAGCAGGGGCATAGCCCCATCCACCAGCAAACAGGCTGCCTTCAGATCCTCTCAGTGCACAGCTGCCCCTGGACATGGGTCCAGAGACCAAAAGCCCCAGGACCAGCCTCCACACCTCAGTGGACAAGCACCAGCCCCAGAGTCCCTGGCCCCTCTGACAAGTGAGCCTGCTCTGGCCTTGGAGTCAGCCTCACCATCGGCAGGTGGTAACTGCACAGGGACTGGATGGAGCTTGGACCTACCCAACAGCAAACCTGCTTTAGCAGTGGGATCAGCCTCATACACCAACAGGCACACACCAGCTCCAGGAATACCACAGCCCAGCAGCCTGTGTAACCAGGCCACTTAATTGCAGGCCAGAAGCAGCCATGGACTCAGCTGGGTCCTGACCCTGCCCATCAGAATGCCAACACAAGATTAGGGATACCCCCGGCCCTGCAGAGAGCTGTGTCAGGAACAGTGATCCAACACCAACTCTGTGGCTCCTGGGCCCTGCAGCCAGAACGCAGAACCTGTCTCTTCCTCCCAGTAGCCAGCATAGCCCCAGAACCAGTGACTGGGCACTAGCCCTGATATCACCTGGACTGCAATTCTACCCATAAGTGAACCAGCACCAGATTTGGTGTCCCCCAGAGTTGTGCAGCCAGCTGCCTTATGATTTAGTCTCACCAAGCAGCACAGATAGCCTCCATACAAGGCAGAGCCTGGCAAACAAGCAGTCTGGGGGCAGCCAAGCCTACCAGACCACCCACAGTAGTCAGCCCACCACAGCAGAAGAGCCCAAGCAGCCCACATAGGGGGTACACCTAGAATATATAGCTCTAGTGACCAGGGGAGAGGGGGCTGCTGGGACCCATAGGACAGCTCCTACAAAAGGCCACTTCCCCAAGGTCAGGAAATGTAACGAACCTACTACACACATAGCAATAAAAACAGGAAGTTAAGAAAAATGAGGCGACACAGAAACACGATCCAAATGAAGGACCAAGATAAGAATTCAGAAGAAGATCTAAGTGAAGTGGAGATAGCCAGTCTCCTCAACAAAGGGTTCAAGGTAATGACTGTAAAGATGATCAAAGAACTCAGGAGAAGAATGGACGACCAGAGCAAGAAGTTAGAATTTTTTTAAAAAGAGTTAGACATTAAAGAACAACAAAACAGAGATGAGGAATACAATAACTGAAATGAAAAATACATTAAAGGAAACTACTGTAGACTAAATGATACAGAGGAATGAATCAGAAAACTGAAGGACAGAGTACTGGCAATCACTGAAGATGAACGGTAAAACAATAGATTAAACTGAAATGAGGAAAGTTGAACAGACTTGTGAAACAACATCAAGTGTACTAATATTTGCATCATACTGGTCCCAGAAGCAAAAAGGAAAGACAAAGCAGTGTAGAACATACCTGAAGACATAAGAGTTCAAAACTTCCCTAACCTGGGAAAGAAAACAGACATCCAAGTCCAGTAAACACAGTAAGGCCAAAAAAGGATCAACCCAAAGAGGACCACACCAAGACTCATGGTAATTAAAATGGAAAAAAAAAAAATAAAGATAAAAAGACACTATTAAAAGGAGCAAAGGAAAAGCAACAAGTTACAAACATGGGAAATTGCATAAAGTTATCTGCTGACTTTTCAGGATAACCTCTGCATGCCAGAAGGGAGTGGCATGGTATATTTAAAGTCATGAAAGGGAAAAGCCTATAAGCAAAAATACTCTACCCAGCAAGGCTCTCCCTCAGCTTTGATGGTGAGATCTAAAGTTTTACAGAGAAGCAAAACTAAAAGAGCTCAGCATCGCCAAATCAGCTTTATGAGAAATCTTAAAGGGGCTTTTCTAAGTGAAAAAGTAAAGGTCACGATTGAAACATAAAAATTAGGAAAGGAAACTTACTACAGGAAAAACCTCATTGGTTAAGGCAAATATTCAACAAAGGTAGTAAATCAACCATGGACACAGCTAATAGGAAGGATGAAAAAAAAAACAGTAATAAAATCATCTATATTCACAATAAGAAGTTAAGGGACACACAAAACAAGTAGATGTAAAATATAAGGTCAAATTCAGTAACTGTGGGGGAGCAGAGTAACAATGCAGGGTTGTTAGTGTCCATGTGAAATTAAGAGCTCAGCAACTTAAATAATCACACACACACACACACACACACACACACACACACACATAAACAAAACTGAAAGAAATCCAAACATAATATTAAAGATAGTCCTCACATCACAGATGAAGGGAATAAAAGGGGAAGAAAGGAACACTGAAGAAATTAAAGAGGGATTCTAAAAATACCCAAGACAAATGAAAATGAACACACAATGATCCAAAATCTATGGGACACAGCCAACGCAGTTCACAGGGGGAAGTTATAGTGATACAAGCTTATTCTTAGGAATCAAGAAAAATATCAAATAAACAACCTAACATTACACCTGAAGGAATTAGAAAAAGAAGAAAAAACAAAACTCAAAGCTGTCAGAAAGAAAAATTAAGAAAACTATACCATATGCAATGACATCAAAAAGAATAAGATACCTAGGAATAAACACACCTAAGCAGGTAAAAGACATGTGCTCAGAAATCTCTCAGCCATTGGTGAAAGAAGTTGAAGACAACACAAAAAGATGGAAAAATATAGCATGTGCATCGACTGGAAGAATTAATACTGTTAAAATAACCATACTACCAAAGACCATCTACAGATTTAATGCAATCCCTATCAGAATACCAAAGCATTTTCACAGAACTTGAAAAAGTAATTTTAAAATTTGTATAGAAACACAAAGACCCCAAATAGCCAAACAATCTTGAGAAAGAACACAGCTGGAGGCATCACGCACCTTGACTTCAGACTATACTGCAAAGCGACAGTAATCAAAGAGAAAGGTACCAGAGCAAAAACAGACACAAAGATCACTGGAATAGAATAGAGATCCCAGAAATAAGCCCACACACTTATATTTAATTGATTTATGACAAAGCAGGCAATATGGAGAAAAAACTGCCTCTTCAATAAGTGGTACTGGGAAAACTGGTCAGCTACATGGAAAAGAATAAAATTAGATTATTTTAGCACACCACATATAAAATAAATGCAAAACTGAATAAAGACCTAAATGTAGGACCAGAAACCATAAAACCCCTAGAGGAAAATATAGAACATTCTTCAACATAAATGATAGCAACAGTTTTAGGTTCAGTCTACTAAGGCAAATGAAACAAAAGCAAAAATAAACAAATGGGACTTCACTAAACTTAAAAGATTTTGCACAGCAAAGGAAACCAAAGACAAAATGAAAAGACAACCTGCTGAGGGAGAGACAATATTTGCACATGATAAGAGGTTAACATCAAAAAAGATGACCAAGCAAGGGTTCATACCTAAACTACAGAAACAGCACATACAACTCAATATCAAAAAAACACCCAAAATCTTTTTTTAAAAAATGAGAAGACCTAAATGGACATTTTTTCCAAGGAAAAACTACATATAGAGAGCCAGAACTCACAAAGATGCTAAACATAGCTAATCGGCAGTAAAATGCAAATCAAAACTATGAGACATATCACCTCAGTCTTGTCAGAATGGCTGTCATCCAAAAGATCACAAATAACAAAGGTTGGTGAGGATGTGGAGAAAGGGAAACTCTTGTACACTCTTGATGTGAATGTGAAGTAGTGCAGCTACTGTGGAAAGCAGAATGGAGGTTCCACAAAAAACGAAAAATAGAACTACCATGATATCCAGCAATTTCACTGTTGGGTATATCAGAAGAAAACAAAAACACTATTTCAAAAAAAATAACTGCACACCAATGTTCATAACAGTGTTATTTGCCATAGCCAAGATATAGAGTCAAACTAAGTGTTCATCAATAGCTTCGTGGATAAAAAAGATTTTTTATGATGACTTCAGCAAAAAATGAAATTTTGCCATTTGCAAGAACATGGATGGATTTGGAGGGTATTATGCTTAGTAAAATAAACCGCAGAGAAAACAAGCATGGCATGTTATGAGAAAAAAAGCATGGTATGGTATGAGAAAACAAGCATGGTATGTTATCACTTACACGTGGCATCTAAAAAATTGAATACAATAACAACAAAAAAACAGACTCACAGATTAAAGAACAGACTAGTGGTTACCAGCAGGGACAGATAGGGTGGAGGAGCAAAATAGTGGTAGGAGATGTTGAGGTACAATCCACTATGTATAAAATCAATAATCTACAGTGATGTACTGTATAGCATGGGGAATATAGCCACTCTTTTACAATAACTATAAATGGAGAAGAACCTAAACATTTATGAATCACTATGCTGTACCTCTGAAACTAATATAATAATGTAAATTAACTATAGATCAATAAAATATAAAGTAAGAAATAATAAAGGGGAGACACAGATTATTAGATAGAAATCAATTAAATAAACACAAGTTTTGGAAACCAAGGAATTAAAAAACAACACGTAAGACACAACATTGGCATTTAAAGTGTACAATCTATTCATTTAAAAGAAATCATTTAAGTGGTAAAAAATGGTACCCATTCTCACAATTTTGTATATCTAGGATAAATTATTATCTACAAAAATATGTTACAAATATTCACTCAAAAAGAAAGAGAAAATTGGGATAAACCCATTTTAGTATCCAAAATATCAAAGTCTCTATGCAAAATTGATTTGAATAAGTTCTGTTAGCCACTTCTAGTTTCTTTGTGATGTAAAATCTTTTAAAGCATAAAAATCAGCCTTTCTACATTATTCCATTAGACATACATAGAAGTTAAAAGAAATGAGAAGACAGAACAATCAACCAGGAAGGTGAATTTACTGAGAAACAGTCATTCGTTCTCCCTCCTCCTTTTCTTTTCCTCCTTTTCCAGGTCTCTTTGGGTTCCGATCAAGAGAGATCTTGAGAGTTCTGAGAATATTTCTTTGAGGGCTTCAAATCACCATACCTACATCCTCTGCCACAACTACACACACGGGAACAAAAATAAACCTCTGCTATCTACTCACGTAGGAGGGATTCATGCAAAATAAACTCCTACATGGAGACCAACAGGTGAGTTTTCTACCTGTTCTTTCTAATGTCCTTCCATTATGGTAAATCCCACACATTATGAGGAAGAAACGGTTATGTGAGCTTTTCCTTGAAGTCAAAAAACTTGCATTCATTTCAAGTACCTGGTGATCATAGGGTACAGCCAGGGAAGGTGCTATCCCCCTTGGGGGGAGGGGCGGTGGATGGGCTCCCGCACCCATGCACCTCCTGATGCACAGATTCTGGAGAAACAAAGGGCAGTCACACCGCAGTCAGCCTGTCAGGCTGTCGGGCCACTGGGCAACCCGACCAGCCTGGAAGTGCCCCATCAGTTTGCTGAAAGCAAAACCCTGTCCCCCCTGTGAAGCCAGGCAATTTGGGTCAGAGAGTCAGAGGAGACCGGTAATCAACTCCTCCTCTCTGCTCACCTCCTTGGGGTTACAGCAACCCCATCTCCAAACCCAAATCTGACCCTGGAGTGCCAAACTGGGAGTGGCAGGTGGGCTCTGCCGGTGCTTCAGCGCCCTCTGGAGGTTGTCTGCTCTAATGGCAACTCTCAGCCCTTCCTCCTCCTCCTTCCCTAGTCCTGGGGGCTGCCTTGGCCTCCTGCAGCTGCTGGCCTGAATTCATTCTTCTTTTTTCTCCAATTACAATGAAGTGTCTTACAGAGGTTTGGAATCTCTTGAAGAAGGAAGATCTTTTAGCCAATACACCTTAGCCGTGAGAAGTTGGTTTCAAGAATGAACCTGAAATACTGTATTTTTCTCCTGATGATTCCAAGGAGAGACAGCTCAAGTTTTCTAAATCATAAGAAAAACCAAGGTAAATATGATATTCTGAGCCAGAGATGAAAAAGCAGTTTTTAGCACCCCCTCCTCATGTCATATGACCGGGATTTAAATCAATCAACTGCCACTGGTTTTTAAATCAAGTGACCCAACTTTAAATCCATCAGCTGCTTCCCTGTAACTCACGTGACTTGGCTTTGAATAGTAAGAAATGCAGAGGTATAAAAATGATGTTCTGAACAATAAATGGAAAGACAACATTTTAGAAAGTTTTTTTCCTTTTCGAATGGACCATTCATTGCCTACAGAATAAAGGATTCCCTTGTGGATTTCTTGAACTGTAAACACATACATTGTCCCCGTTGGCTTGATTGACTTAGATTTTGGTTTTTTGTTGTTGTTGTTGTTGTTAACATCTTTATTGGAGTATAATTGCTTTACCTTGTTGTGTTAGCTTCTGCTGTATAACAAAGTGAATCAACTATTCGTATACATATATCCCCATATCCTCTCCCTCTTGTGTCTCCCTCCCACCTTCCCTATCCCACCCCTCTAGGTGGTCACAAAGCACTGAGCTGATCTCCCTGTGCTATATGCAGCTGCTTCCCAATAGCTATCTATTTCACCTTTGGTAGTGTATATATGTCCATGCCACTCTCTCACTTCATCCCAGCATACCCTTCCCCCTCCCTGTGTCCTCAGGTCCGTTCTCTACATCTACGTCTTTATTCCTCGGCAGCGACTCCTGCTAGGGACGGATACTTCCTTTTATGCTCAGGGAAATCCCCTAGTTTGGATATGATTTGAGTTTGATCCTGTGAAACCATCAGAACTTCCCACCAGAGATAAATGAGGAGATTCTGGCCTTTATTAGTATGCATGATGAACACGGGTGTCCTGGCTGTACTTGCCAACCCTCCTATTTTACCCACCTATTTTTATCCACCTTCCTCCCTGTGAGTACCTTTGACCAACCCTGAGTTCAGACTCCTGACCTATTACAGTGACTTTGTCAGCCTTTCTTTAAAAATGGACAGGTAATAAAACGAATTTAACCTAGAAGCAGCAGCTCAGTAAGGGAAATAAAATCATCAGAAGTTATCTAATCACCGCCACAGCCATCCAGGGCTCTGTCTTACCTGCTGGGTCATAAGAATGGGACCTTCCTAAACTTGAAGGGCATCCAATCAAATAGGTAAAGGTCTGCTCACCTCTGGCTCTTGGAGGGATTGCTAGGCACTCTACCCAGTGTATACTAACTGCAAAACACTGTCATGGTTGTGAAACACCTATGTTCCAGGAAAGCTTTTTGGGGTGCATGGGGAAGGTTTCTTTTTGACATCAAGCAAAAAATAAATCACCAAGCTCTTTGAGCACAGGGGTTCTTAAGAGGGCAGTAGAAGGAAGGAATGGGCAGAAAAGATGATCTCCAGTGAAGTGAAGGCCGTTTTTCCAAAAGAGTAGGATTTAGTCTCAGTTTAAGGAGAACACTTTTAAATAGCTGGGACAGCTCCAAACTGCAGTTTAGGGAACGAGTGCTTCAAAAGAACAGTGCTTTAAAAGTCCTGGCAAGGCAGCAAGAGGATGAAGAGTTGGTTTTGCATAGTTTTGAACACAGGAGTAAAGAAGCAGAGGCATCTCTGACTAAAAAGGCCCTGAGATCCTATGGCATCAATTGCAGGGTCAGTTGCAGGGGCAGGGGGTGTGGAGGGCGATATTTCTCTCTCAACGTCTCCCAGGGCAGCCACCCCTCCCGACCCCACCCCCCCACTCCCTTCACCCTTCCTCCCTCCACTGTTGGGTCCCCAGGGACAGCACTTTTCAAGCTGGAGCCCTCAGGCACCATCTCTGCTGTCTGGATTCTTCCTGGAGCCTGGCAAGTTCTGGGACAGGAAGGCGGGTCTGCAAGGCCGCTGCGGTGCAGTCGGACCTGGAGGCCTGGAGGGGAACTGGAGCCCTGAAGCCCACCCACGTCCTTGAAGCCGAGGGAGGAACACATCCTCCTAACAGTACTTCTCAGGGGTCAGCGTGCTCCCCACCCGACGGTGATCCATACTCACTTGAGGCAGCAAGGACTGCCTCTAACTGGCCCCCTCGATTCCGCCTTAAGGGTCCTCGCACATGTGTGATAGCGCAGGCCCCGGATCTCTTTAGTCATCTGAGGCCAGTGCTGCCGGCATCCCTCCAGTCCCATCCCCCAGCCCCTCCCTCTGGGACTGTATCTAATAGAAGAAAGAGCACAGAGGAATTGGCTGAATCAAGGGACCTGGGAGCCTGGGGATGAGTTTGAAGACCGAGAACCTAAGGCGCAATTACATATTATTGGAAACTCTTGTGGAGTGTGTGTGGGGGGGAGGTTAGGAGGCTGAGAGGCTGAGTCGACCTGGTGAGTCCAGCCCCAGGACACCACACAGCCCTGTCCCCCTTTCCCTGCCATCAGACAAGCGGTGCCGCAACTCCAGCCGGGACTCTGCACTTCCCCCTCCCTGATTCTCCAGAAGAGCAGGTGGCCCCCCTCTGAGGGCAGGGGCAAGACAACGGACCAAGTCCCCCTGCACTAAGGCGCTACTGGAATCTCTTCCTGAACAGCAGTGCTGGCTTGGAGCGAACCCGTGCACCGCCAAAGTTGGTCTCGTCCTGCAGCTGAGGGACGCAGGCTTTAAGTCAGCTGCCTTGGCTTTAAATCAATCAGTCCCCCCTTTAAGTCAGGTGACCCAACTTTAAATCACTGTGTGCCCCTCAAGCCTGCCACTTCAAAAGTTGGGAACTTCACTTTGATCCCAGCACCTCACACAGCTGAATGCACACTGTAGTCACCCCCAAGCCTGGCTTAGAGGCAGGCTATAAGGTAAGGGGATGGGCTGCACACATGGTGAGGAGGGTGCACTTCATGTACCAGAAGGGTCCAGGTACTCTGGGTACAGCAAGCAGTGCACGATACAGCAGCTCCCTGGCAAAGCTGGTGATGCACAGGGGGAGCAGGCACACCCAGGCACGCAGAGGTTCCAGGCCGGGAGCTGGGGCACAGCCAGCCGGGAGGGTGTGAAAGCCGAGGATCTGAGCCTTCTTGAGAAAGGCAGACACAGAGGATGGATGAGAAACAAAGACCAGATGAAACATGGATTTGAAAAGCACACGCTGCTCTTGAAATTGGGGTGGGGTCACCCCAGATTTGAGTCTTCTTACGCCCCAGTACCTAGTGCTTTGGTATTTGCACAATTACTTCTAAAATGTGACTGATAATATCTAAACCATAGAATGCTGCATTTGGAGTGGTTTTGCGTGTTTATGTTTCTATAGTGGAATAATCTTTTCTACAAGAAAAATGTACACAATCTGGAATAAATTCAAACCCCTCTTTAAAAAGTACTATATCGGACTTCCCTGGTGGCGCAGTGGTGAAGAATCTGCCTGCCAAGGTAGGGGACATGGGTTCGAGCCCTGGTCAGGGAAGATCCCACATGCCGTGAAGCAGCTAAGCCCATGGGCCACAACTACAGAGCCTGCAGACCACAACTACTGAAGCCCGCGCGCCTAGAACCGGTGCTCCACAACAAGCGCAGCAAGAGAAGCCACCGCAATGAGAAACCCGCGCACCGCAACAAAGAGTAGCCCCCGCTTGCCGCAACTAGAGAAAGCCTGCGCATAGCAACGAAGACCCAACGCAGCCAAAAACAAATTAATTAAATAATTAGTTAAATATTTAAAAAAGGTACTGTATCCTTCTGTGCAGCTTCTCTGGGAAGAACAGAGAGATGGCGTAGGAGAGTGAGAAAGACCAATATTTAGTGCACATCTCTCATGCAGGTGCTCTGCTGGCTCAGATAGATTTATCCCCACTTTACAAAGGAGGAAATAATCTCAGAGAGGTTTAGTAATTTTCCCAAAGCCAAACAGCTATGGAGTGGCAGAACCAAGATCTGAACCAAGTCTGTTACCTTCAAAGCCTAAGTCCTCATCACAACAAAACTCAATTAATATTTACATTTATCGAATTACATTGCAACCTGGGGAGTTCTTGGCACAATCCTGAATAAGAGTGAGAAAGAAAGAAATAGCATTGTTCCTACAGTCAACCCAAATTTTTGGAGCAGCTGCTAGATGCCTGGCCCTTTTTGGGGTTCAGCAGTGATCAAGACAGGAAGAGTCCTGCTTTCATGAACCACGTAGTGGGGAGGAGAGACGGGTGCAACTTGGGTGAGGGATTTCACCTTGCTGGACCTCTGTTTTGTCATCTGGAAAATGGGATGGGTGTTCCTCATTTTCTGGGATTGTCCAGCCCTCACATTCTCTGATTCCATAAGAAGCATTTGTTTTCCTGTTTCTTTAAACTTCATTCAGGCCGTGAGCTGTGATGAATGTTGTTAGCTGCTCCCCAAATCACTCTATCCCCACCCTTTCCCTGTGATCAGGTCTTTCCCGAAACATGACTCACAGTCAGTCAAGTCACAGAACCTAAGGGGCACCCAGCAGAAAAATTCCAACCCTTGCTTCCCAGGAGCTCTGCGGTCTACCTGCCAGGTAAACTTAACTCACCTGGCACAAGGTGGCCATCCCTGGTTTCACATCAACATGATCTCAGGCACAAACCTCCTTGTTTTTCCATTTTGTCTTTAAGTTACTTGTTGAAACAACTGCACAAATATGACACAGATATAAAATCAGGCACCTTCTGCCCCCAGTGCCTACTAATAAATGATTTTCTGCCACTTTAATAATAAAGATAGAACATTTCAACATTCTGCTGCCCTTATTATTTGTCATTTTTGTTGATATTTCTATTGACTACATCTTTCAATATTTTAACAATGGAACATTTATTTAGGTGGTTCCAGACCCAGCCTTTAGTGGTAAAGGTTTTGTTGTGATATTTCTATTATGTTTCCTTTAAAAATCATTATCCTATTTAAATGGATTAAGTCAATTCTATAGGCATTTATCTTATGATATTGATGAAATTGATACATAGAGGGCAGTAGTACAAGTTGATTGGACTTGAGAACCTCTATTAGCACAGTTAAGTATAAATATGATCTATATGTAAACCAAAGTACAGGCCGAGTGAGATTCTCTGACTTTTTTCCACTGTCTGCCCCTTTAAGCCTGAGGGAAATGGAATATTTCTTGCCCTATCAGTAAACAAAGGATGTCACAGTCTTCAGCACTTGCAGCCCTCCAATGTGAGCCGGCGGGCCCTGAGGCACTCAGGATATGCAAATACAGAATGCAGGCCCCAGAGAGCTGAGGTGCATATCAAAGGAAGGATTTCAGTGAGCCCAGGCAAAGAAAAGCGCCGCATTCCTCACCTTGGGAGAGCTGGTTTTCCTTAGTTAACAATCACCTTTTGATGTTCCCCATTACCTGCGCCAGTCCCCTGCCCTGTCCCCTCCCCCCGGTACTTTAGCTCAGGGAGGAAGGAGCGCAGAGGGACTCGGCTGAATAAGGGGCCTGCGCGCCTCGGGAGGAGTTTTCAGCCGCTTTCCCCGCAGTCGGGAGGAGGGGCGCTGACCCTGCGCCTCCCTTGCCCCGTTTCCCCTCAGGACGCTCAGGCCGACCCCCTCCCCACGCCCACCAGGCCTCGCGAGCCAGGCCGAGGGCAGGGGCGAGAGGAGGGACCGAAGTTCCCGGGGACCAGACGCTGGAGGCCGCTCTTTCTGCACAGCAGCGGCGGGTGGCAGCGAACCCCTGCCCCTCAGAAGCTGGTCTTGTGCTGCCGCCCGGGCACCGGACCAGGCGGAGGGTCGGCGCCCACTTACCCGGCCCGCCGTCCCCGCGACTGTCATGGCTTCGGCCGCCGGGGCACCTCCAGAGCCGGCAGCCTCAGTGAGGTCGCCCTCCCCTCGGGCTCCGGGGCAGTTCCGTGAAGGCGGAGGGAAGAGACGCCGCCCGAGCCGGGAGTTCCAGCTCTGAGGAAACGCGGGCTCTGTTCAGCGCGCAGTGGGTGGGACCGCTCTGCCCCGAGGCCTTCCGGGAGGGAGCGGGGCGGCGGGGGAGGGAGCCGCCAGGAGCGCAGGGCCCCGTCGGGGGTCCTGGAGGGGCGGCCCGGCCTGGGGGCCACGCCCACTGTGGCCGCAGCCCAGGCCTTTTTCCTGGAATCCTACACAAAAAAATTAGAAAGATACACAGTCTATAGTAAATATTCACAAATGATTGTTGCTGCTGTGCTCACTATTCTATTAAAGGTGTAAAATCCATAAAACACTTTAAGTTCAAAATTAAATATGAATTTTTACCTTTCTAATTATGTCTCTGATATTCACAGTTGTGGTTAATGAATCAGAGACTGTGGCATCACTAGTTAAAAATGAGCTTGTTAAAAAAATAGAACTCAGGCCCACCGGACCTACTGAATCACAATCTGCACTTTTACAATCTCCCCAGTGTTCTTGTGCACCCATGAATAGTTGAAAGGTACATTTCTACCTCGACAGGTCTTTTCTCTATGAGAAATACACACATTTTATCCAGTTTGACATAAATAAAACACTCAAAAATGCATATGCCTGTGTTGAAACCATCATTTTATCATTTCTTTTCCAGACAAGTATAGTCTCTATACTGGTTTTGTGGATCACATGCCATACTCTTTTCTTGTAGTTAGAAATAAGGTAGAGAAAGTTACTTTGTAAAAAAAAAAAATATATATATATATATATTAGTGGATAATTGAAGACACTCTTCTAAATTAAAACCTTTTCTTAATTTGCTGTTTTCTTCTTGGGTCATATTATGAACTCTTCCCGTGGCCACATGGCATGTGTACGTTTAATTTCAGGGACTGCTGACATTCCAGGATGTGGCCATAGATTTCTGTCAAGAGGAGTGAGAATGCCTGGACCAAGATCAATGGGAATTGTACAGGGATGTGATGTTAGAGAAGTATAGGAACCTGCTCTCCTTGGGTGAGGATACCTTCCTTCCAGAATTCCTTATCCAACCACAGGGTTTGGAGTCCTTCATTTGTAGAATGTCTCCTGGAATCTTCTGCTTCCTACAATAGGGTTTCAGATTGCAACGTTTCAGGAAAGATTGGGAGTTTGTGGGTATAATTTTTCTTATTCTTTTAAAATTGCAGCCTCCCTTTTAATATACTTTGTTAACTGCTTGGGATGTGTCTATATGAACTGTGTGCTATATGCTTCTGTTATAGTCCTTACAATATTTTATTGTCTTATTTTCTGTAACAATTTTCCATGGATTCTTTGGGCTTAAGGTATATTAAAAGGGAGACTGCGAATCTGGGACTTCCCTGGTGATGCAGTGATTAAGAATTCGCCTGCCAATGCAGGGGACCCGGTTCGATCCCCGGTCCGGGAAGATCTCACGTGCCACGGAACAACTAAGCCAGTGGGCCACAACTACTGAGTGTGCACGCCACAACTACTGAAGCCGGTGTGTCTTGAGCCCGTGCGCCATTTATTTTTTGGAGAATAAAACCACTTCTGAGTGATTAAAATTTAGGCCAGCTAGTCAAAATGCTTTATCACCTGTTCTTCTAAAACACTGGTCAATGGAACAAGTTTTACTAGGGATAACAGTGTAATTGTATTCTGGAGTTCATATGGGCAATATGGTTTATGACCTTGACGCTGGATCACGACATTTCAACGGTATAACTGCTATTAATTGTCTGTTTGTTCAACGATTAAAGTCTCACGTGATCTGAGTTCAGACGGGAGTCATCCTGGTTGGTTTCTGTCTATTGCAGTTTTCTTCCAGTATGAAAGGACAAGAGCAATACGGCTTACTTTACAAAGTGTCTTCAAACTAAATGATGATATAATCTACATTCAATTAATTTATACATACCCTACTGTAGAACAGGGTTCGTTACGGTGGCAGAGCCCGGTAATTATGTAAAACTGAAACTTTTTCTGCACTGGTTCAAGTCCTCTTCCTAAGAATATGTTTATAATCAACATTCTTTCACAAATTACCCAATTTAATTCACCATAGCATTCCTCATATTAACTAAATGGAAAATCCTAGGCTATATACAAATCCAGAAAGGGCCAAAAAGCATCAGCCCCCATGGATGATTACAACCCATTGCTGAGGCGTTCAAATTACTTATTAAAGAACCACTATGTCCATCAACATCATCAATTTATATATTATTGCCCCAATGCTAGCCTTAACCCTGGCTCTCACAACATGAATTCCTCTTCCCATATCTTATCCACTAATTAGTATAAATGTAGGCATATTATTTCTATTAGCCATGTCACACCTAGCCATTTATTCCATCCTCAGATCTGGATGAACTTCACCTTCAAAATACTCACTCACTGGAGCTCTAGGAACAATAGCACAGACAATCATCTCATATGAAGTAATGTAGCAGTTATTCTATTCTCAGTCTTACTGGTAAATGGATCATTTACACTTTCAACAGTAATTATTACACAAGAACACCTATGACTAATTTTCTCCTGACCCCTACCCAGAATTTGATTATCTCCGCAGTAGCAGAAATCCAGTGAAACCCCACTTGATTTAACGGAAGTAGCATCAAAACCTGTACATGTCTTCAATGTAGAAAATGTAGCAGGCCCATTCAGCCCGTCCCTCCTAGAGAATATGTCAATTTCCCTATAATAAACATTTCCACAGCAATCTATTTTTAGGAGCATTCGACAATCCCTAGGTGCCAGAATTATAGATTCTTTCATCTTGTAAATATAGTTTTTTTTTTTTAAATAATTTTTATAGTTTTACTACCTTTAAACAAAATGTACTCCATTGCTGTGGAATATTCCTTCATAGGAGCGTGCATGGTTCATTTCTGCATCCGTCTGTGATGGCCTTCAGGTTCTTTCAGGTTTGGCTCCTGTGGCTGCAAGTCCATGTCCGTGTGTCCTGGTGCAGGGCTGGTGGGTTTGTGTTCAACTGGGAAGAGCACTGTGGGTCTCTGTGCACGGACTTCGCTATCTGAGGCCCGATTGCTTCAGAAGTGGTTGCATCCCCCCGTTGCGTACCAGGCTTTCCATTGCTCCACATCCTGCTGATATTTGATACTATGTCTTTCATGTCTGCCATTCTGGTAGGTGTATGCACAGTATTTTTCTTATGGCTTTAATCCCTCTGTTGTTTGTGAAGTTGTGCATCTTGCGGTATTCATGGACTATTTCCTGTTGTTTTTTAAAAAGTTTTAAAAATTGTGGTCTGGTACACATAACATAAAATGTACTATCTTAACCATTTTTAAGTGCACATTTCAGAGTCAGGAAGTAATTCACACTGTTGTGCAAACCTGACCACCATCATCCTCCAGAACTTTTTCATCTTGCAAAATTGAAACAGTCCCCATTAAACACTCACTCCCCATTGTCCCTCCCTCAGCCTCTGGCACTCAACATCCTACTTTATGTCTCTATATTTCCGACTGCTCTAGGGGCCTTGTATGAGTGGATCAAGCACTGTTTGTTTTTTTGTGTCTAGCTTACATCACTGAGCATAATGCCCTCAGGGTTCATCCCTGCTGCATCCTGTGTCAGAATTGACTTCCTTTTTAGGCTGAATAGCATTCCCTTGTATTGATGGACCGTGTTTTTCTTCTCCATTCATCCATTAGTGGACACATGTAATATCTACATTCATTTCTACTGTCATAATATTTGTGGAATAAAATCAGAAAGTCCTATGAATCAAAAGTCATTTGCCATTAACTTTTTTCTTAAACTTTTTGTTGTGGAAAACATCAAGGCTAAGAAAAGGGAAAAAATACATGTCAGCTTCACTTGTGTTCAGGAATTAATGCTTTACGGATTCCCTTTATTCCCTGTGTGTGTGCTATGCGTGTGCATGTGCCTGTTTGCATACCTATGCTGTGCATGTGCATAGGTATGTGCACTTGCACACATTAGTGTGTGCATGGGCATATGGGTGCATGTGTGTTCACATGCTAGTGTGTGAATATATTTGTGCTGTGCACGTGCATATGTTTGTGTGTGTGCTGTGCCTGCCTGTGCGCACACCTGTGTGTTTGCTGGAACCACTTGCAAGTTGGCTGCAGACTGAATTGTGCCCCAGATATATCCGCACGCAGCTGCTCTAACAATCCTGCGTAGCCCCGTAAAGGTCACAGATCTCAGGGATTTAAATGGATGGAGCAGGATATCCTGACACAGAGTTTGTCTTCCAATGACTGTCACTGTCTCAGTAACATCCTTCACACCTTCTTTAAGCCCCATTCAGGGTCCAGTTTAGACTCCCATTACATTCAGTCACCTGTCCCAGGTCCCTTAAAGCAACAATGTCACCGTTGGAGAGCCCCGCCAAGGCTGGGGGTGCCCCTCCTGTTGGCCTGGCCTCCAGGCCCTGCCCTTGGCTCCCGTTTTCTCATATCTCAGCCAGGCTCCGACTTGGATGGGGCCGCCACCTCTTTCCTCACAGGGTCCCATCGCCCAGTCAAGGGGGTTCATTCTCCCCAAACACAGCATCAGGAGTCGGGGGGTGACAGTCCCCACTGGGTCTCCTTCATGAGAGACCCTGTGCTGTTGAAAGAGCAGGCACCCTGCCCTCGGGGGTGGGGGACTGGGGGGCGACATGCGGCCCACGATGGGCAGGCGGGTCTCCGGGTGGGGCGAGCCAGTGTGCAAGGAGTTCCGCGGTGGGTTCTCCTCTCCAACGGCTTCTGTGCCCCTACCTCTCCCCGTGCCTCCCCTCGAAGACAGCGCGGTGCCCGGGACGGGAACCATGGGAGCCGTCAGCCACCGCCCCCTCTACACACACACACACACACACGCACACGCACACGCACACGTACACGCACACGCACACGCTGCAGGGAAGCAGGACCTGAGTGCAGGGCTCTCAGCGGCCCTGAGCGCCCCGCCCGGAATCGGCCGGCCGAATGGACAGACCGGATCTCCCGGCCCGGACCATGCAGGACTCTCCTGCCTGGGCTTCCAGTGTGGCCGCCTCCTTCTGGAAGCCTGGGAGGCTGGAATCAGGCCACTTCTTGTCTGTCCTGGCAGCAGACTGGGCTGCACTCTAAGAAGTTCGTGGCTCGCCCGTGGATCCTGACCATCAGGCGGCCAGAGAAATTGGGAACATTTCTGTTTTGCCTGTTGAAATGTTTAATGACAAAGATTTTGTTCAGTTTCCTGATGTGGGTGTCCAAAGATGAGAGACCCATGTGTGTGATCTGTACCTCCTATGAGATCAGCCCTAAGCTAGTTTAAACATGATCAAGTTGTGTCTACATGGTAGATTTAGACCTCTGCATGTCCTGTCTACTGATTATGTTTAGAGCTGACCATGTGTTGTCTATAATAAGAAGATTTAGACCTGACCATGTTCTGTGTACGCTAGGACTATGGGGACCTGGGTAGAGACCCGGCCTGGCCTCAGTACTGGGAAGCTCCGTGCCTGCCTCTGAATGTCAGTGCTTAGATGTCTGGGGTCTGGAGCTGAGGTGGGCTTGTTTACGTAACAGCCTCTCTTCTGAGTGTGGTGACCTGGTCCTCCCAAGGGTCAGTGCTATGGTCGGGGCCTTAGTCTTAATCCCTGCAAGGTTCACCTTCCCTGGGGCTCATGGAGAATCCTCAGGAGGACTACCTGGCAATAATTCCAATTTACCAGCACGTGCATGGTGCATAGGGAAGCAGGTTTAGCTGCTGAATTGATTGCAGGGCACGCAGATCGGGCAAAAGGCCGATGGGTGACAGCTGAGGCTGCTGCTGAGCTCTCCCTCCAGTCTACCGTCCCTACTCAGCAGAGTCCAGAGCTGCCCGTCGGCTTTCAGCCCTGCTGTCCTGTGAGTTTTCTCAACATGTAAGTGAGACGAGAAAGGACTGAGCATGCCAGCACCAGGGTCGTGTGTTCAACTCTAGTAGGAAAGCTTTAAAAACAGTTAAAGTCACACAGAACCAAAGTGAGCAGAGGAGGACTCCTCTGGGACAAGTGTGGGGAAAGGAGACCCACCTGACACTTTTTCCCATCCCAGGAGGTCCCAGGGACCCAGCTTGTTTCCACATTGGGGGAGCCCCCTGCAGAGCCATGGTGTCCTGACCAAGGGGACGTGTGACCCCAGGTGCAGGGTCTGGGGAGGTGAGGTCACCCTGGGACTGTGGACATGTGACCCAGGTGGAGGGGTCTGGGGAGGTGGGTCACCCTGGTGAGTGTGGATGTGTGGCCCCAGGTATAGGGTGCGGGGACTGTGTGGGTCTCACCATACCTGCATGGGTCAGGATCACATGGATGGGGAGACCGCATATGCGCTCTTTGCCTGCAGTGTGTCCTGTCCCCTTTGAGATTTCCAACCTCTGCATTAAGGGTGTTGTCCTCATTAACCTGTGGTTCCTTTTCTTCTCTTCATCTTGTCACAATCATATGAGGTCAGGCATGTTTGAGTGGGTTGCTGCTCTGTGTTCCGGTGAGTGACAACACTTGGTGGTATCATATTAATACGATAGCATATCATATGTCTAATCTATGGGGGTCACCACTGCCTGGGTCCCCCTGGACAGAGGTCAGGTGAGCACAGACTAGCCCCCCCTAAGAATGGTCTCCCACGTGCTCTGTGAGGGTACCGTGATGGCCCCTAAGGTAGGGGACTGTGTCTGGGCCTCCGACAGTTGTGATGAAGGGGAGTCGAAATGGAATCTCAATTAACAAGACATTATTTTAAGAATTTATTTTAAGTGAAATGAAACACACGTCACATACCCTTTACCATCATCACCATTTTAAGTGCACGTTTCTGAGGCATCAGATATATTCACTTTCTCGTGGAGCCATCACCACCATCCCTAGAACTTTTCATCTTGCAAAACCAAAATTCCACAACCATGAAAGTCTCATTCCCCATTCCCTCCCACTGCCCCTGGCACCGATATCCACTTCAGTCCCTGAGTTGTCGACTCCAGGGCACCCACTGGAGTGGAATCCTGCAGTGTTTGCTGACGGGTCATTTTGGAAGAGCTGACTTTCAGTCTGAAGCTCTGCCTGTTCGCATCTGAAGAATCTGCATTTAAGGAGAGGGTGTATGAGGAAGGGGGTGTATGCGGGACAAAGGTGTCCGGGGTGCAGGTGAGCCAGGACCTGACCAGCTGCCTTTTGGGTCCTCTGGTCCCATCTCTTGGTCTGTGCCTCATCTGCATCATCACTGTCCCCGCTGGCACCGCTGGGGTGTTGTTGTCTGAGTGAGAGTCCCCTGGTGCCCCTGCTCTCCTCCCCTCCTCCTGCTGGTTGCGGAGGGAACTGCTTGCTGTGTGGTCTCTACTCCTGAGGCATGAAGGACCCTGTAGCATGGACCTGCAGAGTGTGGGGTGTGGTCCCAAGAGCATGGGGCCCACATAGGACACGACATCGGGGCGTGACAAGTGCTAGGGCTGCCTCATCACTGACAGGGAATGTTGCCCAGATCCTGCTCGAGAGGGCGTGGTGGGTGGCCTGGGACCCTAGAGGCCCCATTCCTATACTGGAGCTTGGAGAGTGCATCCCCATGGGCTCCAGATTCACCCCATACCTCAGCCATATCCCTCTGTCCTGTCTTTGAACTCAGGAAAACGAGCTCTCTTGTCCACAACATAGGCCTGGTCCTGTTGATATTAGGATTCTTTAAGTTAGGCGTCCTGGGATAGCAGCTCCTTTTAGGCCTGAGAAGGAACAACTCCGGAGTGTACAACAATTTCAGATGAAACTAATATTCAATGACTATCCCTAACTACTCGGTTGTTGACTTCTATTAGTCATTATTCTCCTGGTTTTAGCTCGGATGTGGGGATTACAGAGGAGTCAACATTTAAATCTTCGTAATCTGTGTATTTGTAGCTTCAGTATCATTACTGACCCATAGTTTTTTATGGTTTGGGAAGAGTTATTGATTTCATGTATCATGTAAAGGATTCGCAATGATGATAGGGCAATTAAGATGACAATAATAGCTAGTAAATTGTTCACATTTTCTCTACCTGTGCATCTATTGTATGCATATGAGTTTAGATGTCAATATTAGTGAAATGATATAGAGGACTAGAGAACTTATTTTAAAAATCACTATTAATGTGTGATGAAGAAAATGTAAAAGTTCTTCCATAATCGGTGATGTTGTATCTTGAGAGCCTAGATGAAATTGATATGCCTTAGTGATATACAGGATTTTAGCCTATCATTTAACTTTGACAAAGCTACATCACTTTTTACTTTTATCTCATTTATTGAGGAAGACATAATTGTTATGGTGTTGGCTTGAAACTGGTTGAAAAGGACTTGAGTCCTTCCTTATTTTACATTTACATAGGTAGGATCTTGAAACATAGGATATGGTGGAGGACATCCGTGTAACCATTCTAGGTTAGCAGTAGCAATTTCCACTGCTAAGACTTCTTGTTTAGACACAAATGCTTTTCAAAGTATGAAGATTATTAGCATTACTGCTGCTACTGAGATGAATGAGCCTAAAGACAAAATATTTCATGTTGTGTGTGCCTCAGGGTACTCAGACTAACGTAGTGACATCCCTGAGAGGCCACGAAAGTGCTGCAGGAAGTCATATTTACTACTACAAATATACTTGTGAAGTGAATTTTTGCTCATGCTGAGTTAACTGTATAACCTGAGAAGAGTGGGAATCAGTGTAGGAAGCCTCCTATAATAGTGAAGACTGCTCCCATGGACATTAGGTCATGGAAGTGTGCTACTACCTAGTATGTATCCTGGAGGACAATGTCTGGGGATGAGTTGCCTAAGATGATTCCTGTCAAACCACCTACTGTAAAAAGAAAAACTAAAGCCTAAAACTCATAATATAGTGGGAGGTCATATAGTATTACCTCCGTGAACAGTTGCTAACCAGGGACTTCCCTGGTGACGCAGTGGTTAAGAATTCGCCTGCCAATGCAGGGGACACGGGTTCGAGCCCTTGTCTGGGAAGATTCCACATGCCGCGGAGCAAAAAGCCCGTGTGCCACAACTACTGAGCCTGCCCTCTAGAGCCCGCAAGCCACAACTACTGAAGCCCACGCGCCTAGAGGCCGTGCTCTGCAACAAGAGAAGCCACTGCAATGAAAGGGCCGCACACCGCAACGAAGAGTAGCTGCCGCTCACCGCAACCAGAGAAAGCCCATGCGCAGCAACCAAGACCCAACTCAGCCAAAAAAAAAAAAAAAAAAAAAGCAAAGAAAAAGAAAAATTAAATAAAGAGTTGCTAATCAGCTAGATACTTTTACTCCTGTAGGGATAGAAGTAATTACGGTAGCTGATGCAAAGTATGCTCCTGAGTCCACAGCTATCCCTATGGTAAACATATGATGGGCCCACAAGAGAACTCCTAAAAAACCAGTGGACATGACTCATACTATTCCCAGATAGCTGAAAGGCAATTTTTGTCCTAAATAGTATGTAATGATATGTGAGTTTATAACAAACCCTGTTAGGCCATGAATACAGACTTCAGGGAGAGCAAAGTATCAAAAGAGGTGTTGGTATAGGATTCGGTCTCCTCCTGCAGGGTCAAAGAAAGTAGTGTTTAGATTTCTATCTCTTAACAGCATGGCAATTCTGGCTGCTTGGACTGAGATTGGTAATTACAGTAATATGGCTATAGTTGGGGAAGATTAAACAAATAATGGTGTTTGGTATTGGGATATGACTGCTGGTTTTGTATTAAAGACTATAGTAATAAAAGTAATAATACCAAGAATTGAGGAGACACCTGCTAAATGTAAGGAGAAAACAGTTAGGTCGACAGAGGCTCCTGCATGGGCCAGATTGCAGGCTAGAGCTGAATACACGGTTCCACTGGTACCAGAACCAGCTTCTACTATTGGTGATATGAGTAGGAGTAAGAATGATGGGGGAAGTAGTCAAAAGTTTATATGATTTATTGGGGGAAATGCTACTTCAGGTGTCCGAGTTATTAGTGGCCCAAGTCAGTTTTCAAAGCCTGCAATCATAACGGGTACAGCTATAAAGAAAATTATTACAAGTGCAGGGACTGTTATGACTACCTTACAGATTTGGGCATCTCCAAGTAGCGGTCCAGGTCAGCATAGCTCAGCCTGGATTAATATAATTAAGGTGCTGCCTGCTACTCCAGCTCAAGCACCAAATAGTAAATATAAAATGCCGATATCTTTGTGATTTGTTGAAAATAATCAGCAGTGTATGAACAGAGGTAAAATGACTGAGTTAGCATTAGACTGTAAATCTAAAGACAGAGATTGAGCCCTCTTTCTGGCAAACCCTGTGGTGAATCAACAAATTGAATTGTAACTTCAGAGAAGCAGCTTCAATTCTGCCAGTGATGTTCCTGCCTTTTTTTTTTTTTTTTCTTTATTTCTTTCTCAAATGAAGGAGAAGTAGACTGAAGCCAGCTGACTAGAGGATTTGCCTGTTAACTAAAGTTTCCTGGGGTTAAAACTCATCAATCTCGTAAAGATTTGGCTTCAATACAGTGTTTGCTTTACATTCAATTGATGTAGAATAAAGTCTTGCAATCCTTATTTTTAGGAATTAAGTAAATTTCACTTGTTTAGGGTTTTGAAAGCTCTTGGTCTGAACTAACCTAAACTCCTAGTCCAGCACCGATAGAATGGGTGTTGTGTGTAGTAATCGTGTGGGTATTATGATTGGTAATGATAGGAAGGTTATTTCTTTGTATGTTCAAATTGTTTTGTGTTGGTGTTGTTTAATGAAGGGAATATAGTTAGTGATGTGGAGTATGTTAGCTGCAAGTAGACATATATGCTGAGGACTGCTATGATGGCTATTAGTGTTGGTAGAATGATGTTGTCGTTTTTGTTATCTCTTGGATAATTATTCATTTGGGTAGAAACCCTGATAGTGATGGGCGATGTCCTAATGATACTATAATGGTGAGGAAAATGATTGTGATGGGAGGTGTTTTATCTCATGTGTGTGATAATGATACTCTTGTAGTACATGATCTGGGCATAAATAAGAAGAAGAGAGTGTTGTTATGATATAAATTAGTATGTTTAGGATTGTTATAATCTGAATATACATTATAATAGCTGTTATTCATCCTATATGGGCAATTGATGAGGAGGGTGTAATATTTTCCAGGTGAGTATGGCGAAGTCTGCCTCCGCCTCCAGCTATGATTTATAATATCACTATGATTAATAGTATATTTAGGTTGATGGATGGTGACATGTGGTATAAAACTGATAGGGGTGCAATTTTGTCATGTTGATAGCATCAGGTCTGCTGTTCATGGGATGCCTTGTGTGACTTCAGGCACTCAGAAGTGAAATGGGGAAAGTCCTACTTTTGTGACAAGGGCGATTGTCATGAGGGTGGATGCTGCTGGATTAAAGATTCTTGTTATTCATTGTGCTCTTTGACCGGAGTATATTAGATTAATGATAATAGCCATTATAAGTAGTATTGACGTGGTGGACTGTTTTAGGAAATATTTGTTGGATGCTTCTGTTGCTTATGGGTTCATGTTTTTTTATTAGAATGGGGATACCATTAACCAGTGTGAGCTTGTTATACAATTATATTTCCTGAGAAAACGGTCAGTAGAATGATGGTAAAAAACAATGAGAGTTTATTAGCACAGGAAGGATATACAAAAATATTTTGGGGGTATGGGCCTGAAGCTTACTTAGAGAACTTTACTATATAGCATGTGGTGTAATGTGGTAGGTAGCATGGAGAATGTAAAATTATTAGGAAGAATTCAATTCCAGGAATAAGAGCATTGAAACCTCTATGATTTACTCTATCAAAGTAACTCTTTTGTCAGACATATTTCTTAAATTTGTGGTGGGTTGCCTGGTATGATGACAAGTAGTGAAAACTCTCATATACATAGGGTTAATGTTAGTCGTAAAAAAACTTTTTATAAGAGATGTATGCGTTGATCATATCAAAATTGTAGGTAGGAGGCTCAAATTCATAGAAAGGAGATTGTTAGATGTGTTTTAATGATGACTTGGGCTGTATATAATTCTGGCACCTAGGGATTGTCGAATGCTCCTAAAAATAGATTGCTGTGGAAATGTTTATTATAGGGAAATTGACATATTCTCTAGGAGGGACGGGCTGAATGGGCCTGCTACATTTTCTACATTGAAGACATATACAGGTTTTGATGCTACTTCCGTTAAATCAAGTGGGGCTTCATTGGATTTCTGCTACTGCGGAGATAATCAAATTCTGGGTAGGGGTCAGGAGAAAATTAGTCATAGGTGTTCTTGTGTAATAATTACTGTTGAAAGTGTAAATGATCCATTTACCAGTAAGACTGAGAATAGAATAACTGCTACATTACTTCATATGAGATGATTGTCTGTGCTATTGTTCCTAGAGCTCCAGTGAGTGAGTATTTTGAAGGTGAAGTTCATCCAGATCTGAGGATGGAATAAATGGCTAGGTGTGACATGGCTAATACAAATAATATGCCTACATTTATATTAATTAGTGGATAAGATATGGGAAGAGGAATTCATGTTGTGAGAGCCAGGGTTAAGGCTAGCATTGGGGTTAAGGCTAGCAAGAGAAGCCACCGCAATGAGAAGCCCGCGCACCGCAACAAAGAGTAGCCCCCGCTTGCCGCAACTAGAGAAAGCCTGCGCATAGCAACGAAGACCCAACGCAGCCAAAAACAAATTAATTAATTAATTAGTTAACTATTTTTTAAAAAAGTACTATATCCTTCTGTACAGCTTCTCTGGGAAGAACAGAGAGATGGCGTAGGAGAGTGAGAAAGACCAATATTTAGTGCACATCTCTCATGCAGGTGCTCTGCTGGCTCAGATAGATTTATCCCCACTTTACAAAGGAGGAAATAATCTCAGAGAGGTTTAGTAATTTTCCCAAAGCCAAACAGCTATGGAGTGGCAGAACCAAGATCTGAACCAAGTCTGTTACCTTCAAAGCCTAAGTCCTCATCACAACAAAACTCAATTAATATTTACATTTATCGAATTACATTGCAACCTGGGGAGTTCTTGGCACAATCCTGAATAAGAGTGAGAAAGAAAGAAATAGCATTGTTCCTACAGTCAACCCAAATTTTTGGAGCAGCTGCTAGATGCCTGGCCCTTTTTGGGGTTCAGCAGTGATCAAGACAGGAAGAGTCCTGCTTTCATGAACCACGTAGTGGGGAGGAGAGACGGGTGCAACTTGGGTGAGGGATTTCACCTTGCTGGACCTCTGTTTTGTCATCTGGAAAATGGGATGGGTGTTCCTCATTTTCTGGGATTGTCCAGCCCTCACATTCTCTGATTCCATAAGAAGCATTTGTTTTCCTGTTTCTTTAAACTTCATTCAGGCCGTGAGCTGTGATGAATGTTGTTAGCTGCTCCCCAAATCACTCTATCCCCACCCTTTCCCTGTGATCAGGTCTTTCCCGAAACATGACTCACAGTCAGTCAAGTCACAGAACCTAAGGGGCACCCAGCAGAAAAATTCCAACCCTTGCTTCCCAGGAGCTCTGCGGTCTACCTGCCAGGTAAACTTAACTCACCTGGCACAAGGTGGCCATCCCTGGTTTCACATCAACATGATCTCAGGCACAAACCTCCTTGTTTTTCCATTTTGTCTTTAAGTTACTTGTTGAAACAACTGCACAAATATGACACAGATATAAAATCAGGCACCTTCTGCCCCCAGTGCCTACTAATAAATGATTTTCTGCCACTTTAATAATAAAGATAGAACATTTCAACATTCTGCTGCCCTTATTATTTGTCATTTTTGTTGATATTTCTATTGACTACATCTTTCAATATTTTAACAATGGAACATTTATTTAGGTGGTTCCAGACCCAGCCTTTAGTGGTAAAGGTTTTGTTGTGATATTTCTATTATGTTTCCTTTAAAAATCATTATCCTATTTAAATGGATTAAGTCAATTCTATAGGCATTTATCTTATGATATTGATGAAATTGATACATAGAGGGCAGTAGTACAAGTTGATTGGACTTGAGAACCTCTATTAGCACAGTTAAGTATAAATATGATCTATATGTAAACCAAAGTACAGGCCGAGTGAGATTCTCTGACTTTTTTCCACTGTCTGCCCCTTTAAGCCTGAGGGAAATGGAATATTTCTTGCCCTATCAGTAAACAAAGGATGTCACAGTCTTCAGCACTTGCAGCCCTCCAATGTGAGCCGGCGGGCCCTGAGGCACTCAGGATATGCAAATACAGAATGCAGGCCCCAGAGAGCTGAGGTGCATATCAAAGGAAGGATTTCAGTGAGCCCAGGCAAAGAAAAGCGCCGCATTCCTCACCTTGGGAGAGCTGGTTTTCCTTAGTTAACAATCACCTTTTGATGTTCCCCATTACCTGCGCCAGTCCCCTGCCCTGTCCCCTCCCCCCGGTACTTTAGCTCAGGGAGGAAGGAGCGCAGAGGGACTCGGCTGAATAAGGGGCCTGCGCGCCTCGGGAGGAGTTTTCAGCCGCTTTCCCCGCAGTCGGGAGGAGGGGCGCTGACCCTGCGCCTCCCTTGCCCCGTTTCCCCTCAGGACGCTCAGGCCGACCCCCTCCCCACGCCCACCAGGCCTCGCGAGCCAGGCCGAGGGCAGGGGCGAGAGGAGGGACCGAAGTTCCCGGGGACCAGACGCTGGAGGCCGCTCTTTCTGCACAGCAGCGGCGGGTGGCAGCGAACCCCTGCCCCTCAGAAGCTGGTCTTGTGCTGCCGCCCGGGCACCGGACCAGGCGGAGGGTCGGCGCCCACTTACCCGGCCCGCCGTCCCCGCGACTGTCATGGCTTCGGCCGCCGGGGCACCTCCAGAGCCGGCAGCCTCAGTGAGGTCGCCCTCCCCTCGGGCTCCGGGGCAGTTCCGTGAAGGCGGAGGGAAGAGACGCCGCCCGAGCCGGGAGTTCCAGCTCTGAGGAAACGCGGGCTCTGTTCAGCGCGCAGTGGGTGGGACCGCTCTGCCCCGAGGCCTTCCGGGAGGGAGCGGGGCGGCGGGGGAGGGAGCCGCCAGGAGCGCAGGGCCCCGTCGGGGGTCCTGGAGGGGCGGCCCGGCCTGGGGGCCACGCCCACTGTGGCCGCAGCCCAGGCCTTTTTCCTGGAATCCTACACAAAAAAATTAGAAAGATACACAGTCTATAGTAAATATTCACAAATGATTGTTGCTGCTGTGCTCACTATTCTATTAAAGGTGTAAAATCCATAAAACACTTTAAGTTCAAAATTAAATATGAATTTTTACCTTTCTAATTATGTCTCTGATATTCACAGTTGTGGTTAATGAATCAGAGACTGTGGCATCACTAGTTAAAAATGAGCTTGTTAAAAAAATAGAACTCAGGCCCACCGGACCTACTGAATCACAATCTGCACTTTTACAATCTCCCCAGTGTTCTTGTGCACCCATGAATAGTTGAAAGGTACATTTCTACCTCGACAGGTCTTTTCTCTATGAGAAATACACACATTTTATCCAGTTTGACATAAATAAAACACTCAAAAATGCATATGCCTGTGTTGAAACCATCATTTTATCATTTCTTTTCCAGACAAGTATAGTCTCTATACTGGTTTTGTGGATCACATGCCATACTCTTTTCTTGTAGTTAGAAATAAGGTAGAGAAAGTTACTTTGTAAAAAAAAAAAATATATATATATATATATTAGTGGATAATTGAAGACACTCTTCTAAATTAAAACCTTTTCTTAATTTGCTGTTTTCTTCTTGGGTCATATTATGAACTCTTCCCGTGGCCACATGGCATGTGTACGTTTAATTTCAGGGACTGCTGACATTCCAGGATGTGGCCATAGATTTCTGTCAAGAGGAGTGAGAATGCCTGGACCAAGATCAATGGGAATTGTACAGGGATGTGATGTTAGAGAAGTATAGGAACCTGCTCTCCTTGGGTGAGGATACCTTCCTTCCAGAATTCCTTATCCAACCACAGGGTTTGGAGTCCTTCATTTGTAGAATGTCTCCTGGAATCTTCTGCTTCCTACAATAGGGTTTCAGATTGCAACGTTTCAGGAAAGATTGGGAGTTTGTGGGTATAATTTTTCTTATTCTTTTAAAATTGCAGCCTCCCTTTTAATATACTTTGTAACTGCTTGGGATGTGTCTATATGAACTGTGTGCTATATGCTTCTGTTATAGTCCTTACAATATTTTATTGTCTTATTTTCTGTAACAATTCTCCATGGATTCTTTGGGCTTAAGGTATATTAAAAGGGAGACTGCGAATCTGGGACTTCCCTGGTGATGCAGTGATTAAGAATTCGCCTGCCAATGCAGGGGACCCGGTTCGATCCCCGGTCCGGGAAGATCTCACGTGCCACGGAACAACTAAGCCAGTGGGCCACAACTACTGAGTGTGCACGCCACAACTACTGAAGCCGGTGTGTCTTGAGCCCGTGCGCCATTTATTTTTTGGAGAATAAAACCACTTCTGAGTGATTAAAATTTAGGCCAGCTAGTCAAAATGCTTTATCACCTGTTCTTCTAAAACACTGGTCAATGGACAAGTTTTACTAGGGATAACAGTGTAATTGTATTCTGGAGTTCATATGGGCAATATGGTTTATGACCTTGACGCTAGATCACGACATTTCAACGGTATAACTGCTATTAATTGTCTGTTTGTTCAACGATTAAAGTCTCACGTGATCTGAGTTCAGACGGGAGTCATCCTGGTTGGTTTCTGTCTATTGCAGTTTTCTTCCAGTATGAAAGGACAAGAGCAATACGGCTTACTTTACAAAGTGTCTTCAAACTAAATGATGATATAATCTACATTCAATTAATTTATACATACCCTACTGTAGAACAGGGTTCGTTACGGTGGCAGAGCCCGGTAATTATGTAAAACTGAAACTTTTTCTGCACTGGTTCAAGTCCTCTTCCTAAGAATATGTTTATAATCAACATTCTTTCACAAATTACCCAATTTAATTCACCATAGCATTCCTCATATTAACTAAATGGAAAATCCTAGGCTATATACAAATCCAGAAAGGGCCAAAAAGCATCAGCCCCCATGGATGATTACAACCCATTGCTGAGGCGTTCAAATTACTTATTAAAGAACCACTATGTCCATCAACATCATCAATTTATATATTATTGCCCCAATGCTAGCCTTAACCCTGGCTCTCACAACATGAATTCCTCTTCCCATATCTTATCCACTAATTAGTATAAATGTAGGCATATTATTTCTATTAGCCATGTCACACCTAGCCATTTATTCCATCCTCAGATCTGGATGAACTTCACCTTCAAAATACTCACTCACTGGAGCTCTAGGAACAATAGCACAGACAATCATCTCATATGAAGTAATGTAGCAGTTATTCTATTCTCAGTCTTACTGGTAAATGGATCATTTACACTTTCAACAGTAATTATTACACAAGAACACCTATGACTAATTTTCTCCTGACCCCTACCCAGAATTTGATTATCTCCGCAGTAGCAGAAATCCAGTGAAACCCCACTTGATTTAACGGAAGTAGCATCAAAACCTGTACATGTCTTCAATGTAGAAAATGTAGCAGGCCCATTCAGCCCGTCCCTCCTAGAGAATATGTCAATTTCCCTATAATAAACATTTCCACAGCAATCTATTTTTAGGAGCATTCGACAATCCCTAGGTGCCAGAATTATATACAGCCCAAGTCATCATTAAAACACATCTAACAATCTCCTTTCTATGAATTTGAGCCTCCTACCTACAATTTTGATATGATCAACGCATACATCTCTTATAAAAAGTTTTTTTACGACTAACATTAACCCTATGTATATGAGAGTTTTCACTACTTGTCATCATACCAGGCAACCCACCACAAATTTAAGAAATATGTCTGACAAAAGAGTTACTTTGATAGAGTAAATCATAGAGGTTTCAATGCTCTTATTCCTGGAATTGAATTCTTCCTAATAATTTTACATTCTCCATGCTACCTACCACATTACACCACATGCTATATAGTAAAGTTCTCTAAGTAAGCTTCAGGCCCATACCCCCAAAATATTTTTGTATATCCTTCCTGTGCTAATAAACTCTCATTGTTTTTTACCATCATTCTACTGACCGTTTTCTCAGGAAATATAATTGTATAACAAGCTCACACTGGTTAATGGTATCCCCATTCTAATAAAAAAACATGAACCCATAAGCAACAGAAGCATCCAACAAATATTTCCTAAAACAGTCCACCACGTCAATACTACTTATAATGGCTATTATCATTAATCTAATATACTCTGGTCAAAGAGCACAATGAATAACAAGAATCTTTAATCCAGCAGCATCCACCCTCATGACAATCGCCCTTGTCACAAAAGTAGGACTTTCCCCATTTCACTTCTGAGTGCCTGAAGTCACACAAGGCATCCCATGAACAGCAGACCTGATGCTATCAACATGACAAAATTGCACCCCTATCAGTTTTATACCACATGTCACCATCCATCAACCTAAATATACTATTAATCATAGTGATATTATAAATCATAGCTGGAGGCGGAGGCAGACTTCGCCATACTCACCTGGAAAATATTACACCCTCCTCATCAATTGCCCATATAGGATGAATAACAGCTATTATAATGTATATTCAGATTATAACAATCCTAAACATACTAATTTATATCATAACAACACTCTCTTCTTCTTATTTATGCCCAGATCATGTACTACAAGAGTATCATTATCACACACATGAGATAAAACACCTCCCATCACAATCATTTTCCTCACCATTATAGTATCATTAGGACATCGCCCATCACTATCAGGGTTTCTACCCAAATGAATAATTATCCAAGAGATAACAAAAACGACAACATCATTCTACCAACACTATAGTATAAATTCAGTAAATATTCAATATTGAAGAAAATGATGATGAAACCTTGTTTCTCCCTGTAATGTGTTCTATAACCAAGTCAATCTGCCTCATGGTTTCGTTACATGGATTTATAACACACTTAGAATTCCGTACAAGATGAAAGATGCCATAATAGAAGGCATAATGGGAAACAAAAGCATGAGTAGTATAGGAGTTTAGGTTAGTTCAGACCAAGAGCTTTCAAAACCCTAAACAAGTGAAATTTACTTAATTCCTAAAAATAAGGATTGCAAGACTTTATTCTACATCAATTGAATGTAAAGCAAACACTGTATTGAAGCCAAATCTTTACGAGATTGATGAGTTTTAACCCCAGGAAACTTTAGTTAACAGGCAAATCCTCTAGTCAGCTGGCTTCAGTCTACTTCTCCTTCATTTGAGAAAGAAATAAAGAAAAAAAAAAAAAAAAGGCAGGAACATCACTGGCAGAATTGAAGCTGCTTCTCTGAAGTTACAATTCAATTTGTTGATTCACCACAGGGTTTGCCAGAAAGAGGGCTCAATCTCTGTCTTTAGATTTACAGTCTAATGCTAACTCAGTCATTTTACCTCTGTTCATACACTGCTGATTATTTTCAACAAATCACAAAGATATCGGCATTTTATATTTACTATTTGGTGCTTGAGCTGGAGTAGCAGGCAGCACCTTAATTATATTAATCCAGGCTGAGCTATGCTGACCTGGACCGCTACTTGGAGATGCCCAAATCTGTAAGGTAGTCATAACAGTCCCTGCACTTGTAATAATTTTCTTTATAGCTGTACCCGTTATGATTGCAGGCTTTGAAAACTGACTTGGGCCACTAATAACTCGGACACCTGAAGTAGCATTTCCCCCAATAAATCATATAAACTTTTGACTACTTCCCCCATCATTCTTACTCCTACTCATATCACCAATAGTAGAAGCTGGTTCTGGTACCAGTGGAAGCGTGTATTCAGCTCTAGCCTGCAATCTGGCCCATGCAGGAGCCTCTGTCGACCTAACTGTTTTCTCCTTACATTTAGCAGGTGTCTCCTCAATTCTTGGTATTATTACTTTTATTACTATAGTCTTTAATACAAAACCAGCAGTCATATCCCAATACCAAACACCATTATTTGTTTAATCTTCCCCAACTATAGCCATATTACTGTAATTACCAATCTCAGTCCAAGCAGCCAGAATTGCCATGCTGTTAAGAGATAGAAATCTAAACACTACTTTCTTTGACCCTGCAGGAGGAGACCGAATCCTATACCAACACCTCTTTTGATACTTTGCTCTCCCTGAAGTCTGTATTCATGGCCTAACAGGGTTTGTTATAAACTCACATATCATTACATACTATTTAGGACAAAAATTGCCTTTCAGCTATCTGGGAATAGTATGAGTCATGTCCACTGGTTTTTTAGGAGTTCTCTTGTGGGCCCATCATATGTTTACCATAGGGATAGCTGTGGACTCAGGAGCATACTTTGCATCAGCTACCGTAATTACTTCTATCCCTACAGGAGTAAAAGTATCTAGCTGATTAGCAACTCTTTATTTAATTTTTCTTTTTCTTTGCTTTTTTTTTTTTTTTTTTTTTGGCTGAGTTGGGTCTTGGTTGCTGCGCATGGGCTTTCTCTGGTTGCGGTGAGCGGCAGCTACTCTTCGTTGCGGTGTGCGGCCCTTTCATTGCAGTGGCTTCTCTTGTTGCAGAGCACGGCCTCTAGGCGCGTGGGCTTCAGTAGTTGTGGCTTGCGGGCTCTAGAGGGCAGGCTCAGTAGTTGTGGCACACGGGCTTTTTGCTCCGCGGCATGTGGAATCTTCCCAGACAAGGGCTCGAACCCGTGTCCCCTGCATTGGCAGGCGAATTCTTAACCACTGCGTCACCAGGGAAGTCCCTGGTTAGCAACTGTTCACGGAGGTAATACTATATGACCTCCCACTATATTATGAGTTTTAGGCTTTAGTTTTTCTTTTTACAGTAGGTGGTTTGACAGGAATCATCTTAGGCAACTCATCCCCAGACATTGTCCTCCAGGATACATACTAGGTAGTAGCACACTTCCATGACCTAATGTCCATGGGAGCAGTCTTCACTATTATAGGAGGCTTCCTACACTGATTCCCACTCTTCTCAGGTTATACAGTTAACTCAGCATGAGCAAAAATTCACTTCACAAGTATATTTGTAGTAGTAAATATGACTTCCTGCAGCACTTTCGTGGCCTCTCAGGGATGTCACTACGTTAGTCTGAGTACCCTGAGGCACACACAACATGAAATATTTTGTCTTTAGGCTCATTCATCTCAGTAGCAGCAGTAATGCTAATAATCTTCATACTTTGAAAAGCATTTGTGTCTAAACAAGAAGTCTTAGCAGTGGAAATTGCTACTGCTAACCTAGAATGGTTACACGGATGTCCTCCACCATATCCTATGTTTCAAGATCCTACCTATGTAAATGTAAAATAAGGAAGGACTCAAGTCCTTTTCAACCAGTTTCAAGCCAACACCATAACAATTATGTCTTCCTCAATAAATGAGATAAAAGTAAAAAGTGATGTAGCTTTGTCAAAGTTAAATGATAGGCTAAAATCCTGTATATCACTAAGGCATATCAATTTCATCTAGGCTCTCAAGATACAACATCACCGATTATGGAAGAACTTTTACATTTTCTTCATCACACATTAATAGTGATTTTTAAAATAAGTTCTCTAGTCCTCTATATCATTTCACTAATATTGACATCTAAACTCATATGCATACAATAGATGCACAGGTAGAGAAAATGTGAACAATTTACTAGCTATTATTGTCATCTTAATTGCCCTATCATCATTGCGAATCCTTTACATGATACATGAAATCAATAACTCTTCCCAAACCATAAAAAACTATGGGTCAGTAATGATACTGAAGCTACAAATACACAGATTACGAAGATTTAAATGTTGACTCCTCTGTAATCCCCACATCCGAGCTAAAACCAGGAGAATAATGACTAATAGAAGTCAACAACCGAGTAGTTAGGGATAGTCATTGAATATTAGTTTCATCTGAAATTGTTGTACACTCCGGAGTTGTTCCTTCTCAGGCCTAAAAGGAGCTGCTATCCCAGGACGCCTAACTTAAAGAATCCTAATATCAACAGGACCAGGCCTATGTTGTGGACAAGAGAGCTCGTTTTCCTGAGTTCAAAGACAGGACAGAGGGATATGGCTGAGGTATGGGGTGAATCTGGAGCCCATGGGGATGCACTCTCCAAGCTCCAGTATAGGAATGGGGCCTCTAGGGTCCCAGGCCACCCACCACGCCCTCTCGAGCAGGATCTGGGCAACATTCCCTGTCAGTGATGAGGCAGCCCTAGCACTTGTCACGCCCCGATGTCGTGTCCTATGTGGGCCCCATGCTCTTGGGACCACACCCCACACTCTGCAGGTCCATGCTACAGGGTCCTTCATGCCTCAGGAGTAGAGACCACACAGCAAGCAGTTCCCTCCGCAACCAGCAGGAGGAGGGGAGGAGAGCAGGGGCACCAGGGGACTCTCACTCAGACAACAACACCCCAGCGGTGCCAGCGGGGACAGTGATGATGCAGATGAGGCACAGACCAAGAGATGGGACCAGAGGACCCAAAAGGCAGCTGGTCAGGTCCTGGCTCACCTGCACCCCGGACACCTTTGTCCCGCATACACCCCCTTCCTCATACACCCTCTCCTTAAATGCAGATTCTTCAGATGCGAACAGGCAGAGCTTCAGACTGAAAGTCAGCTCTTCCAAAATGACCCGTCAGCAAACACTGCAGGATTCCACTCCAGTGGGTGCCCTGGAGTCGACAACTCAGGGACTGAAGTGGATATCGGTGCCAGGGGCAGTGGGAGGGAATGGGGAATGAGACTTTCATGGTTGTGGAATTTTGGTTTTGCAAGATGAAAAGTTCTAGGGATGGTGGTGATGGCTCCACGAGAAAGTGAATATATCTGATGCCTCAGAAACGTGCACTTAAAATGGTGATGATGGTAAAGGGTATGTGACGTGTGTTTCATTTCACTTAAAATAAATTCTTAAAATAATGTCTTGTTAATTGAGATTCCATTTCGACTCCCCTTCATCACAACTGTCGGAGGCCCAGACACAGTCCCCTACCTTAGGGGCCATCACGGTACCCTCACAGAGCACGTGGGAGACCATTCTTAGGGGGGGCTAGTCTGTGCTCACCTGACCTCTGTCCAGGGGGACCCAGGCAGTGGTGACCCCCATAGATTAGACATATGATATGCTATCGTATTAATATGATACCACCAAGTGTTGTCACTCACCGGAACACAGAGCAGCAACCCACTCAAACATGCCTGACCTCATATGATTGTGACAAGATGAAGAGAAGAAAAGGAACCACAGGTTAATGAGGACAACACCCTTAATGCAGAGGTTGGAAATCTCAAAGGGGACAGGACACACTGCAGGCAAAGAGCGCATATGCGGTCTCCCCATCCATGTGATCCTGACCCATGCAGGTATGGTGAGACCCACACAGTCCCCGCACCCTATACCTGGGGCCACACATCCACACTCACCAGGGTGACCCACCTCCCCAGACCCCTCCACCTGGGTCACATGTCCACAGTCCCAGGGTGACCTCACCTCCCCAGACCCTGCACCTGGGGTCACACGTCCCCTTGGTCAGGACACCATGGCTCTGCAGGGGGCTCCCCCAATGTGGAAACAAGCTGGGTCCCTGGGACCTCCTGGGATGGGAAAAAGTGTCAGGTGGGTCTCCTTTCCCCACACTTGTCCCAGAGGAGTCCTCCTCTGCTCACTTTGGTTCTGTGTGACTTTAACTGTTTTTAAAGCTTTCCTACTAGAGTTGAACACACGACCCTGGTGCTGGCATGCTCAGTCCTTTCTCGTCTCACTTACATGTTGAGAAAACTCACAGGACAGCAGGGCTGAAAGCCGACGGGCAGCTCTGGACTCTGCTGAGTAGGGACGGTAGACTGGAGGGAGAGCTCAGCAGCAGCCTCAGCTGTCACCCATCGGCCTTTTGCCCGATCTGCGTGCCCTGCAATCAATTCAGCAGCTAAACCTGCTTCCCTATGCACCATGCACGTGCTGGTAAATTGGAATTATTGCCAGGTAGTCCTCCTGAGGATTCTCCATGAGCCCCAGGGAAGGTGAACCTTGCAGGGATTAAGACTAAGGCCCCGACCATAGCACTGACCCTTGGGAGGACCAGGTCACCACACTCAGAAGAGAGGCTGTTACGTAAACAAGCCCACCTCAGCTCCAGACCCCAGACATCTAAGCACTGACATTCAGAGGCAGGCACGGAGCTTCCCAGTACTGAGGCCAGGCCGGGTCTCTACCCAGGTCCCCATAGTCCTAGCGTACACAGAACATGGTCAGGTCTAAATCTTCTTATTATAGACAACACATGGTCAGCTCTAAACATAATCAGTAGACAGGACATGCAGAGGTCTAAATCTACCATGTAGACACAACTTGATCATGTTTAAACTAGCTTAGGGCTGATCTCATAGGAGGTACAGATCACACACATGGGTCTCTCATCTTTGGACACCCACATCAGGAAACTGAACAAAATCTTTGTCATTAAACATTTCAACAGGCAAAACAGAAATGTTCCCAATTTCTCTGGCCGCCTGATGGTCAGGATCCACGGGCGAGCCACGAACTTCTTAGAGTGCAGCCCAGTCTGCTGCCAGGACAGACAAGAAGTGGCCTGATTCCAGCCTCCCAGGCTTCCAGAAGGAGGCGGCCACACTGGAAGCCCAGGCAGGAGAGTCCTGCATGGTCCGGGCCGGGAGATCCGGTCTGTCCATTCGGCCGGCCGATTCCGGGCGGGGCGCTCAGGGCCGCTGAGAGCCCTGCACTCAGGTCCTGCTTCCCTGCAGCGTGTGCGTGTGCGTGTACGTGTGCGTGTGCGTGTGCGTGTGTGTGTGTGTGTGTGTAGAGGGGGCGGTGGCTGACGGCTCCCATGGTTCCCGTCCCGGGCACCGCGCTGTCTTCGAGGGGAGGCACGGGGAGAGGTAGGGGCACAGAAGCCGTTGGAGAGGAGAACCCACCGCGGAACTCCTTGCACACTGGCTCGCCCCACCCGGAGACCCGCCTGCCCATCGTGGGCCGCATGTCGCCCCCCAGTCCCCCACCCCCGAGGGCAGGGTGCCTGCTCTTTCAACAGCACAGGGTCTCTCATGAAGGAGACCCAGTGGGGACTGTCACCCCCCGACTCCTGATGCTGTGTTTGGGGAGAATGAACCCCCTTGACTGGGCGATGGGACCCTGTGAGGAAAGAGGTGGCGGCCCCATCCAAGTCGGAGCCTGGCTGAGATATGAGAAAACGGGAGCCAAGGGCAGGGCCTGGAGGCCAGGCCAACAGGAGGGGCACCCCCAGCCTTGGCGGGGCTCTCCAACGGTGACATTGTTGCTTTAAGGGACCTGGGACAGGTGACTGAATGTAATGGGAGTCTAAACTGGACCCTGAATGGGGCTTAAAGAAGGTGTGAAGGATGTTACTGAGACAGTGACAGTCATTGGAAGACAAACTCTGTGTCAGGATATCCTGCTCCATCCATTTAAATCCCTGAGATCTGTGACCTTTACGGGGCTACGCAGGATTGTTAGAGCAGCTGCGTGCGGATATATCTGGGGCACAATTCAGTCTGCAGCCAACTTGCAAGTGGTTCCAGCAAACACACAGGTGTGCGCACAGGCAGGCACAGCACACACACAAACATATGCACGTGCACAGCACAAATATATTCACACACTAGCATGTGAACACACATGCACCCATATGCCCATGCACACACTAATGTGTGCAAGTGCACATACCTATGCACATGCACAGCATAGGTATGCAAACAGGCACATGCACACGCATAGCACACACACAGGGAATAAAGGGAATCCGTAAAGCATTAATTCCTGAACACAAGTGAAGCTGACATGTATTTTTTCCCTTTTCTTAGCCTTGATGTTTTCCACAACAAAAAGTTTAAGAAAAAAGTTAATGGCAAATGACTTTTGATTCATAGGACTTTCTGATTTTATTCCACAAATATTATGACAGTAGAAATGAATGTAGATATTACATGTGTCCACTAATGGATGAATGGAGAAGAAAAACACGGTCCATCAATACAAGGGAATGCTATTCAGCCTAAAAAGGAAGTCAATTCTGACACAGGATGCAGCAGGGATGAACCCTGAGGGCATTATGCTCAGTGATGTAAGCTAGACACAAAAAAACAAACAGTGCTTGATCCACTCATACAAGGCCCCTAGAGCAGTCGGAAATATAGAGACATAAAGTAGGATGTTGAGTGCCAGAGGCTGAGGGAGGGACAATGGGGAGTGAGTGTTTAATGGGGACTGTTTCAATTTTGCAAGATGAAAAAGTTCTGGAGGATGATGGTGGTCAGGTTTGCACAACAGTGTGAATTACTTCCTGACTCTGAAATGTGCACTTAAAAATGGTTAAGATAGTACATTTTATGTTATGTGTACCAGACCACAATTTTTAAAACTTTTTAAAAAACAACAGGAAATAGTCCATGAATACCGCAAGATGCACAACTTCACAAACAACAGAGGGATTAAAGCCATAAGAAAAATACTGTGCATACACCTACCAGAATGGCAGACATGAAAGACATAGTATCAAATATCAGCAGGATGTGGAGCAATGGAAAGCCTGGTACGCAACGGGGGGATGCAACCACTTCTGAAGCAATCGGGCCTCAGATAGCGAAGTCCGTGCACAGAGACCCACAGTGCTCTTCCCAGTTGAACACAAACCCACCAGCCCTGCACCAGGACACACGGACATGGACTTGCAGCCACAGGAGCCAAACCTGAAAGAACCTGAAGGCCATCACAGACGGATGCAGAAATGAACCATGCACGCTCCTATGAAGGAATATTCCACAGCAATGGAGTACATTTTGTTTAAAGGTAGTAAAACTATAAAAATTATTTAAAAAAAAAAAACTATATTTACAAGATGAAAGAATCTATAATTCTGGCACCTAGGGATTGTCGAATGCTCCTAAAAATAGATTGCTGTGGAAATGTTTATTATAGGGAAATTGACATATTCTCTAGGAGGGACGGGCTGAATGGGCCTGCTACATTTTCTACATTGAAGACATGTACAGGTTTTGATGCTACTTCCGTTAAATCAAGTGGGGTTTCACTGGATTTCTGCTACTGCGGAGATAATCAAATTCTGGGTAGGGGTCAGGAGAAAATTAGTCATAGGTGTTCTTGTGTAATAATTACTGTTGAAAGTGTAAATGATCCATTTACCAGTAAGACTGAGAATAGAATAACTGCTACATTACTTCATATGAGATGATTGTCTGTGCTATTGTTCCTAGAGCTCCAGTGAGTGAGTATTTTGAAGGTGAAGTTCATCCAGATCTGAGGATGGAATAAATGGCTAGGTGTGACATGGCTAATAGAAATAATATGCCTACATTTATACTAATTAGTGGATAAGATATGGGAAGAGGAATTCATGTTGTGAGAGCCAGGGTTAAGGCTAGCATTGGGGCAATAATATATAAATTGATGATGTTGATGGACATAGTGGTTCTTTAATAAGTAATTTGAACGCCTCAGCAATGGGTTGTAATCATCCATGGGGGCTGATGCTTTTTGGCCCTTTCTGGATTTGTATATAGCCTAGGATTTTCCATTTAGTTAATATGAGGAATGCTATGGTGAATTAAATTGGGTAATTTGTGAAAGAATGTTGATTATAAACATATTCTTAGGAAGAGGACTTGAACCAGTGCAGAAAAAGTTTCAGTTTTACATAATTACCGGGCTCTGCCACCGTAACGAACCCTGTTCTACAGTAGGGTATGTATAAATTAATTGAATGTAGATTATATCATCATTTAGTTTGAAGACACTTTGTAAAGTAAGCCGTATTGCTCTTGTCCTTTCATACTGGAAGAAAACTGCAATAGACAGAAACCAACCAGGATGACTCCCGTCTGAACTCAGATCACGTGAGACTTTAATCGTTGAACAAACAGACAATTAATAGCAGTTATACCGTTGAAATGTCGTGATCCAGCGTCAAGGTCATAAACCATATTGCCCATATGAACTCCAGAATACAATTACACTGTTATCCCTAGTAAAACTTGTTCCATTGACCAGTGTTTTAGAAGAACAGGTGATAAAGCATTTTGACTAGCTGGCCTAAATTTTAATCACTCAGAAGTGGTTTTATTCTCCAAAAAATAAATGGCGCACGGGCTCAAGACACACCGGCTTCAGTAGTTGTGGCGTGCACACTCAGTAGTTGTGGCCCACTGGCTTAGTTGTTCCGTGGCACGTGAGATCTTCCCGGACCGGGGATCGAACCGGGTCCCCTGCATTGGCAGGCGAATTCTTAATCACTGCATCACCAGGGAAGTCCCAGATTCGCAGTCTCCCTTTTAATATACCTTAAGCCCAAAGAATCCATGGAAAATTGTTACAGAAAATAAGACAATAAAATATTGTAAGGACTATAACAGAAGCATATAGCACACAGTTCATATAGACACATCCCAAGCAGTTAACAAAGTATATTAAAAGGGAGGCTGCAATTTTAAAAGAATAAGAAAAATTATACCCACAAACTCCCAATCTTTCCTGAAACGTTGCAATCTGAAACCCTATTGTAGGAAGCAGAAGATTCCAGGAGACATTCTACAAATGAAGGACTCCAAACCCTGTGGTTGGATAAGGAATTCTGGAAGGAAGGTATCCTCACCCAAGGAGAGCAGGTTCCTATACTTCTCTAACATCACATCCCTGTACAATTCCCATTGATCTTGGTCCAGGCATTCTCACTCCTCTTGACAGAAATCTATGGCCACATCCTGGAATGTCAGCAGTCCCTGAAATTAAACGTACACATGCCATGTGGCCACGGGAAGAGTTCATAATATGACCCAAGAAGAAAACAGCAAATTAAGAAAAGGTTTTAATTTAGAAGAGTGTCTTCAATTATCCACTAATATATATATATATATATTTTTTTTTTTTACAAAGTAACTTTCTCTACCTTATTTCTAACTACAAGAAAAGAGTATGGCATGTGATCCACAAAACCAGTATAGAGACTATACTTGTCTGGAAAAGAAATGATAAAATGATGGTTTCAACACAGGCATATGCATTTTTGAGTGTTTTATTTATGTCAAACTGGATAAAATGTGTGTATTTCTCATAGAGAAAAGACCTGTCGAGGTAGAAATGTACCTTTCAACTATTCATGGGTGCACAAGAACACTGGGGAGATTGTAAAAGTGCAGATTGTGATTCAGTAGGTCCGGTGGGCCTGAGTTCTATTTTTTTAACAAGCTCATTTTTAACTAGTGATGCCACAGTCTCTGATTCATTAACCACAACTGTGAATATCAGAGACATAATTAGAAAGGTAAAAATTCATATTTAATTTTGAACTTAAAGTGTTTTATGGATTTTACACCTTTAATAGAATAGTGAGCACAGCAGCAACAATCATTTGTGAATATTTACTATAGACTGTGTATCTTTCTAATTTTTTTGTGTAGGATTCCAGGAAAAAGGCCTGGGCTGCGGCCACAGTGGGCGTGGCCCCCAGGCCGGGCCGCCCCTCCAGGACCCCCGACGGGGCCCTGCGCTCCTGGCGGCTCCCTCCCCCGCCGCCCCGCTCCCTCCCGGAAGGCCTCGGGGCAGAGCGGTCCCACCCACTGCGCGCTGAACAGAGCCCGCGTTTCCTCAGAGCTGGAACTCCCGGCTCGGGCGGCGTCTCTTCCCTCCGCCTTCACGGAACTGCCCCGGAGCCCGAGGGGAGGGCGACCTCACTGAGGCTGCCGGCTCTGGAGGTGCCCCGGCGGCCGAAGCCATGACAGTCGCGGGGACGGCGGGCCGGGTAAGTGGGCGCCGACCCTCCGCCTGGTCCGGTGCCCGGGCGGCAGCACAAGACCAGCTTCTGAGGGGCAGGGGTTCGCTGCCACCCGCCGCTGCTGTGCAGAAAGAGCGGCCTCCAGCGTCTGGTCCCCGGGAACTTCGGTCCCTCCTCTCGCCCCTGCCCTCGGCCTGGCTCGCGAGGCCTGGTGGGCGTGGGGAGGGGGTCGGCCTGAGCGTCCTGAGGGGAAACGGGGCAAGGGAGGCGCAGGGTCAGCGCCCCTCCTCCCGACTGCGGGGAAAGCGGCTGAAAACTCCTCCCGAGGCGCGCAGGCCCCTTATTCAGCCGAGTCCCTCTGCGCTCCTTCCTCCCTGAGCTAAAGTACCGGGGGGAGGGGACAGGGCAGGGGACTGGCGCAGGTAATGGGGAACATCAAAAGGTGATTGTTAACTAAGGAAAACCAGCTCTCCCAAGGTGAGGAATGCGGCGCTTTTCTTTGCCTGGGCTCACTGAAATCCTTCCTTTGATATGCACCTCAGCTCTCTGGGGCCTGCATTCTGTATTTGCATATCCTGAGTGCCTCAGGGCCCGCCGGCTCACATTGGAGGGCTGCAAGTGCTGAAGACTGTGACATCCTTTGTTTACTGATAGGGCAAGAAATATTCCATTTCCCTCAGGCTTAAAGGGGCAGACAGTGGAAAAAAGTCAGAGAATCTCACTCGGCCTGTACTTTGGTTTACATATAGATCATATTTATACTTAACTGTGCTAATAGAGGTTCTCAAGTCCAATCAACTTGTACTACTGCCCTCTATGTATCAATTTCATCAATATCATAAGATAAATGCCTATAGAATTGACTTAATCCATTTAAATAGGATAATGATTTTTAAAGGAAACATAATAGAAATATCACAACAAAACCTTTACCACTAAAGGCTGGGTCTGGAACCACCTAAATAAATGTTCCATTGTTAAAATATTGAAAGATGTAGTCAATAGAAATATCAACAAAAATGACAAATAATAAGGGCAGCAGAATGTTGAAATGTTCTATCTTTATTATTAAAGTGGCAGAAAATCATTTATTAGTAGGCACTGGGGGCAGAAGGTGCCTGATTTTATATCTGTGTCATATTTGTGCAGTTGTTTCAACAAGTAACTTAAAGACAAAATGGAAAAACAAGGAGGTTTGTGCCTGAGATCATGTTGATGTGAAACCAGGGATGGCCACCTTGTGCCAGGTGAGTTAAGTTTACCTGGCAGGTAGACCGCAGAGCTCCTGGGAAGCAAGGGTTGGAATTTTTCTGCTGGGTGCCCCTTAGGTTCTGTGACTTGACTGACTGTGAGTCATGTTTCGGGAAAGACCTGATCACAGGGAAAGGGTGGGGATAGAGTGATTTGGGGAGCAGCTAACAACATTCATCACAGCTCACGGCCTGAATGAAGTTTAAAGAAACAGGAAAACAAATGCTTCTTATGGAATCAGAGAATGTGAGGGCTGGACAATCCCAGAAAATGAGGAACACCCATCCCATTTTCCAGATGACAAAACAGAGGTCCAGCAAGGTGAAATCCCTCACCCAAGTTGCACCCGTCTCTCCTCCCCACTACGTGGTTCATGAAAGCAGGACTCTTCCTGTCTTGATCACTGCTGAACCCCAAAAAGGGCCAGGCATCTAGCAGCTGCTCCAAAAATTTGGGTTGACTGTAGGAACAATGCTATTTCTTTCTTTCTCACTCTTATTCAGGATTGTGCCAAGAACTCCCCAGGTTGCAATGTAATTCGATAAATGTAAATATTAATTGAGTTTTGTTGTGATGAGGACTTAGGCTTTGAAGGTAACAGACTTGGTTCAGATCTTGGTTCTGCCACTCCATAGCTGTTTGGCTTTGGGAAAATTACTAAACCTCTCTGAGATTATTTCCTCCTTTGTAAAGTGGGGATAAATCTATCTGAGCCAGCAGAGCACCTGCATGAGAGATGTGCACTAAATATTGGTCTTTCTCACTCTCCTACGCCATCTCTCTGTTCTTCCCAGAGAAGCTGTACAGAAGGATATAGTACTTTTTTAAAAAATAGTTAACTAATTAATTAATTAATTTGTTTTTGGCTGCGTTGGGTCTTCGTTGCTATGCGCAGGCTTTCTCTAGTTGCGGCAAGCGGGGGCTACTCTTTGTTGCGGTGCGCGGGCTTCTCATTGCGGTGGCTTCTCTTGCTAGCCTTAACCCCAATGCTAGCCTTAACCCTGGCTCTCACAACATGAATTCCTCTTCCCATATCTTATCCACTAATTAATATAAATGTAGGCATATTATTTGTATTAGCCATGTCACACCTAGCCATTTATTCCATCCTCAGATCTGGATGAACTTCACCTTCAAAATACTCACTCACTGGAGCTCTAGGAACAATAGCACAGACAATCATCTCATATGAAGTAATGTAGCAGTTATTCTATTCTCAGTCTTACTGGTAAATGGATCATTTACACTTTCAACAGTAATTATTACACAAGAACACCTATGACTAATTTTCTCCTGACCCCTACCCAGAATTTGATTATCTCCGCAGTAGCAGAAATCCAATGAAGCCCCACTTGATTTAACGGAAGTAGCATCAAAACCTGTATATGTCTTCAATGTAGAAAATGTAGCAGGCCCATTCAGCCCGTCCCTCCTAGAGAATATGTCAATTTCCCTATAATAAACATTTCCACAGCAATCTATTTTTAGGAGCATTCGACAATCCCTAGGTGCCAGAATTATATACAGCCCAAGTCATCATTAAAACACATCTAACAATCTCCTTTCTATGAATTTGAGCCTCCTACCTACAATTTTGATATGATCAACGCATACATCTCTTATAAAAAGTTTTTTTACGACTAACATTAACCCTATGTATATGAGAGTTTTCACTACTTGTCATCATACCAGGCAACCCACCACAAATTTAAGAAATATGTCTGACAAAAGAGTTACTTTGATAGAGTAAATCATAGAGGTTTCAATGCTCTTATTCCTGGAATTGAATTCTTCCTAATAATTTTACATTCTCCATGCTACCTACCACATTACACCACATGCTATATAGTAAAGTTCTCTAAGTAAGCTTCAGGCCCATACCCCCAAAATATTTTTGTATATCCTTCCTGTGCTAATAAACTCTCATTGTTTTTTACCATCATTCTACTGACCGTTTTCTCAGGAAATATAATTGTATAACAAGCTCACACTGGTTAATGGTATCCCCATTCTAATAAAAAAACATGAACCCATAAGCAACAGAAGCATCCAACAAATATTTCCTAAAACAGTCCACCACGTCAATACTACTTATAATGGCTATTATCATTAATCTAATATACTCCGGTCAAAGAGCACAATGAATAACAAGAATCTTTAATCCAGCAGCATCCACCCTCATGACAATCGCCCTTGTCACAAAAGTAGGACTTTCCCCATTTCACTTCTGAGTGCCTGAAGTCACACAAGGCATCCCATGAACAGCAGACCTGATGCTATCAACATGACAAAATTGCACCCCTATCAGTTTTATACCACATGTCACCATCCATCAACCTAAATATACTATTAATCATAGTGATATTATAAATCATAGCTGGAGGCGGAGGCAGACTTCGCCATACTCACCTGGAAAATATTACACCCTCCTCATCAATTGCCCATATAGGATGAATAACAGCTATTATAATGTATATTCAGATTATAACAATCCTAAACATACTAATTTATATCATAACAACACTCTCTTCTTCTTATTTATGCCCAGATCATGTACTACAAGAGTATCATTATCACACACATGAGATAAAACACCTCCCATCACAATCATTTTCCTCACCATTATAGTATCATTAGGACATCGCCCATCACTATCAGGGTTTCTACCCAAATGAATAATTATCCAAGAGATAACAAAAACGACAACATCATTCTACCAACACTAATAGCCATCATAGCAGTCCTCAGCATATATGTCTACTTGCAGCTAACATACTCCACATCACTAACTATATTCCCTTCATTAAACAACACCAACACAAAACAATTTGAACATACAAAGAAATAACCTTCCTATCATTACCAATCATAATACCCACACGATTACTACACACAACACCCATTCTATCGGTGCTGGACTAGGAGTTTAGGTTAGTTCAGACCAAGAGCTTTCAAAACCCTAAACAAGTGAAATTTACTTAATTCCTAAAAATAAGGATTGCAAGACTTTATTCTACATCAATTGAATGTAAAGCAAACACTGTATTGAAGCCAAATCTTTACGAGATTGATGAGTTTTAACCCCAGGAAACTTTAGTTAACAGGCAAATCCTCTAGTCAGCTGGCTTCAGTCTACTTCTCCTTCATTTGAGAAAGAAATAAAGAAAAAAAAAAAAAAAAGGCAGGAACATCACTGGCAGAATTGAAGCTGCTTCTCTGAAGTTACAATTCAATTTGTTGATTCACCACAGGGTTTGCCAGAAAGAGGGCTCAATCTCTGTCTTTAGATTTACAGTCTAATGCTAACTCAGTCATTTTACCTCTGTTCATACACTGCTGATTATTTTCAACAAATCACAAAGATATCGGCATTTTATATTTACTATTTGGTGCTTGAGCTGGAGTAGCAGGCAGCACCTTAATTATATTAATCCAGGCTGAGCTATGCTGACCTGGACCGCTACTTGGAGATGCCCAAATCTGTAAGGTAGTCATAACAGTCCCTGCACTTGTAATAATTTTCTTTATAGCTGTACCCGTTATGATTGCAGGCTTTGAAAACTGACTTGGGCCACTAATAACTCGGACACCTGAAGTAGCATTTCCCCCAATAAATCATATAAACTTTTGACTACTTCCCCCATCATTCTTACTCCTACTCATATCACCAATAGTAGAAGCTGGTTCTGGTACCAGTGGAACCGTGTATTCAGCTCTAGCCTGCAATCTGGCCCATGCAGGAGCCTCTGTCGACCTAACTGTTTTCTCCTTACATTTAGCAGGTGTCTCCTCAATTCTTGGTATTATTACTTTTATTACTATAGTCTTTAATACAAAACCAGCAGTCATATCCCAATACCAAACACCATTATTTGTTTAATCTTCCCCAACTATAGCCATATTACTGTAATTACCAATCTCAGTCCAAGCAGCCAGAATTGCCATGCTGTTAAGAGATAGAAATCTAAACACTACTTTCTTTGACCCTGCAGGAGGAGACCGAATCCTATACCAACACCTCTTTTGATACTTTGCTCTCCCTGAAGTCTGTATTCATGGCCTAACAGGGTTTGTTATAAACTCACATATCATTACATACTATTTAGGACAAAAATTGCCTTTCAGCTATCTGGGAATAGTATGAGTCATGTCCACTGGTTTTTTAGGAGTTCTCTTGTGGGCCCATCATATGTTTACCATAGGGATAGCTGTGGACTCAGGAGCATACTTTGCATCAGCTACCGTAATTACTTCTATCCCTACAGGAGTAAAAGTATCTAGCTGATTAGCAACTCTTTATTTAATTTTTCTTTTTCTTTGCTTTTTTTTTTTTTTTTTTTTTGGCTGAGTTGGGTCTTGGTTGCTGCGCATGGGCTTTCTCTGGTTGCGGTGAGCGGCAGCTACTCTTCGTTGCGGTGTGCGGCCCTTTCATTGCAGTGGCTTCTCTTGTTGCAGAGCACGGCCTCTAGGCGCGTGGGCTTCAGTAGTTGTGGCTTGCGGGCTCTAGAGGGCAGGCTCAGTAGTTGTGGCACACGGGCTTTTTGCTCCGCGGCATGTGGAATCTTCCCAGACAAGGGCTCGAACCCGTGTCCCCTGCATTGGCAGGCGAATTCTTAACCACTGCGTCACCAGGGAAGTCCCTGGTTAGCAACTGTTCACGGAGGTAATACTATATGACCTCCCACTATATTATGAGTTTTAGGCTTTAGTTTTTCTTTTTACAGTAGGTGGTTTGACAGGAATCATCTTAGGCAACTCATCCCCAGACATTGTCCTCCAGGATACATACTAGGTAGTAGCACACTTCCATGACCTAATGTCCATGGGAGCAGTCTTCACTATTATAGGAGGCTTCCTACACTGATTCCCACTCTTCTCAGGTTATACAGTTAACTCAGCATGAGCAAAAATTCACTTCACAAGTATATTTGTAGTAGTAAATATGACTTCCTGCAGCACTTTCGTGGCCTCTCAGGGATGTCACTACGTTAGTCTGAGTACCCTGAGGCACACACAACATGAAATATTTTGTCTTTAGGCTCATTCATCTCAGTAGCAGCAGTAATGCTAATAATCTTCATACTTTGAAAAGCATTTGTGTCTAAACAAGAAGTCTTAGCAGTGGAAATTGCTACTGCTAACCTAGAATGGTTACACGGATGTCCTCCACCATATCCTATGTTTCAAGATCCTACCTATGTAAATGTAAAATAAGGAAGGACTCAAGTCCTTTTCAACCAGTTTCAAGCCAACACCATAACAATTATGTCTTCCTCAATAAATGAGATAAAAGTAAAAAGTGATGTAGCTTTGTCAAAGTTAAATGATAGGCTAAAATCCTGTATATCACTAAGGCATATCAATTTCATCTAGGCTCTCAAGATACAACATCACCGATTATGGAAGAACTTTTACATTTTCTTCATCACACATTAATAGTGATTTTTAAAATAAGTTCTCTAGTCCTCTATATCATTTCACTAATATTGACATCTAAACTCATATGCATACAATAGATGCACAGGTAGAGAAAATGTGAACAATTTACTAGCTATTATTGTCATCTTAATTGCCCTATCATCATTGCGAATCCTTTACATGATACATGAAATCAATAACTCTTCCCAAACCATAAAAAACTATGGGTCAGTAATGATACTGAAGCTACAAATACACAGATTACGAAGATTTAAATGTTGACTCCTCTGTAATCCCCACATCCGAGCTAAAACCAGGAGAATAATGACTAATAGAAGTCAACAACCGAGTAGTTAGGGATAGTCATTGAATATTAGTTTCATCTGAAATTGTTGTACACTCCGGAGTTGTTCCTTCTCAGGCCTAAAAGGAGCTGCTATCCCAGGACGCCTAACTTAAAGAATCCTAATATCAACAGGACCAGGCCTATGTTGTGGACAAGAGAGCTCGTTTTCCTGAGTTCAAAGACAGGACAGAGGGATATGGCTGAGGTATGGGGTGAATCTGGAGCCCATGGGGATGCACTCTCCAAGCTCCAGTATAGGAATGGGGCCTCTAGGGTCCCAGGCCACCCACCACGCCCTCTCGAGCAGGATCTGGGCAACATTCCCTGTCAGTGATGAGGCAGCCCTAGCACTTGTCACGCCCCGATGTCGTGTCCTATGTGGGCCCCATGCTCTTGGGACCACACCCCACACTCTGCAGGTCCATGCTACAGGGTCCTTCATGCCTCAGGAGTAGAGACCACACAGCAAGCAGTTCCCTCCGCAACCAGCAGGAGGAGGGGAGGAGAGCAGGGGCACCAGGGGACTCTCACTCAGACAACAACACCCCAGCGGTGCCAGCGGGGACAGTGATGATGCAGATGAGGCACAGACCAAGAGATGGGACCAGAGGACCCAAAAGGCAGCTGGTCAGGTCCTGGCTCACCTGCACCCCGGACACCTTTGTCCCGCATACACCCCCTTCCTCATACACCCTCTCCTTAAATGCAGATTCTTCAGATGCGAACAGGCAGAGCTTCAGACTGAAAGTCAGCTCTTCCAAAATGACCCGTCAGCAAACACTGCAGGATTCCACTCCAGTGGGTGCCCTGGAGTCGACAACTCAGGGACTGAAGTGGATATCGGTGCCAGGGGCAGTGGGAGGGAATGGGGAATGAGACTTTCATGGTTGTGGAATTTTGGTTTTGCAAGATGAAAAGTTCTAGGGATGGTGGTGATGGCTCCACGAGAAAGTGAATATATCTGATGCCTCAGAAACGTGCACTTAAAATGGTGATGATGGTAAAGGGTATGTGACGTGTGTTTCATTTCACTTAAAATAAATTCTTAAAATAATGTCTTGTTAATTGAGATTCCATTTCGACTCCCCTTCATCACAACTGTCGGAGGCCCAGACACAGTCCCCTACCTTAGGGGCCATCACGGTACCCTCACAGAGCACGTGGGAGACCATTCTTAGGGGGGGCTAGTCTGTGCTCACCTGACCTCTGTCCAGGGGGACCCAGGCAGTGGTGACCCCCATAGATTAGACATATGATATGCTATCGTATTAATATGATACCACCAAGTGTTGTCACTCACCGGAACACAGAGCAGCAACCCACTCAAACATGCCTGACCTCATATGATTGTGACAAGATGAAGAGAAGAAAAGGAACCACAGGTTAATGAGGACAACACCCTTAATGCAGAGGTTGGAAATCTCAAAGGGGACAGGACACACTGCAGGCAAAGAGCGCATATGCGGTCTCCCCATCCATGTGATCCTGACCCATGCAGGTATGGTGAGACCCACACAGTCCCCGCACCCTATACCTGGGGCCACACATCCACACTCACCAGGGTGACCCACCTCCCCAGACCCCTCCACCTGGGTCACATGTCCACAGTCCCAGGGTGACCTCACCTCCCCAGACCCTGCACCTGGGGTCACACGTCCCCTTGGTCAGGACACCATGGCTCTGCAGGGGGCTCCCCCAATGTGGAAACAAGCTGGGTCCCTGGGACCTCCTGGGATGGGAAAAAGTGTCAGGTGGGTCTCCTTTCCCCACACTTGTCCCAGAGGAGTCCTCCTCTGCTCACTTTGGTTCTGTGTGACTTTAACTGTTTTTAAAGCTTTCCTACTAGAGTTGAACACACGACCCTGGTGCTGGCATGCTCAGTCCTTTCTCGTCTCACTTACATGTTGAGAAAACTCACAGGACAGCAGGGCTGAAAGCCGACGGGCAGCTCTGGACTCTGCTGAGTAGGGACGGTAGACTGGAGGGAGAGCTCAGCAGCAGCCTCAGCTGTCACCCATCGGCCTTTTGCCCGATCTGCGTGCCCTGCAATCAATTCAGCAGCTAAACCTGCTTCCCTATGCACCATGCACGTGCTGGTAAATTGGAATTATTGCCAGGTAGTCCTCCTGAGGATTCTCCATGAGCCCCAGGGAAGGTGAACCTTGCAGGGATTAAGACTAAGGCCCCGACCATAGCACTGACCCTTGGGAGGACCAGGTCACCACACTCAGAAGAGAGGCTGTTACGTAAACAAGCCCACCTCAGCTCCAGACCCCAGACATCTAAGCACTGACATTCAGAGGCAGGCACGGAGCTTCCCAGTACTGAGGCCAGGCCGGGTCTCTACCCAGGTCCCCATAGTCCTAGCGTACACAGAACATGGTCAGGTCTAAATCTTCTTATTATAGACAACACATGGTCAGCTCTAAACATAATCAGTAGACAGGACATGCAGAGGTCTAAATCTACCATGTAGACACAACTTGATCATGTTTAAACTAGCTTAGGGCTGATCTCATAGGAGGTACAGATCACACACATGGGTCTCTCATCTTTGGACACCCACATCAGGAAACTGAACAAAATCTTTGTCATTAAACATTTCAACAGGCAAAACAGAAATGTTCCCAATTTCTCTGGCCGCCTGATGGTCAGGATCCACGGGCGAGCCACGAACTTCTTAGAGTGCAGCCCAGTCTGCTGCCAGGACAGACAAGAAGTGGCCTGATTCCAGCCTCCCAGGCTTCCAGAAGGAGGCGGCCACACTGGAAGCCCAGGCAGGAGAGTCCTGCATGGTCCGGGCCGGGAGATCCGGTCTGTCCATTCGGCCGGCCGATTCCGGGCGGGGCGCTCAGGGCCGCTGAGAGCCCTGCACTCAGGTCCTGCTTCCCTGCAGCGTGTGCGTGTGCGTGTACGTGTGCGTGTGCGTGTGCGTGTGTGTGTGTGTGTGTGTAGAGGGGGCGGTGGCTGACGGCTCCCATGGTTCCCGTCCCGGGCACCGCGCTGTCTTCGAGGGGAGGCACGGGGAGAGGTAGGGGCACAGAAGCCGTTGGAGAGGAGAACCCACCGCGGAACTCCTTGCACACTGGCTCGCCCCACCCGGAGACCCGCCTGCCCATCGTGGGCCGCATGTCGCCCCCCAGTCCCCCACCCCCGAGGGCAGGGTGCCTGCTCTTTCAACAGCACAGGGTCTCTCATGAAGGAGACCCAGTGGGGACTGTCACCCCCCGACTCCTGATGCTGTGTTTGGGGAGAATGAACCCCCTTGACTGGGCGATGGGACCCTGTGAGGAAAGAGGTGGCGGCCCCATCCAAGTCGGAGCCTGGCTGAGATATGAGAAAACGGGAGCCAAGGGCAGGGCCTGGAGGCCAGGCCAACAGGAGGGGCACCCCCAGCCTTGGCGGGGCTCTCCAACGGTGACATTGTTGCTTTAAGGGACCTGGGACAGGTGACTGAATGTAATGGGAGTCTAAACTGGACCCTGAATGGGGCTTAAAGAAGGTGTGAAGGATGTTACTGAGACAGTGACAGTCATTGGAAGACAAACTCTGTGTCAGGATATCCTGCTCCATCCATTTAAATCCCTGAGATCTGTGACCTTTACGGGGCTACGCAGGATTGTTAGAGCAGCTGCGTGCGGATATATCTGGGGCACAATTCAGTCTGCAGCCAACTTGCAAGTGGTTCCAGCAAACACACAGGTGTGCGCACAGGCAGGCACAGCACACACACAAACATATGCACGTGCACAGCACAAATATATTCACACACTAGCATGTGAACACACATGCACCCATATGCCCATGCACACACTAATGTGTGCAAGTGCACATACCTATGCACATGCACAGCATAGGTATGCAAACAGGCACATGCACACGCATAGCACACACACAGGGAATAAAGGGAATCCGTAAAGCATTAATTCCTGAACACAAGTGAAGCTGACATGTATTTTTTCCCTTTTCTTAGCCTTGATGTTTTCCACAACAAAAAGTTTAAGAAAAAAGTTAATGGCAAATGACTTTTGATTCATAGGACTTTCTGATTTTATTCCACAAATATTATGACAGTAGAAATGAATGTAGATATTACATGTGTCCACTAATGGATGAATGGAGAAGAAAAACACGGTCCATCAATACAAGGGAATGCTATTCAGCCTAAAAAGGAAGTCAATTCTGACACAGGATGCAGCAGGGATGAACCCTGAGGGCATTATGCTCAGTGATGTAAGCTAGACACAAAAAAACAAACAGTGCTTGATCCACTCATACAAGGCCCCTAGAGCAGTCGGAAATATAGAGACATAAAGTAGGATGTTGAGTGCCAGAGGCTGAGGGAGGGACAATGGGGAGTGAGTGTTTAATGGGGACTGTTTCAATTTTGCAAGATGAAAAAGTTCTGGAGGATGATGGTGGTCAGGTTTGCACAACAGTGTGAATTACTTCCTGACTCTGAAATGTGCACTTAAAAATGGTTAAGATAGTACATTTTATGTTATGTGTACCAGACCACAATTTTTAAAACTTTTTAAAAAACAACAGGAAATAGTCCATGAATACCGCAAGATGCACAACTTCACAAACAACAGAGGGATTAAAGCCATAAGAAAAATACTGTGCATACACCTACCAGAATGGCAGACATGAAAGACATAGTATCAAATATCAGCAGGATGTGGAGCAATGGAAAGCCTGGTACGCAACGGGGGGATGCAACCACTTCTGAAGCAATCGGGCCTCAGATAGCGAAGTCCGTGCACAGAGACCCACAGTGCTCTTCCCAGTTGAACACAAACCCACCAGCCCTGCACCAGGACACACGGACATGGACTTGCAGCCACAGGAGCCAAACCTGAAAGAACCTGAAGGCCATCACAGACGGATGCAGAAATGAACCATGCACGCTCCTATGAAGGAATATTCCACAGCAATGGAGTACATTTTGTTTAAAGGTAGTAAAACTATAAAAATTATTTAAAAAAAAAAAACTATATTTACAAGATGAAAGAATCTATAATTCTGGCACCTAGGGATTGTCGAATGCTCCTAAAAATAGATTGCTGTGGAAATGTTTATTATAGGGAAATTGACATATTCTCTAGGAGGGACGGGCTGAATGGGCCTGCTACATTTTCTACATTGAAGACATGTACAGGTTTTGATGCTACTTCCGTTAAATCAAGTGGGGTTTCACTGGATTTCTGCTACTGCGGAGATAATCAAATTCTGGGTAGGGGTCAGGAGAAAATTAGTCATAGGTGTTCTTGTGTAATAATTACTGTTGAAAGTGTAAATGATCCATTTACCAGTAAGACTGAGAATAGAATAACTGCTACATTACTTCATATGAGATGATTGTCTGTGCTATTGTTCCTAGAGCTCCAGTGAGTGAGTATTTTGAAGGTGAAGTTCATCCAGATCTGAGGATGGAATAAATGGCTAGGTGTGACATGGCTAATAGAAATAATATGCCTACATTTATACTAATTAGTGGATAAGATATGGGAAGAGGAATTCATGTTGTGAGAGCCAGGGTTAAGGCTAGCATTGGGGCAATAATATATAAATTGATGATGTTGATGGACATAGTGGTTCTTTAATAAGTAATTTGAACGCCTCAGCAATGGGTTGTAATCATCCATGGGGGCTGATGCTTTTTGGCCCTTTCTGGATTTGTATATAGCCTAGGATTTTCCATTTAGTTAATATGAGGAATGCTATGGTGAATTAAATTGGGTAATTTGTGAAAGAATGTTGATTATAAACATATTCTTAGGAAGAGGACTTGAACCAGTGCAGAAAAAGTTTCAGTTTTACATAATTACCGGGCTCTGCCACCGTAACGAACCCTGTTCTACAGTAGGGTATGTATAAATTAATTGAATGTAGATTATATCATCATTTAGTTTGAAGACACTTTGTAAAGTAAGCCGTATTGCTCTTGTCCTTTCATACTGGAAGAAAACTGCAATAGACAGAAACCAACCAGGATGACTCCCGTCTGAACTCAGATCACGTGAGACTTTAATCGTTGAACAAACAGACAATTAATAGCAGTTATACCGTTGAAATGTCGTGATCCAGCGTCAAGGTCATAAACCATATTGCCCATATGAACTCCAGAATACAATTACACTGTTATCCCTAGTAAAACTTGTTCCATTGACCAGTGTTTTAGAAGAACAGGTGATAAAGCATTTTGACTAGCTGGCCTAAATTTTAATCACTCAGAAGTGGTTTTATTCTCCAAAAAATAAATGGCGCACGGGCTCAAGACACACCGGCTTCAGTAGTTGTGGCGTGCACACTCAGTAGTTGTGGCCCACTGGCTTAGTTGTTCCGTGGCACGTGAGATCTTCCCGGACCGGGGATCGAACCGGGTCCCCTGCATTGGCAGGCGAATTCTTAATCACTGCATCACCAGGGAAGTCCCAGATTCGCAGTCTCCCTTTTAATATACCTTAAGCCCAAAGAATCCATGGAAAATTGTTACAGAAAATAAGACAATAAAATATTGTAAGGACTATAACAGAAGCATATAGCACACAGTTCATATAGACACATCCCAAGCAGTTAACAAAGTATATTAAAAGGGAGGCTGCAATTTTAAAAGAATAAGAAAAATTATACCCACAAACTCCCAATCTTTCCTGAAACGTTGCAATCTGAAACCCTATTGTAGGAAGCAGAAGATTCCAGGAGACATTCTACAAATGAAGGACTCCAAACCCTGTGGTTGGATAAGGAATTCTGGAAGGAAGGTATCCTCACCCAAGGAGAGCAGGTTCCTATACTTCTCTAACATCACATCCCTGTACAATTCCCATTGATCTTGGTCCAGGCATTCTCACTCCTCTTGACAGAAATCTATGGCCACATCCTGGAATGTCAGCAGTCCCTGAAATTAAACGTACACATGCCATGTGGCCACGGGAAGAGTTCATAATATGACCCAAGAAGAAAACAGCAAATTAAGAAAAGGTTTTAATTTAGAAGAGTGTCTTCAATTATCCACTAATATATATATATATATATATTTTTTTTTTTACAAAGTAACTTTCTCTACCTTATTTCTAACTACAAGAAAAGAGTATGGCATGTGATCCACAAAACCAGTATAGAGACTATACTTGTCTGGAAAAGAAATGATAAAATGATGGTTTCAACACAGGCATATGCATTTTTGAGTGTTTTATTTATGTCAAACTGGATAAAATGTGTGTATTTCTCATAGAGAAAAGACCTGTCGAGGTAGAAATGTACCTTTCAACTATTCATGGGTGCACAAGAACACTGGGGAGATTGTAAAAGTGCAGATTGTGATTCAGTAGGTCCGGTGGGCCTGAGTTCTATTTTTTTAACAAGCTCATTTTTAACTAGTGATGCCACAGTCTCTGATTCATTAACCACAACTGTGAATATCAGAGACATAATTAGAAAGGTAAAAATTCATATTTAATTTTGAACTTAAAGTGTTTTATGGATTTTACACCTTTAATAGAATAGTGAGCACAGCAGCAACAATCATTTGTGAATATTTACTATAGACTGTGTATCTTTCTAATTTTTTTGTGTAGGATTCCAGGAAAAAGGCCTGGGCTGCGGCCACAGTGGGCGTGGCCCCCAGGCCGGGCCGCCCCTCCAGGACCCCCGACGGGGCCCTGCGCTCCTGGCGGCTCCCTCCCCCGCCGCCCCGCTCCCTCCCGGAAGGCCTCGGGGCAGAGCGGTCCCACCCACTGCGCGCTGAACAGAGCCCGCGTTTCCTCAGAGCTGGAACTCCCGGCTCGGGCGGCGTCTCTTCCCTCCGCCTTCACGGAACTGCCCCGGAGCCCGAGGGGAGGGCGACCTCACTGAGGCTGCCGGCTCTGGAGGTGCCCCGGCGGCCGAAGCCATGACAGTCGCGGGGACGGCGGGCCGGGTAAGTGGGCGCCGACCCTCCGCCTGGTCCGGTGCCCGGGCGGCAGCACAAGACCAGCTTCTGAGGGGCAGGGGTTCGCTGCCACCCGCCGCTGCTGTGCAGAAAGAGCGGCCTCCAGCGTCTGGTCCCCGGGAACTTCGGTCCCTCCTCTCGCCCCTGCCCTCGGCCTGGCTCGCGAGGCCTGGTGGGCGTGGGGAGGGGGTCGGCCTGAGCGTCCTGAGGGGAAACGGGGCAAGGGAGGCGCAGGGTCAGCGCCCCTCCTCCCGACTGCGGGGAAAGCGGCTGAAAACTCCTCCCGAGGCGCGCAGGCCCCTTATTCAGCCGAGTCCCTCTGCGCTCCTTCCTCCCTGAGCTAAAGTACCGGGGGGAGGGGACAGGGCAGGGGACTGGCGCAGGTAATGGGGAACATCAAAAGGTGATTGTTAACTAAGGAAAACCAGCTCTCCCAAGGTGAGGAATGCGGCGCTTTTCTTTGCCTGGGCTCACTGAAATCCTTCCTTTGATATGCACCTCAGCTCTCTGGGGCCTGCATTCTGTATTTGCATATCCTGAGTGCCTCAGGGCCCGCCGGCTCACATTGGAGGGCTGCAAGTGCTGAAGACTGTGACATCCTTTGTTTACTGATAGGGCAAGAAATATTCCATTTCCCTCAGGCTTAAAGGGGCAGACAGTGGAAAAAAGTCAGAGAATCTCACTCGGCCTGTACTTTGGTTTACATATAGATCATATTTATACTTAACTGTGCTAATAGAGGTTCTCAAGTCCAATCAACTTGTACTACTGCCCTCTATGTATCAATTTCATCAATATCATAAGATAAATGCCTATAGAATTGACTTAATCCATTTAAATAGGATAATGATTTTTAAAGGAAACATAATAGAAATATCACAACAAAACCTTTACCACTAAAGGCTGGGTCTGGAACCACCTAAATAAATGTTCCATTGTTAAAATATTGAAAGATGTAGTCAATAGAAATATCAACAAAAATGACAAATAATAAGGGCAGCAGAATGTTGAAATGTTCTATCTTTATTATTAAAGTGGCAGAAAATCATTTATTAGTAGGCACTGGGGGCAGAAGGTGCCTGATTTTATATCTGTGTCATATTTGTGCAGTTGTTTCAACAAGTAACTTAAAGACAAAATGGAAAAACAAGGAGGTTTGTGCCTGAGATCATGTTGATGTGAAACCAGGGATGGCCACCTTGTGCCAGGTGAGTTAAGTTTACCTGGCAGGTAGACCGCAGAGCTCCTGGGAAGCAAGGGTTGGAATTTTTCTGCTGGGTGCCCCTTAGGTTCTGTGACTTGACTGACTGTGAGTCATGTTTCGGGAAAGACCTGATCACAGGGAAAGGGTGGGGATAGAGTGATTTGGGGAGCAGCTAACAACATTCATCACAGCTCACGGCCTGAATGAAGTTTAAAGAAACAGGAAAACAAATGCTTCTTATGGAATCAGAGAATGTGAGGGCTGGACAATCCCAGAAAATGAGGAACACCCATCCCATTTTCCAGATGACAAAACAGAGGTCCAGCAAGGTGAAATCCCTCACCCAAGTTGCACCCGTCTCTCCTCCCCACTACGTGGTTCATGAAAGCAGGACTCTTCCTGTCTTGATCACTGCTGAACCCCAAAAAGGGCCAGGCATCTAGCAGCTGCTCCAAAAATTTGGGTTGACTGTAGGAACAATGCTATTTCTTTCTTTCTCACTCTTATTCAGGATTGTGCCAAGAACTCCCCAGGTTGCAATGTAATTCGATAAATGTAAATATTAATTGAGTTTTGTTGTGATGAGGACTTAGGCTTTGAAGGTAACAGACTTGGTTCAGATCTTGGTTCTGCCACTCCATAGCTGTTTGGCTTTGGGAAAATTACTAAACCTCTCTGAGATTATTTCCTCCTTTGTAAAGTGGGGATAAATCTATCTGAGCCAGCAGAGCACCTGCATGAGAGATGTGCACTAAATATTGGTCTTTCTCACTCTCCTACGCCATCTCTCTGTTCTTCCCAGAGAAGCTGTACAGAAGGATATAGTACTTTTTTAAAAAATAGTTAACTAATTAATTAATTAATTTGTTTTTGGCTGCGTTGGGTCTTCGTTGCTATGCGCAGGCTTTCTCTAGTTGCGGCAAGCGGGGGCTACTCTTTGTTGCGGTGCGCGGGCTTCTCATTGCGGTGGCTTCTCTTGCTAGCCTTAACCCCAATGCTAGCCTTAACCCTGGCTCTCACAACATGAATTCCTCTTCCCATATCTTATCCACTAATTAATATAAATGTAGGCATATTATTTGTATTAGCCATGTCACACCTAGCCATTTATTCCATCCTCAGATCTGGATGAACTTCACCTTCAAAATACTCACTCACTGGAGCTCTAGGAACAATAGCACAGACAATCATCTCATATGAAGTAATGTAGCAGTTATTCTATTCTCAGTCTTACTGGTAAATGGATCATTTACACTTTCAACAGTAATTATTACACAAGAACACCTATGACTAATTTTCTCCTGACCCCTACCCAGAATTTGATTATCTCCGCAGTAGCAGAAATCCAGTGAAACCCCACTTGATTTAACGGAAGTAGCATCAAAACCTGTACATGTCTTCAATGTAGAAAATGTAGCAGGCCCATTCAGCCCGTCCCTCCTAGAGAATATGTCAATTTCCCTATAATAAACATTTCCACAGCAATCTATTTTTAGGAGCATTCGACAATCCCTAGGTGCCAGAATTATATACAGCCCAAGTCATCATTAAAACACATCTAACAATCTCCTTTCTATGAATTTGAGCCTCCTACCTACAATTTTGATATGATCAACGCATACATCTCTTATAAAAAGTTTTTTTACGACTAACATTAACCCTATGTATATGAGAGTTTTCACTACTTGTCATCATACCAGGCAACCCACCACAAATTTAAGAAATATGTCTGACAAAAGAGTTACTTTGATAGAGTAAATCATAGAGGTTTCAATGCTCTTATTCCTGGAATTGAATTCTTCCTAATAATTTTACATTCTCCATGCTACCTACCACATTACACCACATGCTATATAGTAAAGTTCTCTAAGTAAGCTTCAGGCCCATACCCCCAAAATATTTTTGTATATCCTTCCTGTGCTAATAAACTCTCATTGTTTTTTACCATCATTCTACTGACCGTTTTCTCAGGAAATATAATTGTATAACAAGCTCACACTGGTTAATGGTATCCCCATTCTAATAAAAAAACATGAACCCATAAGCAACAGAAGCATCCAACAAATATTTCCTAAAACAGTCCACCACGTCAATACTACTTATAATGGCTATTATCATTAATCTAATATACTCTGGTCAAAGAGCACAATGAATAACAAGAATCTTTAATCCAGCAGCATCCACCCTCATGACAATCGCCCTTGTCACAAAAGTAGGACTTTCCCCATTTCACTTCTGAGTGCCTGAAGTCACACAAGGCATCCCATGAACAGCAGACCTGATGCTATCAACATGACAAAATTGCACCCCTATCAGTTTTATACCACATGTCACCATCCATCAACCTAAATATACTATTAATCATAGTGATATTATAAATCATAGCTGGAGGCGGAGGCAGACTTCGCCATACTCACCTGGAAAATATTACACCCTCCTCATCAATTGCCCATATAGGATGAATAACAGCTATTATAATGTATATTCAGATTATAACAATCCTAAACATACTAATTTATATCATAACAACACTCTCTTCTTCTTATTTATGCCCAGATCATGTACTACAAGAGTATCATTATCACACACATGAGATAAAACACCTCCCATCACAATCATTTTCCTCACCATTATAGTATCATTAGGACATCGCCCATCACTATCAGGGTTTCTACCCAAATGAATAATTATCCAAGAGATAACAAAAACGACAACATCATTCTACCAACACTAATAGCCATCATAGCAGTCCTCAGCATATATGTCTACTTGCAGCTAACATACTCCACATCACTAACTATATTCCCTTCATTAAACAACACCAACACAAAACAATTTGAACATACAAAGAAATAACCTTCCTATCATTACCAATCATAATACCCACACGATTACTACACACAACACCCATTCTATCGGTGCTGGACTAGGAGTTTAGGTTAGTTCAGACCAAGAGCTTTCAAAACCCTAAACAAGTGAAATTTACTTAATTCCTAAAAATAAGGATTGCAAGACTTTATTCTACATCAATTGAATGTAAAGCAAACACTGTATTGAAGCCAAATCTTTACGAGATTGATGAGTTTTAACCCCAGGAAACTTTAGTTAACAGGCAAATCCTCTAGTCAGCTGGCTTCAGTCTACTTCTCCTTCATTTGAGAAAGAAATAAAGAAAAAAAAAAAAAAAAGGCAGGAACATCACTGGCAGAATTGAAGCTGCTTCTCTGAAGTTACAATTCAATTTGTTGATTCACCACAGGGTTTGCCAGAAAGAGGGCTCAATCTCTGTCTTTAGATTTACAGTCTAATGCTAACTCAGTCATTTTACCTCTGTTCATACACTGCTGATTATTTTCAACAAATCACAAAGATATCGGCATTTTATATTTACTATTTGGTGCTTGAGCTGGAGTAGCAGGCAGCACCTTAATTATATTAATCCAGGCTGAGCTATGCTGACCTGGACCGCTACTTGGAGATGCCCAAATCTGTAAGGTAGTCATAACAGTCCCTGCACTTGTAATAATTTTCTTTATAGCTGTACCCGTTATGATTGCAGGCTTTGAAAACTGACTTGGGCCACTAATAACTCGGACACCTGAAGTAGCATTTCCCCCAATAAATCATATAAACTTTTGACTACTTCCCCCATCATTCTTACTCCTACTCATATCACCAATAGTAGAAGCTGGTTCTGGTACCAGTGGAACCGTGTATTCAGCTCTAGCCTGCAATCTGGCCCATGCAGGAGCCTCTGTCGACCTAACTGTTTTCTCCTTACATTTAGCAGGTGTCTCCTCAATTCTTGGTATTATTACTTTTATTACTATAGTCTTTAATACAAAACCAGCAGTCATATCCCAATACCAAACACCATTATTTGTTTAATCTTCCCCAACTATAGCCATATTACTGTAATTACCAATCTCAGTCCAAGCAGCCAGAATTGCCATGCTGTTAAGAGATAGAAATCTAAACACTACTTTCTTTGACCCTGCAGGAGGAGACCGAATCCTATACCAACACCTCTTTTGATACTTTGCTCTCCCTGAAGTCTGTATTCATGGCCTAACAGGGTTTGTTATAAACTCACATATCATTACATACTATTTAGGACAAAAATTGCCTTTCAGCTATCTGGGAATAGTATGAGTCATGTCCACTGGTTTTTTAGGAGTTCTCTTGTGGGCCCATCATATGTTTACCATAGGGATAGCTGTGGACTCAGGAGCATACTTTGCATCAGCTACCGTAATTACTTCTATCCCTACAGGAGTAAAAGTATCTAGCTGATTAGCAACTCTTTATTTAATTTTTCTTTTTCTTTGCTTTTTTTTTTTTTTTTTTTTTGGCTGAGTTGGGTCTTGGTTGCTGCGCATGGGCTTTCTCTGGTTGCGGTGAGCGGCAGCTACTCTTCGTTGCGGTGTGCGGCCCTTTCATTGCAGTGGCTTCTCTTGTTGCAGAGCACGGCCTCTAGGCGCGTGGGCTTCAGTAGTTGTGGCTTGCGGGCTCTAGAGGGCAGGCTCAGTAGTTGTGGCACACGGGCTTTTTGCTCCGCGGCATGTGGAATCTTCCCAGACAAGGGCTCGAACCCGTGTCCCCTGCATTGGCAGGCGAATTCTTAACCACTGCGTCACCAGGGAAGTCCCTGGTTAGCAACTGTTCACGGAGGTAATACTATATGACCTCCCACTATATTATGAGTTTTAGGCTTTAGTTTTTCTTTTTACAGTAGGTGGTTTGACAGGAATCATCTTAGGCAACTCATCCCCAGACATTGTCCTCCAGGATACATACTAGGTAGTAGCACACTTCCATGACCTAATGTCCATGGGAGCAGTCTTCACTATTATAGGAGGCTTCCTACACTGATTCCCACTCTTCTCAGGTTATACAGTTAACTCAGCATGAGCAAAAATTCACTTCACAAGTATATTTGTAGTAGTAAATATGACTTCCTGCAGCACTTTCGTGGCCTCTCAGGGATGTCACTACGTTAGTCTGAGTACCCTGAGGCACACACAACATGAAATATTTTGTCTTTAGGCTCATTCATCTCAGTAGCAGCAGTAATGCTAATAATCTTCATACTTTGAAAAGCATTTGTGTCTAAACAAGAAGTCTTAGCAGTGGAAATTGCTACTGCTAACCTAGAATGGTTACACGGATGTCCTCCACCATATCCTATGTTTCAAGATCCTACCTATGTAAATGTAAAATAAGGAAGGACTCAAGTCCTTTTCAACCAGTTTCAAGCCAACACCATAACAATTATGTCTTCCTCAATAAATGAGATAAAAGTAAAAAGTGATGTAGCTTTGTCAAAGTTAAATGATAGGCTAAAATCCTGTATATCACTAAGGCATATCAATTTCATCTAGGCTCTCAAGATACAACATCACCGATTATGGAAGAACTTTTACATTTTCTTCATCACACATTAATAGTGATTTTTAAAATAAGTTCTCTAGTCCTCTATATCATTTCACTAATATTGACATCTAAACTCATATGCATACAATAGATGCACAGGTAGAGAAAATGTGAACAATTTACTAGCTATTATTGTCATCTTAATTGCCCTATCATCATTGCGAATCCTTTACATGATACATGAAATCAATAACTCTTCCCAAACCATAAAAAACTATGGGTCAGTAATGATACTGAAGCTACAAATACACAGATTACGAAGATTTAAATGTTGACTCCTCTGTAATCCCCACATCCGAGCTAAAACCAGGAGAATAATGACTAATAGAAGTCAACAACCGAGTAGTTAGGGATAGTCATTGAATATTAGTTTCATCTGAAATTGTTGTACACTCCGGAGTTGTTCCTTCTCAGGCCTAAAAGGAGCTGCTATCCCAGGACGCCTAACTTAAAGAATCCTAATATCAACAGGACCAGGCCTATGTTGTGGACAAGAGAGCTCGTTTTCCTGAGTTCAAAGACAGGACAGAGGGATATGGCTGAGGTATGGGGTGAATCTGGAGCCCATGGGGATGCACTCTCCAAGCTCCAGTATAGGAATGGGGCCTCTAGGGTCCCAGGCCACCCACCACGCCCTCTCGAGCAGGATCTGGGCAACATTCCCTGTCAGTGATGAGGCAGCCCTAGCACTTGTCACGCCCCGATGTCGTGTCCTATGTGGGCCCCATGCTCTTGGGACCACACCCCACACTCTGCAGGTCCATGCTACAGGGTCCTTCATGCCTCAGGAGTAGAGACCACACAGCAAGCAGTTCCCTCCGCAACCAGCAGGAGGAGGGGAGGAGAGCAGGGGCACCAGGGGACTCTCACTCAGACAACAACACCCCAGCGGTGCCAGCGGGGACAGTGATGATGCAGATGAGGCACAGACCAAGAGATGGGACCAGAGGACCCAAAAGGCAGCTGGTCAGGTCCTGGCTCACCTGCACCCCGGACACCTTTGTCCCGCATACACCCCCTTCCTCATACACCCTCTCCTTAAATGCAGATTCTTCAGATGCGAACAGGCAGAGCTTCAGACTGAAAGTCAGCTCTTCCAAAATGACCCGTCAGCAAACACTGCAGGATTCCACTCCAGTGGGTGCCCTGGAGTCGACAACTCAGGGACTGAAGTGGATATCGGTGCCAGGGGCAGTGGGAGGGAATGGGGAATGAGACTTTCATGGTTGTGGAATTTTGGTTTTGCAAGATGAAAAGTTCTAGGGATGGTGGTGATGGCTCCACGAGAAAGTGAATATATCTGATGCCTCAGAAACGTGCACTTAAAATGGTGATGATGGTAAAGGGTATGTGACGTGTGTTTCATTTCACTTAAAATAAATTCTTAAAATAATGTCTTGTTAATTGAGATTCCATTTCGACTCCCCTTCATCACAACTGTCGGAGGCCCAGACACAGTCCCCTACCTTAGGGGCCATCACGGTACCCTCACAGAGCACGTGGGAGACCATTCTTAGGGGGGGCTAGTCTGTGCTCACCTGACCTCTGTCCAGGGGGACCCAGGCAGTGGTGACCCCCATAGATTAGACATATGATATGCTATCGTATTAATATGATACCACCAAGTGTTGTCACTCACCGGAACACAGAGCAGCAACCCACTCAAACATGCCTGACCTCATATGATTGTGACAAGATGAAGAGAAGAAAAGGAACCACAGGTTAATGAGGACAACACCCTTAATGCAGAGGTTGGAAATCTCAAAGGGGACAGGACACACTGCAGGCAAAGAGCGCATATGCGGTCTCCCCATCCATGTGATCCTGACCCATGCAGGTATGGTGAGACCCACACAGTCCCCGCACCCTATACCTGGGGCCACACATCCACACTCACCAGGGTGACCCACCTCCCCAGACCCCTCCACCTGGGTCACATGTCCACAGTCCCAGGGTGACCTCACCTCCCCAGACCCTGCACCTGGGGTCACACGTCCCCTTGGTCAGGACACCATGGCTCTGCAGGGGGCTCCCCCAATGTGGAAACAAGCTGGGTCCCTGGGACCTCCTGGGATGGGAAAAAGTGTCAGGTGGGTCTCCTTTCCCCACACTTGTCCCAGAGGAGTCCTCCTCTGCTCACTTTGGTTCTGTGTGACTTTAACTGTTTTTAAAGCTTTCCTACTAGAGTTGAACACACGACCCTGGTGCTGGCATGCTCAGTCCTTTCTCGTCTCACTTACATGTTGAGAAAACTCACAGGACAGCAGGGCTGAAAGCCGACGGGCAGCTCTGGACTCTGCTGAGTAGGGACGGTAGACTGGAGGGAGAGCTCAGCAGCAGCCTCAGCTGTCACCCATCGGCCTTTTGCCCGATCTGCGTGCCCTGCAATCAATTCAGCAGCTAAACCTGCTTCCCTATGCACCATGCACGTGCTGGTAAATTGGAATTATTGCCAGGTAGTCCTCCTGAGGATTCTCCATGAGCCCCAGGGAAGGTGAACCTTGCAGGGATTAAGACTAAGGCCCCGACCATAGCACTGACCCTTGGGAGGACCAGGTCACCACACTCAGAAGAGAGGCTGTTACGTAAACAAGCCCACCTCAGCTCCAGACCCCAGACATCTAAGCACTGACATTCAGAGGCAGGCACGGAGCTTCCCAGTACTGAGGCCAGGCCGGGTCTCTACCCAGGTCCCCATAGTCCTAGCGTACACAGAACATGGTCAGGTCTAAATCTTCTTATTATAGACAACACATGGTCAGCTCTAAACATAATCAGTAGACAGGACATGCAGAGGTCTAAATCTACCATGTAGACACAACTTGATCATGTTTAAACTAGCTTAGGGCTGATCTCATAGGAGGTACAGATCACACACATGGGTCTCTCATCTTTGGACACCCACATCAGGAAACTGAACAAAATCTTTGTCATTAAACATTTCAACAGGCAAAACAGAAATGTTCCCAATTTCTCTGGCCGCCTGATGGTCAGGATCCACGGGCGAGCCACGAACTTCTTAGAGTGCAGCCCAGTCTGCTGCCAGGACAGACAAGAAGTGGCCTGATTCCAGCCTCCCAGGCTTCCAGAAGGAGGCGGCCACACTGGAAGCCCAGGCAGGAGAGTCCTGCATGGTCCGGGCCGGGAGATCCGGTCTGTCCATTCGGCCGGCCGATTCCGGGCGGGGCGCTCAGGGCCGCTGAGAGCCCTGCACTCAGGTCCTGCTTCCCTGCAGCGTGTGCGTGTGCGTGTACGTGTGCGTGTGCGTGTGCGTGTGTGTGTGTGTGTGTGTAGAGGGGGCGGTGGCTGACGGCTCCCATGGTTCCCGTCCCGGGCACCGCGCTGTCTTCGAGGGGAGGCACGGGGAGAGGTAGGGGCACAGAAGCCGTTGGAGAGGAGAACCCACCGCGGAACTCCTTGCACACTGGCTCGCCCCACCCGGAGACCCGCCTGCCCATCGTGGGCCGCATGTCGCCCCCCAGTCCCCCACCCCCGAGGGCAGGGTGCCTGCTCTTTCAACAGCACAGGGTCTCTCATGAAGGAGACCCAGTGGGGACTGTCACCCCCCGACTCCTGATGCTGTGTTTGGGGAGAATGAACCCCCTTGACTGGGCGATGGGACCCTGTGAGGAAAGAGGTGGCGGCCCCATCCAAGTCGGAGCCTGGCTGAGATATGAGAAAACGGGAGCCAAGGGCAGGGCCTGGAGGCCAGGCCAACAGGAGGGGCACCCCCAGCCTTGGCGGGGCTCTCCAACGGTGACATTGTTGCTTTAAGGGACCTGGGACAGGTGACTGAATGTAATGGGAGTCTAAACTGGACCCTGAATGGGGCTTAAAGAAGGTGTGAAGGATGTTACTGAGACAGTGACAGTCATTGGAAGACAAACTCTGTGTCAGGATATCCTGCTCCATCCATTTAAATCCCTGAGATCTGTGACCTTTACGGGGCTACGCAGGATTGTTAGAGCAGCTGCGTGCGGATATATCTGGGGCACAATTCAGTCTGCAGCCAACTTGCAAGTGGTTCCAGCAAACACACAGGTGTGCGCACAGGCAGGCACAGCACACACACAAACATATGCACGTGCACAGCACAAATATATTCACACACTAGCATGTGAACACACATGCACCCATATGCCCATGCACACACTAATGTGTGCAAGTGCACATACCTATGCACATGCACAGCATAGGTATGCAAACAGGCACATGCACACGCATAGCACACACACAGGGAATAAAGGGAATCCGTAAAGCATTAATTCCTGAACACAAGTGAAGCTGACATGTATTTTTTCCCTTTTCTTAGCCTTGATGTTTTCCACAACAAAAAGTTTAAGAAAAAAGTTAATGGCAAATGACTTTTGATTCATAGGACTTTCTGATTTTATTCCACAAATATTATGACAGTAGAAATGAATGTAGATATTACATGTGTCCACTAATGGATGAATGGAGAAGAAAAACACGGTCCATCAATACAAGGGAATGCTATTCAGCCTAAAAAGGAAGTCAATTCTGACACAGGATGCAGCAGGGATGAACCCTGAGGGCATTATGCTCAGTGATGTAAGCTAGACACAAAAAAACAAACAGTGCTTGATCCACTCATACAAGGCCCCTAGAGCAGTCGGAAATATAGAGACATAAAGTAGGATGTTGAGTGCCAGAGGCTGAGGGAGGGACAATGGGGAGTGAGTGTTTAATGGGGACTGTTTCAATTTTGCAAGATGAAAAAGTTCTGGAGGATGATGGTGGTCAGGTTTGCACAACAGTGTGAATTACTTCCTGACTCTGAAATGTGCACTTAAAAATGGTTAAGATAGTACATTTTATGTTATGTGTACCAGACCACAATTTTTAAAACTTTTTAAAAAACAACAGGAAATAGTCCATGAATACCGCAAGATGCACAACTTCACAAACAACAGAGGGATTAAAGCCATAAGAAAAATACTGTGCATACACCTACCAGAATGGCAGACATGAAAGACATAGTATCAAATATCAGCAGGATGTGGAGCAATGGAAAGCCTGGTACGCAACGGGGGGATGCAACCACTTCTGAAGCAATCGGGCCTCAGATAGCGAAGTCCGTGCACAGAGACCCACAGTGCTCTTCCCAGTTGAACACAAACCCACCAGCCCTGCACCAGGACACACGGACATGGACTTGCAGCCACAGGAGCCAAACCTGAAAGAACCTGAAGGCCATCACAGACGGATGCAGAAATGAACCATGCACGCTCCTATGAAGGAATATTCCACAGCAATGGAGTACATTTTGTTTAAAGGTAGTAAAACTATAAAAATTATTTAAAAAAAAAAAACTATATTTACAAGATGAAAGAATCTATAATTCTGGCACCTAGGGATTGTCGAATGCTCCTAAAAATAGATTGCTGTGGAAATGTTTATTATAGGGAAATTGACATATTCTCTAGGAGGGACGGGCTGAATGGGCCTGCTACATTTTCTACATTGAAGACATGTACAGGTTTTGATGCTACTTCCGTTAAATCAAGTGGGGTTTCACTGGATTTCTGCTACTGCGGAGATAATCAAATTCTGGGTAGGGGTCAGGAGAAAATTAGTCATAGGTGTTCTTGTGTAATAATTACTGTTGAAAGTGTAAATGATCCATTTACCAGTAAGACTGAGAATAGAATAACTGCTACATTACTTCATATGAGATGATTGTCTGTGCTATTGTTCCTAGAGCTCCAGTGAGTGAGTATTTTGAAGGTGAAGTTCATCCAGATCTGAGGATGGAATAAATGGCTAGGTGTGACATGGCTAATAGAAATAATATGCCTACATTTATACTAATTAGTGGATAAGATATGGGAAGAGGAATTCATGTTGTGAGAGCCAGGGTTAAGGCTAGCATTGGGGCAATAATATATAAATTGATGATGTTGATGGACATAGTGGTTCTTTAATAAGTAATTTGAACGCCTCAGCAATGGGTTGTAATCATCCATGGGGGCTGATGCTTTTTGGCCCTTTCTGGATTTGTATATAGCCTAGGATTTTCCATTTAGTTAATATGAGGAATGCTATGGTGAATTAAATTGGGTAATTTGTGAAAGAATGTTGATTATAAACATATTCTTAGGAAGAGGACTTGAACCAGTGCAGAAAAAGTTTCAGTTTTACATAATTACCGGGCTCTGCCACCGTAACGAACCCTGTTCTACAGTAGGGTATGTATAAATTAATTGAATGTAGATTATATCATCATTTAGTTTGAAGACACTTTGTAAAGTAAGCCGTATTGCTCTTGTCCTTTCATACTGGAAGAAAACTGCAATAGACAGAAACCAACCAGGATGACTCCCGTCTGAACTCAGATCACGTGAGACTTTAATCGTTGAACAAACAGACAATTAATAGCAGTTATACCGTTGAAATGTCGTGATCCAGCGTCAAGGTCATAAACCATATTGCCCATATGAACTCCAGAATACAATTACACTGTTATCCCTAGTAAAACTTGTTCCATTGACCAGTGTTTTAGAAGAACAGGTGATAAAGCATTTTGACTAGCTGGCCTAAATTTTAATCACTCAGAAGTGGTTTTATTCTCCAAAAAATAAATGGCGCACGGGCTCAAGACACACCGGCTTCAGTAGTTGTGGCGTGCACACTCAGTAGTTGTGGCCCACTGGCTTAGTTGTTCCGTGGCACGTGAGATCTTCCCGGACCGGGGATCGAACCGGGTCCCCTGCATTGGCAGGCGAATTCTTAATCACTGCATCACCAGGGAAGTCCCAGATTCGCAGTCTCCCTTTTAATATACCTTAAGCCCAAAGAATCCATGGAAAATTGTTACAGAAAATAAGACAATAAAATATTGTAAGGACTATAACAGAAGCATATAGCACACAGTTCATATAGACACATCCCAAGCAGTTAACAAAGTATATTAAAAGGGAGGCTGCAATTTTAAAAGAATAAGAAAAATTATACCCACAAACTCCCAATCTTTCCTGAAACGTTGCAATCTGAAACCCTATTGTAGGAAGCAGAAGATTCCAGGAGACATTCTACAAATGAAGGACTCCAAACCCTGTGGTTGGATAAGGAATTCTGGAAGGAAGGTATCCTCACCCAAGGAGAGCAGGTTCCTATACTTCTCTAACATCACATCCCTGTACAATTCCCATTGATCTTGGTCCAGGCATTCTTACTCCTCTTGACAGAAATCTATGGCCACATCCTGGAATGTCAGCAGTCCCTGAAATTAAACGTACACATGCCATGTGGCCACGGGAAGAGTTCATAATATGACCCAAGAAGAAAACAGCAAATTAAGAAAAGGTTTTAATTTAGAAGAGTGTCTTCAATTATCCACTAATATATATATATATATTTTTTTTTTTTTACAAAGTAACTTTCTCTACCTTATTTCTAACTACAAGAAAAGAGTATGGCATGTGATCCACAAAACCAGTATAGAGACTATACTTGTCTGGAAAAGAAATGATAAAATGATGGTTTCAACACAGGCATATGCATTTTTGAGTGTTTTATTTATGTCAAACTGGATAAAATGTGTGTATTTCTCATAGAGAAAAGACCTGTCGAGGTAGAAATGTACCTTTCAACTATTCATGGGTGCACAAGAACACTGGGGAGATTGTAAAAGTGCAGATTGTGATTCAGTAGGTCCGGTGGGCCTGAGTTCTATTTTTTTAACAAGCTCATTTTTAACTAGTGATGCCACAGTCTCTGATTCATTAACCACAACTGTGAATATCAGAGACATAATTAGAAAGGTAAAAATTCATATTTAATTTTGAACTTAAAGTGTTTTATGGATTTTACACCTTTAATAGAATAGTGAGCACAGCAGCAACAATCATTTGTGAATATTTACTATAGACTGTGTATCTTTCTAATTTTTTTGTGTAGGATTCCAGGAAAAAGGCCTGGGCTGCGGCCACAGTGGGCGTGGCCCCCAGGCCGGGCCGCCCCTCCAGGACCCCCGACGGGGCCCTGCGCTCCTGGCGGCTCCCTCCCCCGCCGCCCCGCTCCCTCCCGGAAGGCCTCGGGGCAGAGCGGTCCCACCCACTGCGCGCTGAACAGAGCCCGCGTTTCCTCAGAGCTGGAACTCCCGGCTCGGGCGGCGTCTCTTCCCTCCGCCTTCACGGAACTGCCCCGGAGCCCGAGGGGAGGGCGACCTCACTGAGGCTGCCGGCTCTGGAGGTGCCCCGGCGGCCGAAGCCATGACAGTCGCGGGGACGGCGGGCCGGGTAAGTGGGCGCCGACCCTCCGCCTGGTCCGGTGCCCGGGCGGCAGCACAAGACCAGCTTCTGAGGGGCAGGGGTTCGCTGCCACCCGCCGCTGCTGTGCAGAAAGAGCGGCCTCCAGCGTCTGGTCCCCGGGAACTTCGGTCCCTCCTCTCGCCCCTGCCCTCGGCCTGGCTCGCGAGGCCTGGTGGGCGTGGGGAGGGGGTCGGCCTGAGCGTCCTGAGGGGAAACGGGGCAAGGGAGGCGCAGGGTCAGCGCCCCTCCTCCCGACTGCGGGGAAAGCGGCTGAAAACTCCTCCCGAGGCGCGCAGGCCCCTTATTCAGCCGAGTCCCTCTGCGCTCCTTCCTCCCTGAGCTAAAGTACCGGGGGGAGGGGACAGGGCAGGGGACTGGCGCAGGTAATGGGGAACATCAAAAGGTGATTGTTAACTAAGGAAAACCAGCTCTCCCAAGGTGAGGAATGCGGCGCTTTTCTTTGCCTGGGCTCACTGAAATCCTTCCTTTGATATGCACCTCAGCTCTCTGGGGCCTGCATTCTGTATTTGCATATCCTGAGTGCCTCAGGGCCCGCCGGCTCACATTGGAGGGCTGCAAGTGCTGAAGACTGTGACATCCTTTGTTTACTGATAGGGCAAGAAATATTCCATTTCCCTCAGGCTTAAAGGGGCAGACAGTGGAAAAAAGTCAGAGAATCTCACTCGGCCTGTACTTTGGTTTACATATAGATCATATTTATACTTAACTGTGCTAATAGAGGTTCTCAAGTCCAATCAACTTGTACTACTGCCCTCTATGTATCAATTTCATCAATATCATAAGATAAATGCCTATAGAATTGACTTAATCCATTTAAATAGGATAATGATTTTTAAAGGAAACATAATAGAAATATCACAACAAAACCTTTACCACTAAAGGCTGGGTCTGGAACCACCTAAATAAATGTTCCATTGTTAAAATATTGAAAGATGTAGTCAATAGAAATATCAACAAAAATGACAAATAATAAGGGCAGCAGAATGTTGAAATGTTCTATCTTTATTATTAAAGTGGCAGAAAATCATTTATTAGTAGGCACTGGGGGCAGAAGGTGCCTGATTTTATATCTGTGTCATATTTGTGCAGTTGTTTCAACAAGTAACTTAAAGACAAAATGGAAAAACAAGGAGGTTTGTGCCTGAGATCATGTTGATGTGAAACCAGGGATGGCCACCTTGTGCCAGGTGAGTTAAGTTTACCTGGCAGGTAGACCGCAGAGCTCCTGGGAAGCAAGGGTTGGAATTTTTCTGCTGGGTGCCCCTTAGGTTCTGTGACTTGACTGACTGTGAGTCATGTTTCGGGAAAGACCTGATCACAGGGAAAGGGTGGGGATAGAGTGATTTGGGGAGCAGCTAACAACATTCATCACAGCTCACGGCCTGAATGAAGTTTAAAGAAACAGGAAAACAAATGCTTCTTATGGAATCAGAGAATGTGAGGGCTGGACAATCCCAGAAAATGAGGAACACCCATCCCATTTTCCAGATGACAAAACAGAGGTCCAGCAAGGTGAAATCCCTCACCCAAGTTGCACCCGTCTCTCCTCCCCACTACGTGGTTCATGAAAGCAGGACTCTTCCTGTCTTGATCACTGCTGAACCCCAAAAAGGGCCAGGCATCTAGCAGCTGCTCCAAAAATTTGGGTTGACTGTAGGAACAATGCTATTTCTTTCTTTCTCACTCTTATTCAGGATTGTGCCAAGAACTCCCCAGGTTGCAATGTAATTCGATAAATGTAAATATTAATTGAGTTTTGTTGTGATGAGGACTTAGGCTTTGAAGGTAACAGACTTGGTTCAGATCTTGGTTCTGCCACTCCATAGCTGTTTGGCTTTGGGAAAATTACTAAACCTCTCTGAGATTATTTCCTCCTTTGTAAAGTGGGGATAAATCTATCTGAGCCAGCAGAGCACCTGCATGAGAGATGTGCACTAAATATTGGTCTTTCTCACTCTCCTACGCCATCTCTCTGTTCTTCCCAGAGAAGCTGTACAGAAGGATATAGTACTTTTTTAAAAAATAGTTAACTAATTAATTAATTAATTTGTTTTTGGCTGCGTTGGGTCTTCGTTGCTATGCGCAGGCTTTCTCTAGTTGCGGCAAGCGGGGGCTACTCTTTGTTGCGGTGCGCGGGCTTCTCATTGCGGTGGCTTCTCTTGCTAGCCTTAACCCCAATGCTAGCCTTAACCCTGGCTCTCACAACATGAATTCCTCTTCCCATATCTTATCCACTAATTAATATAAATGTAGGCATATTATTTGTATTAGCCATGTCACACCTAGCCATTTATTCCATCCTCAGATCTGGATGAACTTCACCTTCAAAATACTCACTCACTGGAGCTCTAGGAACAATAGCACAGACAATCATCTCATATGAAGTAATGTAGCAGTTATTCTATTCTCAGTCTTACTGGTAAATGGATCATTTACACTTTCAACAGTAATTATTACACAAGAACACCTATGACTAATTTTCTCCTGACCCCTACCCAGAATTTGATTATCTCCGCAGTAGCAGAAATCCAATGAAGCCCCACTTGATTTAACGGAAGTAGCATCAAAACCTGTATATGTCTTCAATGTAGAAAATGTAGCAGGCCCATTCAGCCCGTCCCTCCTAGAGAATATGTCAATTTCCCTATAATAAACATTTCCACAGCAATCTATTTTTAGGAGCATTCGACAATCCCTAGGTGCCAGAATTATATACAGCCCAAGTCATCATTAAAACACATCTAACAATCTCCTTTCTATGAATTTGAGCCTCCTACCTACAATTTTGATATGATCAACGCATACATCTCTTATAAAAAGTTTTTTTACGACTAACATTAACCCTATGTATATGAGAGTTTTCACTACTTGTCATCATACCAGGCAACCCACCACAAATTTAAGAAATATGTCTGACAAAAGAGTTACTTTGATAGAGTAAATCATAGAGGTTTCAATGCTCTTATTCCTGGAATTGAATTCTTCCTAATAATTTTACATTCTCCATGCTACCTACCACATTACACCACATGCTATATAGTAAAGTTCTCTAAGTAAGCTTCAGGCCCATACCCCCAAAATATTTTTGTATATCCTTCCTGTGCTAATAAACTCTCATTGTTTTTTACCATCATTCTACTGACCGTTTTCTCAGGAAATATAATTGTATAACAAGCTCACACTGGTTAATGGTATCCCCATTCTAATAAAAAAACATGAACCCATAAGCAACAGAAGCATCCAACAAATATTTCCTAAAACAGTCCACCACGTCAATACTACTTATAATGGCTATTATCATTAATCTAATATACTCCGGTCAAAGAGCACAATGAATAACAAGAATCTTTAATCCAGCAGCATCCACCCTCATGACAATCGCCCTTGTCACAAAAGTAGGACTTTCCCCATTTCACTTCTGAGTGCCTGAAGTCACACAAGGCATCCCATGAACAGCAGACCTGATGCTATCAACATGACAAAATTGCACCCCTATCAGTTTTATACCACATGTCACCATCCATCAACCTAAATATACTATTAATCATAGTGATATTATAAATCATAGCTGGAGGCGGAGGCAGACTTCGCCATACTCACCTGGAAAATATTACACCCTCCTCATCAATTGCCCATATAGGATGAATAACAGCTATTATAATGTATATTCAGATTATAACAATCCTAAACATACTAATTTATATCATAACAACACTCTCTTCTTCTTATTTATGCCCAGATCATGTACTACAAGAGTATCATTATCACACACATGAGATAAAACACCTCCCATCACAATCATTTTCCTCACCATTATAGTATCATTAGGACATCGCCCATCACTATCAGGGTTTCTACCCAAATGAATAATTATCCAAGAGATAACAAAAACGACAACATCATTCTACCAACACTAATAGCCATCATAGCAGTCCTCAGCATATATGTCTACTTGCAGCTAACATACTCCACATCACTAACTATATTCCCTTCATTAAACAACACCAACACAAAACAATTTGAACATACAAAGAAATAACCTTCCTATCATTACCAATCATAATACCCACACGATTACTACACACAACACCCATTCTATCGGTGCTGGACTAGGAGTTTAGGTTAGTTCAGACCAAGAGCTTTCAAAACCCTAAACAAGTGAAATTTACTTAATTCCTAAAAATAAGGATTGCAAGACTTTATTCTACATCAATTGAATGTAAAGCAAACACTGTATTGAAGCCAAATCTTTACGAGATTGATGAGTTTTAACCCCAGGAAACTTTAGTTAACAGGCAAATCCTCTAGTCAGCTGGCTTCAGTCTACTTCTCCTTCATTTGAGAAAGAAATAAAGAAAAAAAAAAAAAAAAGGCAGGAACATCACTGGCAGAATTGAAGCTGCTTCTCTGAAGTTACAATTCAATTTGTTGATTCACCACAGGGTTTGCCAGAAAGAGGGCTCAATCTCTGTCTTTAGATTTACAGTCTAATGCTAACTCAGTCATTTTACCTCTGTTCATACACTGCTGATTATTTTCAACAAATCACAAAGATATCGGCATTTTATATTTACTATTTGGTGCTTGAGCTGGAGTAGCAGGCAGCACCTTAATTATATTAATCCAGGCTGAGCTATGCTGACCTGGACCGCTACTTGGAGATGCCCAAATCTGTAAGGTAGTCATAACAGTCCCTGCACTTGTAATAATTTTCTTTATAGCTGTACCCGTTATGATTGCAGGCTTTGAAAACTGACTTGGGCCACTAATAACTCGGACACCTGAAGTAGCATTTCCCCCAATAAATCATATAAACTTTTGACTACTTCCCCCATCATTCTTACTCCTACTCATATCACCAATAGTAGAAGCTGGTTCTGGTACCAGTGGAACCGTGTATTCAGCTCTAGCCTGCAATCTGGCCCATGCAGGAGCCTCTGTCGACCTAACTGTTTTCTCCTTACATTTAGCAGGTGTCTCCTCAATTCTTGGTATTATTACTTTTATTACTATAGTCTTTAATACAAAACCAGCAGTCATATCCCAATACCAAACACCATTATTTGTTTAATCTTCCCCAACTATAGCCATATTACTGTAATTACCAATCTCAGTCCAAGCAGCCAGAATTGCCATGCTGTTAAGAGATAGAAATCTAAACACTACTTTCTTTGACCCTGCAGGAGGAGACCGAATCCTATACCAACACCTCTTTTGATACTTTGCTCTCCCTGAAGTCTGTATTCATGGCCTAACAGGGTTTGTTATAAACTCACATATCATTACATACTATTTAGGACAAAAATTGCCTTTCAGCTATCTGGGAATAGTATGAGTCATGTCCACTGGTTTTTTAGGAGTTCTCTTGTGGGCCCATCATATGTTTACCATAGGGATAGCTGTGGACTCAGGAGCATACTTTGCATCAGCTACCGTAATTACTTCTATCCCTACAGGAGTAAAAGTATCTAGCTGATTAGCAACTCTTTATTTAATTTTTCTTTTTCTTTGCTTTTTTTTTTTTTTTTTTTTTGGCTGAGTTGGGTCTTGGTTGCTGCGCATGGGCTTTCTCTGGTTGCGGTGAGCGGCAGCTACTCTTCGTTGCGGTGTGCGGCCCTTTCATTGCAGTGGCTTCTCTTGTTGCAGAGCACGGCCTCTAGGCGCGTGGGCTTCAGTAGTTGTGGCTTGCGGGCTCTAGAGGGCAGGCTCAGTAGTTGTGGCACACGGGCTTTTTGCTCCGCGGCATGTGGAATCTTCCCAGACAAGGGCTCGAACCCGTGTCCCCTGCATTGGCAGGCGAATTCTTAACCACTGCGTCACCAGGGAAGTCCCTGGTTAGCAACTGTTCACGGAGGTAATACTATATGACCTCCCACTATATTATGAGTTTTAGGCTTTAGTTTTTCTTTTTACAGTAGGTGGTTTGACAGGAATCATCTTAGGCAACTCATCCCCAGACATTGTCCTCCAGGATACATACTAGGTAGTAGCACACTTCCATGACCTAATGTCCATGGGAGCAGTCTTCACTATTATAGGAGGCTTCCTACACTGATTCCCACTCTTCTCAGGTTATACAGTTAACTCAGCATGAGCAAAAATTCACTTCACAAGTATATTTGTAGTAGTAAATATGACTTCCTGCAGCACTTTCGTGGCCTCTCAGGGATGTCACTACGTTAGTCTGAGTACCCTGAGGCACACACAACATGAAATATTTTGTCTTTAGGCTCATTCATCTCAGTAGCAGCAGTAATGCTAATAATCTTCATACTTTGAAAAGCATTTGTGTCTAAACAAGAAGTCTTAGCAGTGGAAATTGCTACTGCTAACCTAGAATGGTTACACGGATGTCCTCCACCATATCCTATGTTTCAAGATCCTACCTATGTAAATGTAAAATAAGGAAGGACTCAAGTCCTTTTCAACCAGTTTCAAGCCAACACCATAACAATTATGTCTTCCTCAATAAATGAGATAAAAGTAAAAAGTGATGTAGCTTTGTCAAAGTTAAATGATAGGCTAAAATCCTGTATATCACTAAGGCATATCAATTTCATCTAGGCTCTCAAGATACAACATCACCGATTATGGAAGAACTTTTACATTTTCTTCATCACACATTAATAGTGATTTTTAAAATAAGTTCTCTAGTCCTCTATATCATTTCACTAATATTGACATCTAAACTCATATGCATACAATAGATGCACAGGTAGAGAAAATGTGAACAATTTACTAGCTATTATTGTCATCTTAATTGCCCTATCATCATTGCGAATCCTTTACATGATACATGAAATCAATAACTCTTCCCAAACCATAAAAAACTATGGGTCAGTAATGATACTGAAGCTACAAATACACAGATTACGAAGATTTAAATGTTGACTCCTCTGTAATCCCCACATCCGAGCTAAAACCAGGAGAATAATGACTAATAGAAGTCAACAACCGAGTAGTTAGGGATAGTCATTGAATATTAGTTTCATCTGAAATTGTTGTACACTCCGGAGTTGTTCCTTCTCAGGCCTAAAAGGAGCTGCTATCCCAGGACGCCTAACTTAAAGAATCCTAATATCAACAGGACCAGGCCTATGTTGTGGACAAGAGAGCTCGTTTTCCTGAGTTCAAAGACAGGACAGAGGGATATGGCTGAGGTATGGGGTGAATCTGGAGCCCATGGGGATGCACTCTCCAAGCTCCAGTATAGGAATGGGGCCTCTAGGGTCCCAGGCCACCCACCACGCCCTCTCGAGCAGGATCTGGGCAACATTCCCTGTCAGTGATGAGGCAGCCCTAGCACTTGTCACGCCCCGATGTCGTGTCCTATGTGGGCCCCATGCTCTTGGGACCACACCCCACACTCTGCAGGTCCATGCTACAGGGTCCTTCATGCCTCAGGAGTAGAGACCACACAGCAAGCAGTTCCCTCCGCAACCAGCAGGAGGAGGGGAGGAGAGCAGGGGCACCAGGGGACTCTCACTCAGACAACAACACCCCAGCGGTGCCAGCGGGGACAGTGATGATGCAGATGAGGCACAGACCAAGAGATGGGACCAGAGGACCCAAAAGGCAGCTGGTCAGGTCCTGGCTCACCTGCACCCCGGACACCTTTGTCCCGCATACACCCCCTTCCTCATACACCCTCTCCTTAAATGCAGATTCTTCAGATGCGAACAGGCAGAGCTTCAGACTGAAAGTCAGCTCTTCCAAAATGACCCGTCAGCAAACACTGCAGGATTCCACTCCAGTGGGTGCCCTGGAGTCGACAACTCAGGGACTGAAGTGGATATCGGTGCCAGGGGCAGTGGGAGGGAATGGGGAATGAGACTTTCATGGTTGTGGAATTTTGGTTTTGCAAGATGAAAAGTTCTAGGGATGGTGGTGATGGCTCCACGAGAAAGTGAATATATCTGATGCCTCAGAAACGTGCACTTAAAATGGTGATGATGGTAAAGGGTATGTGACGTGTGTTTCATTTCACTTAAAATAAATTCTTAAAATAATGTCTTGTTAATTGAGATTCCATTTCGACTCCCCTTCATCACAACTGTCGGAGGCCCAGACACAGTCCCCTACCTTAGGGGCCATCACGGTACCCTCACAGAGCACGTGGGAGACCATTCTTAGGGGGGGCTAGTCTGTGCTCACCTGACCTCTGTCCAGGGGGACCCAGGCAGTGGTGACCCCCATAGATTAGACATATGATATGCTATCGTATTAATATGATACCACCAAGTGTTGTCACTCACCGGAACACAGAGCAGCAACCCACTCAAACATGCCTGACCTCATATGATTGTGACAAGATGAAGAGAAGAAAAGGAACCACAGGTTAATGAGGACAACACCCTTAATGCAGAGGTTGGAAATCTCAAAGGGGACAGGACACACTGCAGGCAAAGAGCGCATATGCGGTCTCCCCATCCATGTGATCCTGACCCATGCAGGTATGGTGAGACCCACACAGTCCCCGCACCCTATACCTGGGGCCACACATCCACACTCACCAGGGTGACCCACCTCCCCAGACCCCTCCACCTGGGTCACATGTCCACAGTCCCAGGGTGACCTCACCTCCCCAGACCCTGCACCTGGGGTCACACGTCCCCTTGGTCAGGACACCATGGCTCTGCAGGGGGCTCCCCCAATGTGGAAACAAGCTGGGTCCCTGGGACCTCCTGGGATGGGAAAAAGTGTCAGGTGGGTCTCCTTTCCCCACACTTGTCCCAGAGGAGTCCTCCTCTGCTCACTTTGGTTCTGTGTGACTTTAACTGTTTTTAAAGCTTTCCTACTAGAGTTGAACACACGACCCTGGTGCTGGCATGCTCAGTCCTTTCTCGTCTCACTTACATGTTGAGAAAACTCACAGGACAGCAGGGCTGAAAGCCGACGGGCAGCTCTGGACTCTGCTGAGTAGGGACGGTAGACTGGAGGGAGAGCTCAGCAGCAGCCTCAGCTGTCACCCATCGGCCTTTTGCCCGATCTGCGTGCCCTGCAATCAATTCAGCAGCTAAACCTGCTTCCCTATGCACCATGCACGTGCTGGTAAATTGGAATTATTGCCAGGTAGTCCTCCTGAGGATTCTCCATGAGCCCCAGGGAAGGTGAACCTTGCAGGGATTAAGACTAAGGCCCCGACCATAGCACTGACCCTTGGGAGGACCAGGTCACCACACTCAGAAGAGAGGCTGTTACGTAAACAAGCCCACCTCAGCTCCAGACCCCAGACATCTAAGCACTGACATTCAGAGGCAGGCACGGAGCTTCCCAGTACTGAGGCCAGGCCGGGTCTCTACCCAGGTCCCCATAGTCCTAGCGTACACAGAACATGGTCAGGTCTAAATCTTCTTATTATAGACAACACATGGTCAGCTCTAAACATAATCAGTAGACAGGACATGCAGAGGTCTAAATCTACCATGTAGACACAACTTGATCATGTTTAAACTAGCTTAGGGCTGATCTCATAGGAGGTACAGATCACACACATGGGTCTCTCATCTTTGGACACCCACATCAGGAAACTGAACAAAATCTTTGTCATTAAACATTTCAACAGGCAAAACAGAAATGTTCCCAATTTCTCTGGCCGCCTGATGGTCAGGATCCACGGGCGAGCCACGAACTTCTTAGAGTGCAGCCCAGTCTGCTGCCAGGACAGACAAGAAGTGGCCTGATTCCAGCCTCCCAGGCTTCCAGAAGGAGGCGGCCACACTGGAAGCCCAGGCAGGAGAGTCCTGCATGGTCCGGGCCGGGAGATCCGGTCTGTCCATTCGGCCGGCCGATTCCGGGCGGGGCGCTCAGGGCCGCTGAGAGCCCTGCACTCAGGTCCTGCTTCCCTGCAGCGTGTGCGTGTGCGTGTACGTGTGCGTGTGCGTGTGCGTGTGTGTGTGTGTGTGTGTAGAGGGGGCGGTGGCTGACGGCTCCCATGGTTCCCGTCCCGGGCACCGCGCTGTCTTCGAGGGGAGGCACGGGGAGAGGTAGGGGCACAGAAGCCGTTGGAGAGGAGAACCCACCGCGGAACTCCTTGCACACTGGCTCGCCCCACCCGGAGACCCGCCTGCCCATCGTGGGCCGCATGTCGCCCCCCAGTCCCCCACCCCCGAGGGCAGGGTGCCTGCTCTTTCAACAGCACAGGGTCTCTCATGAAGGAGACCCAGTGGGGACTGTCACCCCCCGACTCCTGATGCTGTGTTTGGGGAGAATGAACCCCCTTGACTGGGCGATGGGACCCTGTGAGGAAAGAGGTGGCGGCCCCATCCAAGTCGGAGCCTGGCTGAGATATGAGAAAACGGGAGCCAAGGGCAGGGCCTGGAGGCCAGGCCAACAGGAGGGGCACCCCCAGCCTTGGCGGGGCTCTCCAACGGTGACATTGTTGCTTTAAGGGACCTGGGACAGGTGACTGAATGTAATGGGAGTCTAAACTGGACCCTGAATGGGGCTTAAAGAAGGTGTGAAGGATGTTACTGAGACAGTGACAGTCATTGGAAGACAAACTCTGTGTCAGGATATCCTGCTCCATCCATTTAAATCCCTGAGATCTGTGACCTTTACGGGGCTACGCAGGATTGTTAGAGCAGCTGCGTGCGGATATATCTGGGGCACAATTCAGTCTGCAGCCAACTTGCAAGTGGTTCCAGCAAACACACAGGTGTGCGCACAGGCAGGCACAGCACACACACAAACATATGCACGTGCACAGCACAAATATATTCACACACTAGCATGTGAACACACATGCACCCATATGCCCATGCACACACTAATGTGTGCAAGTGCACATACCTATGCACATGCACAGCATAGGTATGCAAACAGGCACATGCACACGCATAGCACACACACAGGGAATAAAGGGAATCCGTAAAGCATTAATTCCTGAACACAAGTGAAGCTGACATGTATTTTTTCCCTTTTCTTAGCCTTGATGTTTTCCACAACAAAAAGTTTAAGAAAAAAGTTAATGGCAAATGACTTTTGATTCATAGGACTTTCTGATTTTATTCCACAAATATTATGACAGTAGAAATGAATGTAGATATTACATGTGTCCACTAATGGATGAATGGAGAAGAAAAACACGGTCCATCAATACAAGGGAATGCTATTCAGCCTAAAAAGGAAGTCAATTCTGACACAGGATGCAGCAGGGATGAACCCTGAGGGCATTATGCTCAGTGATGTAAGCTAGACACAAAAAAACAAACAGTGCTTGATCCACTCATACAAGGCCCCTAGAGCAGTCGGAAATATAGAGACATAAAGTAGGATGTTGAGTGCCAGAGGCTGAGGGAGGGACAATGGGGAGTGAGTGTTTAATGGGGACTGTTTCAATTTTGCAAGATGAAAAAGTTCTGGAGGATGATGGTGGTCAGGTTTGCACAACAGTGTGAATTACTTCCTGACTCTGAAATGTGCACTTAAAAATGGTTAAGATAGTACATTTTATGTTATGTGTACCAGACCACAATTTTTAAAACTTTTTAAAAAACAACAGGAAATAGTCCATGAATACCGCAAGATGCACAACTTCACAAACAACAGAGGGATTAAAGCCATAAGAAAAATACTGTGCATACACCTACCAGAATGGCAGACATGAAAGACATAGTATCAAATATCAGCAGGATGTGGAGCAATGGAAAGCCTGGTACGCAACGGGGGGATGCAACCACTTCTGAAGCAATCGGGCCTCAGATAGCGAAGTCCGTGCACAGAGACCCACAGTGCTCTTCCCAGTTGAACACAAACCCACCAGCCCTGCACCAGGACACACGGACATGGACTTGCAGCCACAGGAGCCAAACCTGAAAGAACCTGAAGGCCATCACAGACGGATGCAGAAATGAACCATGCACGCTCCTATGAAGGAATATTCCACAGCAATGGAGTACATTTTGTTTAAAGGTAGTAAAACTATAAAAATTATTTAAAAAAAAAAACTATATTTACAAGATGAAAGAATCTATAATTCTGGCACCTAGGGATTGTCGAATGCTCCTAAAAATAGATTGCTGTGGAAATGTTTATTATAGGGAAATTGACATATTCTCTAGGAGGGACGGGCTGAATGGGCCTGCTACATTTTCTACATTGAAGACATGTACAGGTTTTGATGCTACTTCCGTTAAATCAAGTGGGGTTTCACTGGATTTCTGCTACTGCGGAGATAATCAAATTCTGGGTAGGGGTCAGGAGAAAATTAGTCATAGGTGTTCTTGTGTAATAATTACTGTTGAAAGTGTAAATGATCCATTTACCAGTAAGACTGAGAATAGAATAACTGCTACATTACTTCATATGAGATGATTGTCTGTGCTATTGTTCCTAGAGCTCCAGTGAGTGAGTATTTTGAAGGTGAAGTTCATACAGATCTGAGGATGGAATAAATGGCTAGGTGTGACATGGCTAATAGAAATAATATGCCTACATTTATACTAATTAGTGGATAAGATATGGGAAGAGGAATTCATGTTGTGAGAGCCAGGGTTAAGGCTAGCATTGGGGCAATAATATATAAATTGATGATGTTGATGGACATAGTGGTTCTTTAATAAGTAATTTGAACGCCTCAGCAATGGGTTGTAATCATCCATGGGGGCTGATGCTTTTTGGCCCTTTCTGGATTTGTATATAGCCTAGGATTTTCCATTTAGTTAATATGAGGAATGCTATGGTGAATTAAATTGGGTAATTTGTGAAAGAATGTTGATTATAAACATATTCTTAGGAAGAGGACTTGAACCAGTGCAGAAAAAGTTTCAGTTTTACATAATTACCGGGCTCTGCCACCGTAACGAACCCTGTTCTACAGTAGGGTATGTATAAATTAATTGAATGTAGATTATATCATCATTTAGTTTGAAGACACTTTGTAAAGTAAGCCGTATTGCTCTTGTCCTTTCATACTGGAAGAAAACTGCAATAGACAGAAACCAACCAGGATGACTCCCGTCTGAACTCAGATCACGTGAGACTTTAATCGTTGAACAAACAGACAATTAATAGCAGTTATACCGTTGAAATGTCGTGATCCAGCGTCAAGGTCATAAACCATATTGCCCATATGAACTCCAGAATACAATTACACTGTTATCCCTAGTAAAACTTGTTCCATTGACCAGTGTTTTAGAAGAACAGGTGATAAAGCATTTTGACTAGCTGGCCTAAATTTTAATCACTCAGAAGTGGTTTTATTCTCCAAAAAATAAATGGCGCACGGGCTCAAGACACACCGGCTTCAGTAGTTGTGGCGTGCACACTCAGTAGTTGTGGCCCACTGGCTTAGTTGTTCCGTGGCACGTGAGATCTTCCCGGACCGGGGATCGAACCGGGTCCCCTGCATTGGCAGGCGAATTCTTAATCACTGCATCACCAGGGAAGTCCCAGATTCGCAGTCTCCCTTTTAATATACCTTAAGCCCAAAGAATCCATGGAAAATTGTTACAGAAAATAAGACAATAAAATATTGTAAGGACTATAACAGAAGCATATAGCACACAGTTCATATAGACACATCCCAAGCAGTTAACAAAGTATATTAAAAGGGAGGCTGCAATTTTAAAAGAATAAGAAAAATTATACCCACAAACTCCCAATCTTTCCTGAAACGTTGCAATCTGAAACCCTATTGTAGGAAGCAGAAGATTCCAGGAGACATTCTACAAATGAAGGACTCCAAACCCTGTGGTTGGATAAGGAATTCTGGAAGGAAGGTATCCTCACCCAAGGAGAGCAGGTTCCTATACTTCTCTAACATCACATCCCTGTACAATTCCCATTGATCTTGGTCCAGGCATTCTCACTCCTCTTGACAGAAATCTATGGCCACATCCTGGAATGTCAGCAGTCCCTGAAATTAAACGTACACATGCCATGTGGCCACGGGAAGAGTTCATAATATGACCCAAGAAGAAAACAGCAAATTAAGAAAAGGTTTTAATTTAGAAGAGTGTCTTCAATTATCCACTAATATATATATATATATATTTTTTTTTTTTACAAAGTAACTTTCTCTACCTTATTTCTAACTACAAGAAAAGAGTATGGCATGTGATCCACAAAACCAGTATAGAGACTATACTTGTCTGGAAAAGAAATGATAAAATGATGGTTTCAACACAGGCATATGCATTTTTGAGTGTTTTATTTATGTCAAACTGGATAAAATGTGTGTATTTCTCATAGAGAAAAGACCTGTCGAGGTAGAAATGTACCTTTCAACTATTCATGGGTGCACAAGAACACTGGGGAGATTGTAAAAGTGCAGATTGTGATTCAGTAGGTCCGGTGGGCCTGAGTTCTATTTTTTTAACAAGCTCATTTTTAACTAGTGATGCCACAGTCTCTGATTCATTAACCACAACTGTGAATATCAGAGACATAATTAGAAAGGTAAAAATTCATATTTAATTTTGAACTTAAAGTGTTTTATGGATTTTACACCTTTAATAGAATAGTGAGCACAGCAGCAACAATCATTTGTGAATATTTACTATAGACTGTGTATCTTTCTAATTTTTTTGTGTAGGATTCCAGGAAAAAGGCCTGGGCTGCGGCCACAGTGGGCGTGGCCCCCAGGCCGGGCCGCCCCTCCAGGACCCCCGACGGGGCCCTGCGCTCCTGGCGGCTCCCTCCCCCGCCGCCCCGCTCCCTCCCGGAAGGCCTCGGGGCAGAGCGGTCCCACCCACTGCGCGCTGAACAGAGCCCGCGTTTCCTCAGAGCTGGAACTCCCGGCTCGGGCGGCGTCTCTTCCCTCCGCCTTCACGGAACTGCCCCGGAGCCCGAGGGGAGGGCGACCTCACTGAGGCTGCCGGCTCTGGAGGTGCCCCGGCGGCCGAAGCCATGACAGTCGCGGGGACGGCGGGCCGGGTAAGTGGGCGCCGACCCTCCGCCTGGTCCGGTGCCCGGGCGGCAGCACAAGACCAGCTTCTGAGGGGCAGGGGTTCGCTGCCACCCGCCGCTGCTGTGCAGAAAGAGCGGCCTCCAGCGTCTGGTCCCCGGGAACTTCGGTCCCTCCTCTCGCCCCTGCCCTCGGCCTGGCTCGCGAGGCCTGGTGGGCGTGGGGAGGGGGTCGGCCTGAGCGTCCTGAGGGGAAACGGGGCAAGGGAGGCGCAGGGTCAGCGCCCCTCCTCCCGACTGCGGGGAAAGCGGCTGAAAACTCCTCCCGAGGCGCGCAGGCCCCTTATTCAGCCGAGTCCCTCTGCGCTCCTTCCTCCCTGAGCTAAAGTACCGGGGGGAGGGGACAGGGCAGGGGACTGGCGCAGGTAATGGGGAACATCAAAAGGTGATTGTTAACTAAGGAAAACCAGCTCTCCCAAGGTGAGGAATGCGGCGCTTTTCTTTGCCTGGGCTCACTGAAATCCTTCCTTTGATATGCACCTCAGCTCTCTGGGGCCTGCATTCTGTATTTGCATATCCTGAGTGCCTCAGGGCCCGCCGGCTCACATTGGAGGGCTGCAAGTGCTGAAGACTGTGACATCCTTTGTTTACTGATAGGGCAAGAAATATTCCATTTCCCTCAGGCTTAAAGGGGCAGACAGTGGAAAAAAGTCAGAGAATCTCACTCGGCCTGTACTTTGGTTTACATATAGATCATATTTATACTTAACTGTGCTAATAGAGGTTCTCAAGTCCAATCAACTTGTACTACTGCCCTCTATGTATCAATTTCATCAATATCATAAGATAAATGCCTATAGAATTGACTTAATCCATTTAAATAGGATAATGATTTTTAAAGGAAACATAATAGAAATATCACAACAAAACCTTTACCACTAAAGGCTGGGTCTGGAACCACCTAAATAAATGTTCCATTGTTAAAATATTGAAAGATGTAGTCAATAGAAATATCAACAAAAATGACAAATAATAAGGGCAGCAGAATGTTGAAATGTTCTATCTTTATTATTAAAGTGGCAGAAAATCATTTATTAGTAGGCACTGGGGGCAGAAGGTGCCTGATTTTATATCTGTGTCATATTTGTGCAGTTGTTTCAACAAGTAACTTAAAGACAAAATGGAAAAACAAGGAGGTTTGTGCCTGAGATCATGTTGATGTGAAACCAGGGATGGCCACCTTGTGCCAGGTGAGTTAAGTTTACCTGGCAGGTAGACCGCAGAGCTCCTGGGAAGCAAGGGTTGGAATTTTTCTGCTGGGTGCCCCTTAGGTTCTGTGACTTGACTGACTGTGAGTCATGTTTCGGGAAAGACCTGATCACAGGGAAAGGGTGGGGATAGAGTGATTTGGGGAGCAGCTAACAACATTCATCACAGCTCACGGCCTGAATGAAGTTTAAAGAAACAGGAAAACAAATGCTTCTTATGGAATCAGAGAATGTGAGGGCTGGACAATCCCAGAAAATGAGGAACACCCATCCCATTTTCCAGATGACAAAACAGAGGTCCAGCAAGGTGAAATCCCTCACCCAAGTTGCACCCGTCTCTCCTCCCCACTACGTGGTTCATGAAAGCAGGACTCTTCCTGTCTTGATCACTGCTGAACCCCAAAAAGGGCCAGGCATCTAGCAGCTGCTCCAAAAATTTGGGTTGACTGTAGGAACAATGCTATTTCTTTCTTTCTCACTCTTATTCAGGATTGTGCCAAGAACTCCCCAGGTTGCAATGTAATTCGATAAATGTAAATATTAATTGAGTTTTGTTGTGATGAGGACTTAGGCTTTGAAGGTAACAGACTTGGTTCAGATCTTGGTTCTGCCACTCCATAGCTGTTTGGCTTTGGGAAAATTACTAAACCTCTCTGAGATTATTTCCTCCTTTGTAAAGTGGGGATAAATCTATCTGAGCCAGCAGAGCACCTGCATGAGAGATGTGCACTAAATATTGGTCTTTCTCACTCTCCTACGCCATCTCTCTGTTCTTCCCAGAGAAGCTGTACAGAAGGATATAGTACTTTTTTAAAAAATAGTTAACTAATTAATTAATTAATTTGTTTTTGGCTGCGTTGGGTCTTCGTTGCTATGCGCAGGCTTTCTCTAGTTGCGGCAAGCGGGGGCTACTCTTTGTTGCGGTGCGCGGGCTTCTCATTGCGGTGGCTTCTCTTGCTAGCCTTAACCCCAATGCTAGCCTTAACCCTGGCTCTCACAACATGAATTCCTCTTCCCATATCTTATCCACTAATTAATATAAATGTAGGCATATTATTTGTATTAGCCATGTCACACCTAGCCATTTATTCCATCCTCAGATCTGGATGAACTTCACCTTCAAAATACTCACTCACTGGAGCTCTAGGAACAATAGCACAGACAATCATCTCATATGAAGTAATGTAGCAGTTATTCTATTCTCAGTCTTACTGGTAAATGGATCATTTACACTTTCAACAGTAATTATTACACAAGAACACCTATGACTAATTTTCTCCTGACCCCTACCCAGAATTTGATTATCTCCGCAGTAGCAGAAATCCAATGAAGCCCCACTTGATTTAACGGAAGTAGCATCAAAACCTGTATATGTCTTCAATGTAGAAAATGTAGCAGGCCCATTCAGCCCGTCCCTCCTAGAGAATATGTCAATTTCCCTATAATAAACATTTCCACAGCAATCTATTTTTAGGAGCATTCGACAATCCCTAGGTGCCAGAATTATATACAGCCCAAGTCATCATTAAAACACATCTAACAATCTCCTTTCTATGAATTTGAGCCTCCTACCTACAATTTTGATATGATCAACGCATACATCTCTTATAAAAAGTTTTTTTACGACTAACATTAACCCTATGTATATGAGAGTTTTCACTACTTGTCATCATACCAGGCAACCCACCACAAATTTAAGAAATATGTCTGACAAAAGAGTTACTTTGATAGAGTAAATCATAGAGGTTTCAATGCTCTTATTCCTGGAATTGAATTCTTCCTAATAATTTTACATTCTCCATGCTACCTACCACATTACACCACATGCTATATAGTAAAGTTCTCTAAGTAAGCTTCAGGCCCATACCCCCAAAATATTTTTGTATATCCTTCCTGTGCTAATAAACTCTCATTGTTTTTTACCATCATTCTACTGACCGTTTTCTCAGGAAATATAATTGTATAACAAGCTCACACTGGTTAATGGTATCCCCATTCTAATAAAAAAACATGAACCCATAAGCAACAGAAGCATCCAACAAATATTTCCTAAAACAGTCCACCACGTCAATACTACTTATAATGGCTATTATCATTAATCTAATATACTCTGGTCAAAGAGCACAATGAATAACAAGAATCTTTAATCCAGCAGCATCCACCCTCATGACAATCGCCCTTGTCACAAAAGTAGGACTTTCCCCATTTCACTTCTGAGTGCCTGAAGTCACACAAGGCATCCCATGAACAGCAGACCTGATGCTATCAACATGACAAAATTGCACCCCTATCAGTTTTATACCACATGTCACCATCCATCAACCTAAATATACTATTAATCATAGTGATATTATAAATCATAGCTGGAGGCGGAGGCAGACTTCGCCATACTCACCTGGAAAATATTACACCCTCCTCATCAATTGCCCATATAGGATGAATAACAGCTATTATAATGTATATTCAGATTATAACAATCCTAAACATACTAATTTATATCATAACAACACTCTCTTCTTCTTATTTATGCCCAGATCATGTACTACAAGAGTATCATTATCACACACATGAGATAAAACACCTCCCATCACAATCATTTTCCTCACCATTATAGTATCATTAGGACATCGCCCATCACTATCAGGGTTTCTACCCAAATGAATAATTATCCAAGAGATAACAAAAACGACAACATCATTCTACCAACACTAATAGCCATCATAGCAGTCCTCAGCATATATGTCTACTTGCAGCTAACATACTCCACATCACTAACTATATTCCCTTCATTAAACAACACCAACACAAAACAATTTGAACATACAAAGAAATAACCTTCCTATCATTACCAATCATAATACCCACACGATTACTACACACAACACCCATTCTATCGGTGCTGGACTAGGAGTTTAGGTTAGTTCAGACCAAGAGCTTTCAAAACCCTAAACAAGTGAAATTTACTTAATTCCTAAAAATAAGGATTGCAAGACTTTATTCTACATCAATTGAATGTAAAGCAAACACTGTATTGAAGCCAAATCTTTACGAGATTGATGAGTTTTAACCCCAGGAAACTTTAGTTAACAGGCAAATCCTCTAGTCAGCTGGCTTCAGTCTACTTCTCCTTCATTTGAGAAAGAAATAAAGAAAAAAAAAAAAAAAAGGCAGGAACATCACTGGCAGAATTGAAGCTGCTTCTCTGAAGTTACAATTCAATTTGTTGATTCACCACAGGGTTTGCCAGAAAGAGGGCTCAATCTCTGTCTTTAGATTTACAGTCTAATGCTAACTCAGTCATTTTACCTCTGTTCATACACTGCTGATTATTTTCAACAAATCACAAAGATATCGGCATTTTATATTTACTATTTGGTGCTTGAGCTGGAGTAGCAGGCAGCACCTTAATTATATTAATCCAGGCTGAGCTATGCTGACCTGGACCGCTACTTGGAGATGCCCAAATCTGTAAGGTAGTCATAACAGTCCCTGCACTTGTAATAATTTTCTTTATAGCTGTACCCGTTATGATTGCAGGCTTTGAAAACTGACTTGGGCCACTAATAACTCGGACACCTGAAGTAGCATTTCCCCCAATAAATCATATAAACTTTTGACTACTTCCCCCATCATTCTTACTCCTACTCATATCACCAATAGTAGAAGCTGGTTCTGGTACCAGTGGAACCGTGTATTCAGCTCTAGCCTGCAATCTGGCCCATGCAGGAGCCTCTGTCGACCTAACTGTTTTCTCCTTACATTTAGCAGGTGTCTCCTCAATTCTTGGTATTATTACTTTTATTACTATAGTCTTTAATACAAAACCAGCAGTCATATCCCAATACCAAACACCATTATTTGTTTAATCTTCCCCAACTATAGCCATATTACTGTAATTACCAATCTCAGTCCAAGCAGCCAGAATTGCCATGCTGTTAAGAGATAGAAATCTAAACACTACTTTCTTTGACCCTGCAGGAGGAGACCGAATCCTATACCAACACCTCTTTTGATACTTTGCTCTCCCTGAAGTCTGTATTCATGGCCTAACAGGGTTTGTTATAAACTCACATATCATTACATACTATTTAGGACAAAAATTGCCTTTCAGCTATCTGGGAATAGTATGAGTCATGTCCACTGGTTTTTTAGGAGTTCTCTTGTGGGCCCATCATATGTTTACCATAGGGATAGCTGTGGACTCAGGAGCATACTTTGCATCAGCTACCGTAATTACTTCTATCCCTACAGGAGTAAAAGTATCTAGCTGATTAGCAACTCTTTATTTAATTTTTCTTTTTCTTTGCTTTTTTTTTTTTTTTTTTTTGGCTGAGTTGGGTCTTGGTTGCTGCGCATGGGCTTTCTCTGGTTGCGGTGAGCGGCAGCTACTCTTCGTTGCGGTGTGCGGCCCTTTCATTGCAGTGGCTTCTCTTGTTGCAGAGCACGGCCTCTAGGCGCGTGGGCTTCAGTAGTTGTGGCTTGCGGGCTCTAGAGGGCAGGCTCAGTAGTTGTGGCACACGGGCTTTTTGCTCCGCGGCATGTGGAATCTTCCCAGACAAGGGCTCGAACCCGTGTCCCCTGCATTGGCAGGCGAATTCTTAACCACTGCGTCACCAGGGAAGTCCCTGGTTAGCAACTGTTCACGGAGGTAATACTATATGACCTCCCACTATATTATGAGTTTTAGGCTTTAGTTTTTCTTTTTACAGTAGGTGGTTTGACAGGAATCATCTTAGGCAACTCATCCCCAGACATTGTCCTCCAGGATACATACTAGGTAGTAGCACACTTCCATGACCTAATGTCCATGGGAGCAGTCTTCACTATTATAGGAGGCTTCCTACACTGATTCCCACTCTTCTCAGGTTATACAGTTAACTCAGCATGAGCAAAAATTCACTTCACAAGTATATTTGTAGTAGTAAATATGACTTCCTGCAGCACTTTCGTGGCCTCTCAGGGATGTCACTACGTTAGTCTGAGTACCCTGAGGCACACACAACATGAAATATTTTGTCTTTAGGCTCATTCATCTCAGTAGCAGCAGTAATGCTAATAATCTTCATACTTTGAAAAGCATTTGTGTCTAAACAAGAAGTCTTAGCAGTGGAAATTGCTACTGCTAACCTAGAATGGTTACACGGATGTCCTCCACCATATCCTATGTTTCAAGATCCTACCTATGTAAATGTAAAATAAGGAAGGACTCAAGTCCTTTTCAACCAGTTTCAAGCCAACACCATAACAATTATGTCTTCCTCAATAAATGAGATAAAAGTAAAAAGTGATGTAGCTTTGTCAAAGTTAAATGATAGGCTAAAATCCTGTATATCACTAAGGCATATCAATTTCATCTAGGCTCTCAAGATACAACATCACCGATTATGGAAGAACTTTTACATTTTCTTCATCACACATTAATAGTGATTTTTAAAATAAGTTCTCTAGTCCTCTATATCATTTCACTAATATTGACATCTAAACTCATATGCATACAATAGATGCACAGGTAGAGAAAATGTGAACAATTTACTAGCTATTATTGTAATCTTAATTGCCCTATCATCATTGCGAATCCTTTACATGATACATGAAATCAATAACTCTTCCCAAACCATAAAAAACTATGGGTCAGTAATGATACTGAAGCTACAAATACACAGATTACGAAGATTTAAATGTTGACTCCTCTGTAATCCCCACATCCGAGCTAAAACCAGGAGAATAATGACTAATAGAAGTCAACAACCGAGTAGTTAGGGATAGTCATTGAATATTAGTTTCATCTGAAATTGTTGTACACTCCGGAGTTGTTCCTTCTCAGGCCTAAAAGGAGCTGCTATCCCAGGACGCCTAACTTAAAGAATCCTAATATCAACAGGACCAGGCCTATGTTGTGGACAAGAGAGCTCGTTTTCCTGAGTTCAAAGACAGGACAGAGGGATATGGCTGAGGTATGGGGTGAATCTGGAGCCCATGGGGATGCACTCTCCAAGCTCCAGTATAGGAATGGGGCCTCTAGGGTCCCAGGCCACCCACCACGCCCTCTCGAGCAGGATCTGGGCAACATTCCCTGTCAGTGATGAGGCAGCCCTAGCACTTGTCACGCCCCGATGTCGTGTCCTATGTGGGCCCCATGCTCTTGGGACCACACCCCACACTCTGCAGGTCCATGCTACAGGGTCCTTCATGCCTCAGGAGTAGAGACCACACAGCAAGCAGTTCCCTCCGCAACCAGCAGGAGGAGGGGAGGAGAGCAGGGGCACCAGGGGACTCTCACTCAGACAACAACACCCCAGCGGTGCCAGCGGGGACAGTGATGATGCAGATGAGGCACAGACCAAGAGATGGGACCAGAGGACCCAAAAGGCAGCTGGTCAGGTCCTGGCTCACCTGCACCCCGGACACCTTTGTCCCGCATACACCCCCTTCCTCATACACCCTCTCCTTAAATGCAGATTCTTCAGATGCGAACAGGCAGAGCTTCAGACTGAAAGTCAGCTCTTCCAAAATGACCCGTCAGCAAACACTGCAGGATTCCACTCCAGTGGGTGCCCTGGAGTCGACAACTCAGGGACTGAAGTGGATATCGGTGCCAGGGGCAGTGGGAGGGAATGGGGAATGAGACTTTCATGGTTGTGGAATTTTGGTTTTGCAAGATGAAAAGTTCTAGGGATGGTGGTGATGGCTCCACGAGAAAGTGAATATATCTGATGCCTCAGAAACGTGCACTTAAAATGGTGATGATGGTAAAGGGTATGTGACGTGTGTTTCATTTCACTTAAAATAAATTCTTAAAATAATGTCTTGTTAATTGAGATTCCATTTCGACTCCCCTTCATCACAACTGTCGGAGGCCCAGACACAGTCCCCTACCTTAGGGGCCATCACGGTACCCTCACAGAGCACGTGGGAGACCATTCTTAGGGGGGGCTAGTCTGTGCTCACCTGACCTCTGTCCAGGGGGACCCAGGCAGTGGTGACCCCCATAGATTAGACATATGATATGCTATCGTATTAATATGATACCACCAAGTGTTGTCACTCACCGGAACACAGAGCAGCAACCCACTCAAACATGCCTGACCTCATATGATTGTGACAAGATGAAGAGAAGAAAAGGAACCACAGGTTAATGAGGACAACACCCTTAATGCAGAGGTTGGAAATCTCAAAGGGGACAGGACACACTGCAGGCAAAGAGCGCATATGCGGTCTCCCCATCCATGTGATCCTGACCCATGCAGGTATGGTGAGACCCACACAGTCCCCGCACCCTATACCTGGGGCCACACATCCACACTCACCAGGGTGACCCACCTCCCCAGACCCCTCCACCTGGGTCACATGTCCACAGTCCCAGGGTGACCTCACCTCCCCAGACCCTGCACCTGGGGTCACACGTCCCCTTGGTCAGGACACCATGGCTCTGCAGGGGGCTCCCCCAATGTGGAAACAAGCTGGGTCCCTGGGACCTCCTGGGATGGGAAAAAGTGTCAGGTGGGTCTCCTTTCCCCACACTTGTCCCAGAGGAGTCCTCCTCTGCTCACTTTGGTTCTGTGTGACTTTAACTGTTTTTAAAGCTTTCCTACTAGAGTTGAACACACGACCCTGGTGCTGGCATGCTCAGTCCTTTCTCGTCTCACTTACATGTTGAGAAAACTCACAGGACAGCAGGGCTGAAAGCCGACGGGCAGCTCTGGACTCTGCTGAGTAGGGACGGTAGACTGGAGGGAGAGCTCAGCAGCAGCCTCAGCTGTCACCCATCGGCCTTTTGCCCGATCTGCGTGCCCTGCAATCAATTCAGCAGCTAAACCTGCTTCCCTATGCACCATGCACGTGCTGGTAAATTGGAATTATTGCCAGGTAGTCCTCCTGAGGATTCTCCATGAGCCCCAGGGAAGGTGAACCTTGCAGGGATTAAGACTAAGGCCCCGACCATAGCACTGACCCTTGGGAGGACCAGGTCACCACACTCAGAAGAGAGGCTGTTACGTAAACAAGCCCACCTCAGCTCCAGACCCCAGACATCTAAGCACTGACATTCAGAGGCAGGCACGGAGCTTCCCAGTACTGAGGCCAGGCCGGGTCTCTACCCAGGTCCCCATAGTCCTAGCGTACACAGAACATGGTCAGGTCTAAATCTTCTTATTATAGACAACACATGGTCAGCTCTAAACATAATCAGTAGACAGGACATGCAGAGGTCTAAATCTACCATGTAGACACAACTTGATCATGTTTAAACTAGCTTAGGGCTGATCTCATAGGAGGTACAGATCACACACATGGGTCTCTCATCTTTGGACACCCACATCAGGAAACTGAACAAAATCTTTGTCATTAAACATTTCAACAGGCAAAACAGAAATGTTCCCAATTTCTCTGGCCGCCTGATGGTCAGGATCCACGGGCGAGCCACGAACTTCTTAGAGTGCAGCCCAGTCTGCTGCCAGGACAGACAAGAAGTGGCCTGATTCCAGCCTCCCAGGCTTCCAGAAGGAGGCGGCCACACTGGAAGCCCAGGCAGGAGAGTCCTGCATGGTCCGGGCCGGGAGATCCGGTCTGTCCATTCGGCCGGCCGATTCCGGGCGGGGCGCTCAGGGCCGCTGAGAGCCCTGCACTCAGGTCCTGCTTCCCTGCAGCGTGTGCGTGTGCGTGTACGTGTGCGTGTGCGTGTGCGTGTGTGTGTGTGTGTGTGTGTAGAGGGGGCGGTGGCTGACGGCTCCCATGGTTCCCGTCCCGGGCACCGCGCTGTCTTCGAGGGGAGGCACGGGGAGAGGTAGGGGCACAGAAGCCGTTGGAGAGGAGAACCCACCGCGGAACTCCTTGCACACTGGCTCGCCCCACCCGGAGACCCGCCTGCCCATCGTGGGCCGCATGTCGCCCCCCAGTCCCCCACCCCCGAGGGCAGGGTGCCTGCTCTTTCAACAGCACAGGGTCTCTCATGAAGGAGACCCAGTGGGGACTGTCACCCCCCGACTCCTGATGCTGTGTTTGGGGAGAATGAACCCCCTTGACTGGGCGATGGGACCCTGTGAGGAAAGAGGTGGCGGCCCCATCCAAGTCGGAGCCTGGCTGAGATATGAGAAAACGGGAGCCAAGGGCAGGGCCTGGAGGCCAGGCCAACAGGAGGGGCACCCCCAGCCTTGGCGGGGCTCTCCAACGGTGACATTGTTGCTTTAAGGGACCTGGGACAGGTGACTGAATGTAATGGGAGTCTAAACTGGACCCTGAATGGGGCTTAAAGAAGGTGTGAAGGATGTTACTGAGACAGTGACAGTCATTGGAAGACAAACTCTGTGTCAGGATATCCTGCTCCATCCATTTAAATCCCTGAGATCTGTGACCTTTACGGGGCTACGCAGGATTGTTAGAGCAGCTGCGTGCGGATATATCTGGGGCACAATTCAGTCTGCAGCCAACTTGCAAGTGGTTCCAGCAAACACACAGGTGTGCGCACAGGCAGGCACAGCACACACACAAACATATGCACGTGCACAGCACAAATATATTCACACACTAGCATGTGAACACACATGCACCCATATGCCCATGCACACACTAATGTGTGCAAGTGCACATACCTATGCACATGCACAGCATAGGTATGCAAACAGGCACATGCACACGCATAGCACACACACAGGGAATAAAGGGAATCCGTAAAGCATTAATTCCTGAACACAAGTGAAGCTGACATGTATTTTTTCCCTTTTCTTAGCCTTGATGTTTTCCACAACAAAAAGTTTAAGAAAAAAGTTAATGGCAAATGACTTTTGATTCATAGGACTTTCTGATTTTATTCCACAAATATTATGACAGTAGAAATGAATGTAGATATTACATGTGTCCACTAATGGATGAATGGAGAAGAAAAACACGGTCCATCAATACAAGGGAATGCTATTCAGCCTAAAAAGGAAGTCAATTCTGACACAGGATGCAGCAGGGATGAACCCTGAGGGCATTATGCTCAGTGATGTAAGCTAGACACAAAAAAACAAACAGTGCTTGATCCACTCATACAAGGCCCCTAGAGCAGTCGGAAATATAGAGACATAAAGTAGGATGTTGAGTGCCAGAGGCTGAGGGAGGGACAATGGGGAGTGAGTGTTTAATGGGGACTGTTTCAATTTTGCAAGATGAAAAAGTTCTGGAGGATGATGGTGGTCAGGTTTGCACAACAGTGTGAATTACTTCCTGACTCTGAAATGTGCACTTAAAAATGGTTAAGATAGTACATTTTATGTTATGTGTACCAGACCACAATTTTTAAAACTTTTTAAAAAACAACAGGAAATAGTCCATGAATACCGCAAGATGCACAACTTCACAAACAACAGAGGGATTAAAGCCATAAGAAAAATACTGTGCATACACCTACCAGAATGGCAGACATGAAAGACATAGTATCAAATATCAGCAGGATGTGGAGCAATGGAAAGCCTGGTACGCAACGGGGGGATGCAACCACTTCTGAAGCAATCGGGCCTCAGATAGCGAAGTCCGTGCACAGAGACCCACAGTGCTCTTCCCAGTTGAACACAAACCCACCAGCCCTGCACCAGGACACACGGACATGGACTTGCAGCCACAGGAGCCAAACCTGAAAGAACCTGAAGGCCATCACAGACGGATGCAGAAATGAACCATGCACGCTCCTATGAAGGAATATTCCACAGCAATGGAGTACATTTTGTTTAAAGGTAGTAAAACTATAAAAATTATTTAAAAAAAAAAAACTATATTTACAAGATGAAAGAATCTATAATTCTGGCACCTAGGGATTGTCGAATGCTCCTAAAAATAGATTGCTGTGGAAATGTTTATTATAGGGAAATTGACATATTCTCTAGGAGGGACGGGCTGAATGGGCCTGCTACATTTTCTACATTGAAGACATGTACAGGTTTTGATGCTACTTCCGTTAAATCAAGTGGGGTTTCACTGGATTTCTGCTACTGCGGAGATAATCAAATTCTGGGTAGGGGTCAGGAGAAAATTAGTCATAGGTGTTCTTGTGTAATAATTACTGTTGAAAGTGTAAATGATCCATTTACCAGTAAGACTGAGAATAGAATAACTGCTACATTACTTCATATGAGATGATTGTCTGTGCTATTGTTCCTAGAGCTCCAGTGAGTGAGTATTTTGAAGGTGAAGTTCATCCAGATCTGAGGATGGAATAAATGGCTAGGTGTGACATGGCTAATAGAAATAATATGCCTACATTTATACTAATTAGTGGATAAGATATGGGAAGAGGAATTCATGTTGTGAGAGCCAGGGTTAAGGCTAGCATTGGGGCAATAATATATAAATTGATGATGTTGATGGACATAGTGGTTCTTTAATAAGTAATTTGAACGCCTCAGCAATGGGTTGTAATCATCCATGGGGGCTGATGCTTTTTGGCCCTTTCTGGATTTGTATATAGCCTAGGATTTTCCATTTAGTTAATATGAGGAATGCTATGGTGAATTAAATTGGGTAATTTGTGAAAGAATGTTGATTATAAACATATTCTTAGGAAGAGGACTTGAACCAGTGCAGAAAAAGTTTCAGTTTTACATAATTACCGGGCTCTGCCACCGTAACGAACCCTGTTCTACAGTAGGGTATGTATAAATTAATTGAATGTAGATTATATCATCATTTAGTTTGAAGACACTTTGTAAAGTAAGCCGTATTGCTCTTGTCCTTTCATACTGGAAGAAAACTGCAATAGACAGAAACCAACCAGGATGACTCCCGTCTGAACTCAGATCACGTGAGACTTTAATCGTTGAACAAACAGACAATTAATAGCAGTTATACCGTTGAAATGTCGTGATCCAGCGTCAAGGTCATAAACCATATTGCCCATATGAACTCCAGAATACAATTACACTGTTATCCCTAGTAAAACTTGTTCCATTGACCAGTGTTTTAGAAGAACAGGTGATAAAGCATTTTGACTAGCTGGCCTAAATTTTAATCACTCAGAAGTGGTTTTATTCTCCAAAAAATAAATGGCGCACGGGCTCAAGACACACCGGCTTCAGTAGTTGTGGCGTGCACACTCAGTAGTTGTGGCCCACTGGCTTAGTTGTTCCGTGGCACGTGAGATCTTCCCGGACCGGGGATCGAACCGGGTCCCCTGCATTGGCAGGCGAATTCTTAATCACTGCATCACCAGGGAAGTCCCAGATTCGCAGTCTCCCTTTTAATATACCTTAAGCCCAAAGAATCCATGGAAAATTGTTACAGAAAATAAGACAATAAAATATTGTAAGGACTATAACAGAAGCATATAGCACACAGTTCATATAGACACATCCCAAGCAGTTAACAAAGTATATTAAAAGGGAGGCTGCAATTTTAAAAGAATAAGAAAAATTATACCCACAAACTCCCAATCTTTCCTGAAACGTTGCAATCTGAAACCCTATTGTAGGAAGCAGAAGATTCCAGGAGACATTCTACAAATGAAGGACTCCAAACCCTGTGGTTGGATAAGGAATTCTGGAAGGAAGGTATCCTCACCCAAGGAGAGCAGGTTCCTATACTTCTCTAACATCACATCCCTGTACAATTCCCATTGATCTTGGTCCAGGCATTCTCACTCCTCTTGACAGAAATCTATGGCCACATCCTGGAATGTCAGCAGTCCCTGAAATTAAACGTACACATGCCATGTGGCCACGGGAAGAGTTCATAATATGACCCAAGAAGAAAACAGCAAATTAAGAAAAGGTTTTAATTTAGAAGAGTGTCTTCAATTATCCACTAATATATATATATATATATTTTTTTTTTTTACAAAGTAACTTTCTCTACCTTATTTCTAACTACAAGAAAAGAGTATGGCATGTGATCCACAAAACCAGTATAGAGACTATACTTGTCTGGAAAAGAAATGATAAAATGATGGTTTCAACACAGGCATATGCATTTTTGAGTGTTTTATTTATGTCAAACTGGATAAAATGTGTGTATTTCTCATAGAGAAAAGACCTGTCGAGGTAGAAATGTACCTTTCAACTATTCATGGGTGCACAAGAACACTGGGGAGATTGTAAAAGTGCAGATTGTGATTCAGTAGGTCCGGTGGGCCTGAGTTCTATTTTTTTAACAAGCTCATTTTTAACTAGTGATGCCACAGTCTCTGATTCATTAACCACAACTGTGAATATCAGAGACATAATTAGAAAGGTAAAAATTCATATTTAATTTTGAACTTAAAGTGTTTTATGGATTTTACACCTTTAATAGAATAGTGAGCACAGCAGCAACAATCATTTGTGAATATTTACTATAGACTGTGTATCTTTCTAATTTTTTTGTGTAGGATTCCAGGAAAAAGGCCTGGGCTGCGGCCACAGTGGGCGTGGCCCCCAGGCCGGGCCGCCCCTCCAGGACCCCCGACGGGGCCCTGCGCTCCTGGCGGCTCCCTCCCCCGCCGCCCCGCTCCCTCCCGGAAGGCCTCGGGGCAGAGCGGTCCCACCCACTGCGCGCTGAACAGAGCCCGCGTTTCCTCAGAGCTGGAACTCCCGGCTCGGGCGGCGTCTCTTCCCTCCGCCTTCACGGAACTGCCCCGGAGCCCGAGGGGAGGGCGACCTCACTGAGGCTGCCGGCTCTGGAGGTGCCCCGGCGGCCGAAGCCATGACAGTCGCGGGGACGGCGGGCCGGGTAAGTGGGCGCCGACCCTCCGCCTGGTCCGGTGCCCGGGCGGCAGCACAAGACCAGCTTCTGAGGGGCAGGGGTTCGCTGCCACCCGCCGCTGCTGTGCAGAAAGAGCGGCCTCCAGCGTCTGGTCCCCGGGAACTTCGGTCCCTCCTCTCGCCCCTGCCCTCGGCCTGGCTCGCGAGGCCTGGTGGGCGTGGGGAGGGGGTCGGCCTGAGCGTCCTGAGGGGAAACAGGGCAAGGGAGGCGCAGGGTCAGCGCCCCTCCTCCCGACTGCGGGGAAAGCGGCTGAAAACTCCTCCCGAGGCGCGCAGGCCCCTTATTCAGCCGAGTCCCTCTGCGCTCCTTCCTCCCTGAGCTAAAGTACCGGGGGGAGGGGACAGGGCAGGGGACTGGCGCAGGTAATGGGGAACATCAAAAGGTGATTGTTAACTAAGGAAAACCAGCTCTCCCAAGGTGAGGAATGCGGCGCTTTTCTTTGCCTGGGCTCACTGAAATCCTTCCTTTGATATGCACCTCAGCTCTCTGGGGCCTGCATTCTGTATTTGCATATCCTGAGTGCCTCAGGGCCCGCCGGCTCACATTGGAGGGCTGCAAGTGCTGAAGACTGTGACATCCTTTGTTTACTGATAGGGCAAGAAATATTCCATTTCCCTCAGGCTTAAAGGGGCAGACAGTGGAAAAAAGTCAGAGAATCTCACTCGGCCTGTACTTTGGTTTACATATAGATCATATTTATACTTAACTGTGCTAATAGAGGTTCTCAAGTCCAATCAACTTGTACTACTGCCCTCTATGTATCAATTTCATCAATATCATAAGATAAATGCCTATAGAATTGACTTAATCCATTTAAATAGGATAATGATTTTTAAAGGAAACATAATAGAAATATCACAACAAAACCTTTACCACTAAAGGCTGGGTCTGGAACCACCTAAATAAATGTTCCATTGTTAAAATATTGAAAGATGTAGTCAATAGAAATATCAACAAAAATGACAAATAATAAGGGCAGCAGAATGTTGAAATGTTCTATCTTTATTATTAAAGTGGCAGAAAATCATTTATTAGTAGGCACTGGGGGCAGAAGGTGCCTGATTTTATATCTGTGTCATATTTGTGCAGTTGTTTCAACAAGTAACTTAAAGACAAAATGGAAAAACAAGGAGGTTTGTGCCTGAGATCATGTTGATGTGAAACCAGGGATGGCCACCTTGTGCCAGGTGAGTTAAGTTTACCTGGCAGGTAGACCGCAGAGCTCCTGGGAAGCAAGGGTTGGAATTTTTCTGCTGGGTGCCCCTTAGGTTCTGTGACTTGACTGACTGTGAGTCATGTTTCGGGAAAGACCTGATCACAGGGAAAGGGTGGGGATAGAGTGATTTGGGGAGCAGCTAACAACATTCATCACAGCTCACGGCCTGAATGAAGTTTAAAGAAACAGGAAAACAAATGCTTCTTATGGAATCAGAGAATGTGAGGGCTGGACAATCCCAGAAAATGAGGAACACCCATCCCATTTTCCAGATGACAAAACAGAGGTCCAGCAAGGTGAAATCCCTCACCCAAGTTGCACCCGTCTCTCCTCCCCACTACGTGGTTCATGAAAGCAGGACTCTTCCTGTCTTGATCACTGCTGAACCCCAAAAAGGGCCAGGCATCTAGCAGCTGCTCCAAAAATTTGGGTTGACTGTAGGAACAATGCTATTTCTTTCTTTCTCACTCTTATTCAGGATTGTGCCAAGAACTCCCCAGGTTGCAATGTAATTCGATAAATGTAAATATTAATTGAGTTTTGTTGTGATGAGGACTTAGGCTTTGAAGGTAACAGACTTGGTTCAGATCTTGGTTCTGCCACTCCATAGCTGTTTGGCTTTGGGAAAATTACTAAACCTCTCTGAGATTATTTCCTCCTTTGTAAAGTGGGGATAAATCTATCTGAGCCAGCAGAGCACCTGCATGAGAGATGTGCACTAAATATTGGTCTTTCTCACTCTCCTACGCCATCTCTCTGTTCTTCCCAGAGAAGCTGCACAGAAGGATACAGTACCTTTTTTAAATATTTAACTAATTATTTAATTAATTTGTTTTTGGCTGCGTTGGGTCTTCGTTGCTATGCGCAGGCTTTCTCTAGTTGCGGCAAGCGGGGGCTACTCTTTGTTGCGGTGCGCGGGTTTCTCATTGCGGTGGCTTCTCTTGCTGCGCTTGTTGTGGAGCACCGGTTCTAGGCGCGCGGGCTTCAGTAGTTGTGGTCTGCAGGCTCTGTAGTTGTGGCCCATGGGCTTAGCTGCTTCACGGCATGTGGGATCTTCCCTGACCAGGGCTCGAACCCATGTCCCCTACCTTGGCAGGCAGATTCTTCACCACTGCGCCACCAGGGAAGTCCGATATAGTACTTTTTAAAGAGGGGTTTGAATTTATTCCAGATTGTGTACATTTTTCTTGTAGAAAAGATTATTCCACTATAGAAACATAAACACGCAAAACCACTCCAAATGCAGCATTCTATGGTTTAGATATTATCAGTCACATTTTAGAAGTAATTGTGCAAATACCAAAGCACTAGGTACTGGGGCGTAAGAAGACTCAAATCTGGGGTGACCCCACCCCAATTTCAAGAGCAGCGTGTGCTTTTCAAATCCATGTTTCATCTGGTCTTTGTTTCTCATCCATCCTCTGTGTCTGCCTTTCTCAAGAAGGCTCAGATCCTCGGCTTTCACACCCTCCCGGCTGGCTGTGCCCCAGCTCCCGGCCTGGAACCTCTGCGTGCCTGGGTGTGCCTGCTCCCCCTGTGCATCACCAGCTTTGCCAGGGAGCTGCTGTATCGTGCACTGCTTGCTGTACCCAGAGTACCTGGACCCTTCTGGTACATGAAGTGCACCCTCCTCACCATGTGTGCAGCCCAACCCCTTACCTTATAGCCTGCCTCTAAGCCAGGCTTGGGGGTGACTACAGTGTGCATTCAGCTGTGTGAGGTGCTGGGATCAAAGTGAAGTTCCCAACTTTTGAAGTGGCAGGCTTGAGGGGCACACAGTGATTTAAAGTTGGGTCACCTGACTTAAAGGGGGGACTGATTGATTTAAAGCCAAGGCAGCTGACTTAAAGCCTGCGTCCCTCAGCTGCAGGACGAGACCAACTTTGGCGGTGCACGGGTTCGCTCCAAGCCAGCACTGCTGTTCAGGAAGAGATTCCAGTAGCGCCTTAGTGCAGGGGGACTTGGTCCGTTGTCTTGCCCCTGCCCTCAGAGGGGGGCCACCTGCTCTTCTGGAGAATCAGGGAGGGGGAAGTGCAGAGTCCCGGCTGGAGTTGCGGCACCGCTTGTCTGATGGCAGGGAAAGGGGGACAGGGCTGTGTGGTGTCCTGGGGCTGGACTCACCAGGTCGACTCAGCCTCTCAGCCTCCTAACCTCCCCCCCACACACACTCCACAAGAGTTTCCAATAATATGTAATTGCGCCTTAGGTTCTCGGTCTTCAAACTCATCCCCAGGCTCCCAGGTCCCTTGATTCAGCCAATTCCTCTGTGCTCTTTCTTCTATTAGATACAGTCCCAGAGGGAGGGGCTGGGGGATGGGACTGGAGGGATGCCGGCAGCACTGGCCTCAGATGACTAAAGAGATCCGGGGCCTGCGCTATCACACATGTGCGAGGACCCTTAAGGCGGAATCGAGGGGGCCAGTTAGAGGCAGTCCTTGCTGCCTCAAGTGAGTATGGATCACCGTCGGGTGGGGAGCACGCTGACCCCTGAGAAGTACTGTTAGGAGGATGTGTTCCTCCCTCGGCTTCAAGGACGTGGGTGGGCTTCAGGGCTCCAGTTCCCCTCCAGGCCTCCAGGTCCGACTGCACCGCAGCGGCCTTGCAGACCCGCCTTCCTGTCCCAGAACTTGCCAGGCTCCAGGAAGAATCCAGACAGCAGAGATGGTGCCTGAGGGCTCCAGCTTGAAAAGTGCTGTCCCTGGGGACCCAACAGTGGAGGGAGGAAGGGTGAAGGGAGTGGGGGGGTGGGGTCGGGAGGGGTGGCTGCCCTGGGAGACGTTGAGAGAGAAATATCGCCCTCCACACCCCCTGCCCCTGCAACTGACCCTGCAATTGATGCCATAGGATCTCAGGGCCTTTTTAGTCAGAGATGCCTCTGCTTCTTTACTCCTGTGTTCAAAACTATGCAAAACCAACTCTTCATCCTCTTGCTGCCTTGCCAGGACTTTTAAAGCACTGTTCTTTTGAAGCACTCGTTCCCTAAACTGCAGTTTGGAGCTGTCCCAGCTATTTAAAAGTGTTCTCCTTAAACTGAGACTAAATCCTACTCTTTTGGAAAAACGGCCTTCACTTCACTGGAGATCATCTTTTCTGCCCATTCCTTCCTTCTACTGCCCTCTTAAGAACCCCTGTGCTCAAAGAGCTTGGTGATTTATTTTTTGCTTGATGTCAAAAAGAAACCTTCCCCATGCACCCCAAAAAGCTTTCCTGGAACATAGGTGTTTCACAACCATGACAGTGTTTTGCAGTTAGTATACACTGGGTAGAGTGCCTAGCAATCCCTCCAAGAGCCAGAGGTGAGCAGACCTTTACCTATTTGATTGGATGCCCTTCAAGTTTAGGAAGGTCCCATTCTTATGACCCAGCAGGTAAGACAGAGCCCTGGATGGCTGTGGCGGTGATTAGATAACTTCTGATGATTTTATTTCCCTTACTGAGCTGCTGCTTCTAGGTTAAATTCGTTTTATTACCTGTCCATTTTTAAAGAAAGGCTGACAAAGTCACTGTAATAGGTCAGGAGTCTGAACTCAGGGTTGGTCAAAGGTACTCACAGGGAGGAAGGTGGATAAAAATAGGTGGGTAAAATAGGAGGGTTGGCAAGTACAGCCAGGACACCCGTGTTCATCATGCATACTAATAAAGGCCAGAATCTCCTCATTTATCTCTGGTGGGAAGTTCTGATGGTTTCACAGGATCAAACTCAAATCATATCCAAACTAGGGGATTTCCCTGAGCATAAAAGGAAGTATCCGTCCCTAGCAGGAGTCGCTGCCGAGGAATAAAGACGTAGATGTAGAGAACGGACCTGAGGACACAGGGAGGGGGAAGGGTATGCTGGGATGAAGTGAGAGAGTGGCATGGACATATATACACTACCAAAGGTGAAATAGATAGCTATTGGGAAGCAGCTGCATATAGCACAGGGAGATCAGCTCAGTGCTTTGTGACCACCTAGAGGGGTGGGATAGGGAAGGTGGGAGGGAGACACAAGAGGGAGAGGATATGGGGATATATGTATACGAATAGTTGATTCACTTTGTTATACAGCAGAAGCTAACACAACAAGGTAAAGCAATTATACTCCAATAAAGATGTTAACAACAACAACAACAAAAAAAAACCAAAATCTAAGTCAATCAAGCCAACGGGGACAATGTATGTGTTTACAGTTCAAGAAATCCACAAGGGAATCCTTTATTCTGTAGGCAATGAATGGTCCATTCGAAAAGGAAAAAAACTTTCTAAAATGTTGTCTTTCCATTTATTGTTCAGAACATCATTTTTATACCTCTGCATTTCTTACTATTCAAAGCCAAGTCACGTGAGTTACAGGGAAGCAGCTGATGGATTTAAAGTTGGGTCACTTGATTTAAAAACCAGTGGCAGTTGATTGATTTAAATCCCGGTCATATGACATGAGGAGGGGGTGCTAAAAACTGCTTTTTCATCTCTGGCTCAGAATATCATATTTACCTTGGTTTTTCTTATGATTTAGAAAACTTGAGCTGTCTCTCCTTGGAATCATCAGGAGAAAAATACAGTATTTCAGGTTCATTCTTGAAACCAACTTCTCACGGCTAAGGTGTATTGGCTAAAAGATCTTCCTTCTTCAAGAGATTCCAAACCTCTGTAAGACACTTCATTGTAATTGGAGAAAAAAGAAGAATGAATTCAGGCCAGCAGCTGCAGGAGGCCAAGGCAGCCCCCAGGACTAGGGAAGGAGGAGGAGGAAGGGCTGAGAGTTGCCATTAGAGCAGACAACCTCCAGAGGGCGCTGAAGCACCGGCAGAGCCCACCTGCCACTCCCAGTTTGGCACTCCAGGGTCAGATTTGGGTTTGGAGATGGGGTTGCTGTAACCCCAAGGAGGTGAGCAGAGAGGAGGAGTTGATTACCGGTCTCCTCTGACTCTCTGACCCAAATTGCCTGGCTTCACAGGGGGGACAGGGTTTTGCTTTCAGCAAACTGATGGGGCACTTCCAGGCTGGTCGGGTTGCCCAGTGGCCCGACAGCCTGACAGGCTGACTGCGGTGTGACTGCCCTTTGTTTCTCCAGAATCTGTGCATCAGGAGGTGCATGGGTGCGGGAGCCCATCCACCGCCCCTCCCCCCAAGGGGGATAGCACCTTCCCTGGCTGTACCCTATGATCACCAGGTACTTGAAATGAATGCAAGTTTTTTGACTTCAAGGAAAAGCTCACATAACCGTTTCTTCCTCATAATGTGTGGGATTTACCATAATGGAAGGACATTAGAAAGAACAGGTAGAAAACTCACCTGTTGGTCTCCATGTAGGAGTTTATTTTGCATGAATCCCTCCTACGTGAGTAGATAGCAGAGGTTTATTTTTGTTCCCGTGTGTGTAGTTGTGGCAGAGGATGTAGGTATGGTGATTTGAAGCCCTCAAAGAAATATTCTCAGAACTCTCAAGATCTCTCTTGATCGGAACCCAAAGAGACCTGGAAAAGGAGGAAAAGAAAAGGAGGAGGGAGAACGAATGACTGTTTCTCAGTAAATTCACCTTCCTGGTTGATTGTTCTGTCTTCTCATTTCTTTTAACTTCTATGTATGTCTAATGGAATAATGTAGAAAGGCTGATTTTTATGCTTTAAAAGATTTTACATCACAAAGAAACTAGAAGTGGCTAACAGAACTTATTCAAATCAATTTTGCATAGAGACTTTGATATTTTGGATACTAAAATGGGTTTATCCCAATTTTCTCTTTCTTTTTGAGTGAATATTTGTAACATATTTTTGTAGATAATAATTTATCCTAGATATACAAAATTGTGAGAATGGGTACCATTTTTTACCACTTAAATGATTTCTTTTAAATGAATAGATTGTACACTTTAAATGCCAATGTTGTGTCTTACGTGTTGTTTTTTAATTCCTTGGTTTCCAAAACTTGTGTTTATTTAATTGATTTCTATCTAATAATCTGTGTCTCCCCTTTATTATTTCTTACTTTATATTTTATTGATCTATAGTTAATTTACATTATTATATTAGTTTCAGAGGTACAGCATAGTGATTCATAAATGTTTAGGTTCTTCTCCATTTATAGTTATTGTAAAAGAGTGGCTATATTCCCCATGCTATACAGTACATCACTGTAGATTATTGATTTTATACATAGTGGATTGTACCTCAACATCTCCTACCACTATTTTGCTCCTCCACCCTATCTGTCCCTGCTGGTAACCACTAGTCTGTTCTTTAATCTGTGAGTCTGTTTTTTTGTTGTTATTGTATTCAATTTTTTAGATGCCACGTGTAAGTGATAACATACCATGCTTGTTTTCTCATACCATACCATGCTTTTTTTCTCATAACATGCCATGCTTGTTTTCTCTGCGGTTTATTTTACTAAGCATAATACCCTCCAAATCCATCCATGTTCTTGCAAATGGCAAAATTTCATTTTTTGCTGAAGTCATCATAAAAAATCTTTTTTATCCACGAAGCTATTGATGAACACTTAGTTTGACTCTATATCTTGGCTATGGCAAATAACACTGTTATGAACATTGGTGTGCAGTTATTTTTTTTGAAATAGTGTTTTTGTTTTCTTCTGATATACCCAACAGTGAAATTGCTGGATATCATGGTAGTTCTATTTTTCGTTTTTTGTGGAACCTCCATTCTGCTTTCCACAGTAGCTGCACTACTTCACATTCACATCAAGAGTGTACAAGAGTTTCCCTTTCTCCACATCCTCACCAACCTTTGTTATTTGTGATCTTTTGGATGACAGCCATTCTGACAAGACTGAGGTGATATGTCTCATAGTTTTGATTTGCATTTTACTGCCGATTAGCTATGTTTAGCATCTTTGTGAGTTCTGGCTCTCTATATGTAGTTTTTCCTTGGAAAAAATGTCCATTTAGGTCTTCTCATTTTTTAAAAAAAGATTTTGGGTGTTTTTTTGATATTGAGTTGTATGTGCTGTTTCTGTAGTTTAGGTATGAACCCTTGCTTGGTCATCTTTTTTGATGTTAACCTCTTATCATGTGCAAATATTGTCTCTCCCTCAGCAGGTTGTCTTTTCATTTTGTCTTTGGTTTCCTTTGCTGTGCAAAATCTTTTAAGTTTAGTGAAGTCCCATTTGTTTATTTTTGCTTTTGTTTCATTTGCCTTAGTAGACTGAACCTAAAACTGTTGCTATCATTTATGTTGAAGAATGTTCTATATTTTCCTCTAGGGGTTTTATGGTTTCTGGTCCTACATTTAGGTCTTTATTCAGTTTTGCATTTATTTTATATGTGGTGTGCTAAAATAATCTAATTTTATTCTTTTCCATGTAGCTGACCAGTTTTCCCAGTACCACTTATTGAAGAGGCAGTTTTTTCTCCATATTGCCTGCTTTGTCATAAATCAATTAAATATAAGTGTGTGGGCTTATTTCTGGGATCTCTATTCTATTCCAGTGATCTTTGTGTCTGTTTTTGCTCTGGTACCTTTCTCTTTGATTACTGTCGCTTTGCAGTATAGTCTGAAGTCAAGGTGCGTGATGCCTCCAGCTGTGTTCTTTCTCAAGATTGTTTGGCTATTTGGGGTCTTTGTGTTTCTATACAAATTTTAAAATTACTTTTTCAAGTTCTGTGAAAATGCTTTGGTATTCTGATAGGGATTGCATTAAATCTGTAGATGGTCTTTGGTAGTATGGTTATTTTAACAGTATTAATTCTTCCAGTCGATGCACATGCTATATTTTTCCATCTTTTTGTGTTGTCTTCAACTTCTTTCACCAATGGCTGAGAGATTTCTGAGCACATGTCTTTTACCTGCTTAGGTGTGTTTATTCCTAGGTATCTTATTCTTTTTGATGTCATTGCATATGGTATAGTTTTCTTAATTTTTCTTTCTGACAGCTTTGAGTTTTGTTTTTTCTTCTTTTTCTAATTCCTTCAGGTGTAATGTTAGGTTGTTTATTTGATATTTTTCTTGATTCCTAAGAATAAGCTTGTATCACTATAACTTCCCCCTGTGAACTGCGTTGGCTGTGTCCCATAGATTTTGGATCATTGTGTGTTCATTTTCATTTGTCTTGGGTATTTTTAGAATCCCTCTTTAATTTCTTCAGTGTTCCTTTCTTCCCCTTTTATTCCCTTCATCTGTGATGTGAGGACTATCTTTAATATTATGTTTGGATTTCTTTCAGTTTTGTTTATGTGTGTGTGTGTGTGTGTGTGTGTGTGTGTGTGTGTGATTATTTAAGTTGCTGAGCTCTTAATTTCACATGGACACTAACAACCCTGCATTGTTACTCTGCTCCCCCACAGTTACTGAATTTGACCTTATATTTTACATCTACTTGTTTTGTGTGTCCCTTAACTTCTTATTGTGAATATAGATGATTTTATTACTGTTTTTTTTTTTCATCCTTCCTATTAGCTGTGTCCATGGTTGATTTACTACCTTTGTTGAATATTTGCCTTAACCAATGAGGTTTTTCCTGTAGTAAGTTTCCTTTCCTAATTTTTATGTTTCAATCGTGACCTTTACTTTTTCACTTAGAAAAGCCCCTTTAAGATTTCTCATAAAGCTGATTTGGCGATGCTGAGCTCTTTTAGTTTTGCTTCTCTGTAAAACTTTAGATCTCACCATCAAAGCTGAGGGAGAGCCTTGCTGGGTAGAGTATTTTTGCTTATAGGCTTTTCCCTTTCATGACTTTAAATATACCATGCCACTCCCTTCTGGCATGCAGAGGTTATCCTGAAAAGTCAGCAGATAACTTTATGCAATTTCCCATGTTTGTAACTTGTTGCTTTTCCTTTGCTCCTTTTAATAGTGTCTTTTTATCTTTATTTTTTTTTTTTCCATTTTAATTACCATGAGTCTTGGTGTGGTCCTCTTTGGGTTGATCCTTTTTTGGCCTTACTGTGTTTACTGGACTTGGATGTCTGTTTTCTTTCCCAGGTTAGGGAAGTTTTGAACTCTTATGTCTTCAGGTATGTTCTACACTGCTTTGTCTTTCCTTTTTGCTTCTGGGACCAGTATGATGCAAATATTAGTACACTTGATGTTGTTTCACAAGTCTGTTCAACTTTCCTCATTTCAGTTTAATCTATTGTTTTACCGTTCATCTTCAGTGATTGCCAGTACTCTGTCCTTCAGTTTTCTGATTCATTCCTCTGTATCATTTAGTCTACAGTAGTTTCCTTTAATGTATTTTTCATTTCAGTTATTGTATTCCTCATCTCTGTTTTGTTGTTCTTTAATGTCTAACTCTTTTTAAAAAAATTCTAACTTCTTGCTCTGGTCGTCCATTCTTCTCCTGAGTTCTTTGATCATCTTTACAGTCATTACCTTGAACCCTTTGTTGAGGAGACTGGCTATCTCCACTTCACTTAGATCTTCTTCTGAATTCTTATCTTGGTCCTTCATTTGGATCGTGTTTCTGTGTCACCTCATTTTTCTTAACTTCCTGTTTTTATTGCTATGTGTGTAGTAGGTTCGTTACATTTCCTGACCTTGGGGAAGTGGCCTTTTGTAGGAGCTGTCCTATGGGTCCCAGCAGCCCCCTCTCCCCTGGTCACTAGAGCTATATATTCTAGGTGTACCCCCTATGTGGGCTGCTTGGGCTCTTCTGCTGTGGTGGGCTGACTACTGTGGGTGGTCTGGTAGGCTTGGCTGCCCCCAGACTGCTTGTTTGCCAGGCTCTGCCTTGTATGGAGGCTATCTGTGCTGCTTGGTGAGACTAAATCATAAGGCAGCTGGCTGCACAACTCTGGGGGACACCAAATCTGGTGCTGGTTCACTTATGGGTAGAATTGCAGTCCAGGTGATATCAGGGCTAGTGCCCAGTCACTGGTTCTGGGGCTATGCTGGCTACTGGGAGGAAGAGACAGGTTCTGCGTTCTGGCTGCAGGGCCCAGGAGCCACAGAGTTGGTGTTGGATCACTGTTCCTGACACAGCTCTCTGCAGGGCCGGGGGTATCCCTAATCTTGTGTTGGCATTCTGATGGGCAGGGTCAGGACCCAGCTGAGTCCATGGCTGCTTCTGGCCTGCAATTAAGTGGCCTGGTTACACAGGCTGCTGGGCTGTGGTATTCCTGGAGCTGGTGTGTGCCTGTTGGTGTATGAGGCTGATCCCACTGCTAAAGCAGGTTTGCTGTTGGGTAGGTCCAAGCTCCATCCAGTCCCTGTGCAGTTACCACCTGCCGATGGTGAGGCTGACTCCAAGGCCAGAGCAGGCTCACTTGTCAGAGGGGCCAGGGACTCTGGGGCTGGTGCTTGTCCACTGAGGTGTGGAGGCTGGTCCTGGGGCTTTTGGTCTCTGGACCCATGTCCAGGGGCAGCTGTGCACTGAGAGGATCTGAAGGCAGCCTGTTTGCTGGTGGATGGGGCTATGCCCCTGCTCAGTTAGTTGCTTGGCCTGCAGCATCCTAGTACTTGTGTCTGTAGTCTGGTGGAAATGGGTGGGGCTCGGTCCTGAGGCTGATAAGCTACAGGGAGGATTCTGAAATTATGCTTGCTGGTACCAGCATCCACGAGGTAGAAGGAGCTCCCCCGAATGGCTGCTGCCAGTGTCTCTGTCCCTGAGGCTGTGCTGTAGTTGCCTCTTGCCTCTCTGGGAGACTCTCCAAGATCAGGAGGTAGGTGTGACCCAGGATCCTTTCAAATGACTGCTTCTGTTCTGATTCTCAGATCATGTGGGATTTTGTGAGCATCTTTTAAGAGTGGAATCTCTATTTCCCACAACCCTCTGGCTCTCTGGAAAATAAGCACTACTGGTCTTCAAAGCCCAACTTTCTAGGAACTCTTCTTTCCACAACAGGATCCCTGGGCTTGGGAGCCTGATGTTGGCTTCATACCCCTTGCTACCTGGGAGCACCTCTGAAATTGTAATTATTCTCCCATTTGTGGGCCACCCACTTGGTGGTATGGGTCTTGACTCTATTGAGATTTTGCCCTTCCTTTCTGTCTTGTCGAGGTGCCTTCCTTATATCTTTCGCTGTAAAACATCTTTTATGGTAGGTCCCGGCCTTTTTCATCAATTGCTGTTCTGTAAACAGTTGTGACTTTGGTGTGCCCATGAGAGGCATCAAGCTCTGGGTCTTTGAATGCTACCATGTTGGACAATCTCTCTACTTCATTCTTAAATCATATTATTTAAGTTTTCTTAGTATCTTATTGGATTAGCGACAGTTTGAAATTTATTATCACTCATGTTTACTTCGCCTGTTTAAAAAAATTGAATAGTGCATTCATTCAGTTTGAAATGAAGGTAGTGACCTGTGAATTTCCATACCTCAAAAATCAAGGATAGGACAAAAGCCTTTTCTACTTGTGTTACCCTCAAACTCTGCACCCCACCCCAGCCTGGGGATTAACCTCTTGCACCCATGCTCACCTTCTGTTTTTGGACCGTTAACCATCATTGCATCTGTATGTGTGTTGACAAAGTGAACTCTAGTCTTTGCAGTTTTTGTGTTTTGTTTTTTGGTTTAGGGAACAGTCCTACTATGAATGTACATTTACTGCTCTACTGAAGTTCATATATAAACCTGTCAAGCACATTACCAGAATTGGAATTGCTTGTATATACACTTTGATAAATTTTAGAGACAATGGTAGAACAGAAGTAAATTGTATGTCAAATGCCACAATATTCTCACACCATGAAAACCCTTCCCTTTTTAATATATTTGTGTGTAGTTTATCTTTATGCCCATACTATATTTCCCAGAGATGGGTAAGTGTTATGTTTCTTGCTGGCACATTTACCGTATTGTTCAAAGTCAGGCGCTTAGTGGTTTTAGCATGATCCTATTTCCATGAACTCGCAAATACAAGATCTTCTCTCACACTGTCTTTTACTCCCTGCTGTTTTATATTGCCCTCCTAATTCTCAGTCCTGGTCTTTCTTTATGTTCTTCATCAACCTGGATAGGTTATACTATTTTCTCCCTTATTCAAGACCAATAGAATAGAATAGAATACAACACCCAGAAATAAACCCTGATATATGGCCAAATGATTTTTGACAAGTTGCCAAGACTTTTCAAAGTGGAAAGGATAGTATTTTCAACACATGGTGCTGAGAAGTCTTGTGGTCAACATGCAAAAGAAGGAAGATGGACCCTTACCTAACATCATATGCAAAAATTAAACGTATCAACGTATCAAGAAACTAAATATAAGACCTAATAATATAAAAAGTCTTAGAAGAAGATACAGGACAAGAGCTTCATGATATTGGATTTGGCAGTGTTTTCCTCCATATGAAACGAAGGAACAACAAAGGTACAGCTAACAAAAAAATAAACAATTTGCAGTACATAAGTTAAAAAAAATGTGTATCAAAGAAATGTAAACAGAATAAAATGGCAACCCACAAGATGGGAGAAAATATTTCAGAGCCATCTATCTGACAAGAGATTTCTATTCAGAATATACAGAGAACTCCTACAACTGAACAAAATGCAAACACCCTGATTCAAAAATGGATAAAAGACTTGAATAGATGGTTCTTCAAAAAGATGTACAAATGACTAAGCACTTGAATAGATGCTTCATATCACTAAATGCATGTTTATATATTTGTGTGCATGCATACACACACAAGCACACACACACATACACAAGCAGAAAACAACTATTGGTGAGGATGTGAGGGAGTTGGAACCATTGTGCTATGTCAGAGGGAATGCAGAATGATACAGCTGCTTTGCAAAAGAGTATGGCAATTTTTCAGATATTGAAAAATAGACTTACTACATGATCCAGGAATTTTACTATGAGGTATACCCAAAGGTATTGAAATCAGGGTCTTAAAGAAATATTTGTACTCCAGTGTTTAGAGCAGTAATCATCACAGTAGCTATAATATGAAAGCAACCTAAGTGTTCATCCACTAGTTCCTGGATAAGCAAAGTGTGGTATACCCATATAATACAATATTATTCAGTGTTAAGAAGGAAAAGATCTAGGAATATGCTACAACATGGATGAATCTTGAGGAAATTTAGCTACCAAAAATGCCATTTTTGTGACTTTTAGTGAGTCATAACAATACAACTACTTATTTCAATTTTATGGGGGTACTTAGGGTAGTCAAAACCACAGAAATTGGGAGGGTAATGACGCTTTTCAGGTGGTTATGGAACAAAAAGGAAAGTTATATTTAAAGGATATAGAGTTACGGTTTTAAAACGTAGAAAAGAATTAGAAAGATAAATGGTGATGTTGATCGCCCAATAATATGAATGCATTTAATATCACTGAACGGTGCACTTTATAATAACTAACATGTTATATTTTATGTTATTTGATTTTACCAACATACAAAATTGGGAAAGAATGTAATATCAGGAAAGGGAGTGGACCTGGGATAGAGCAGAGAGCAATCAGAAGGGTGAGACACTGCATATGTTGAAGAAGAAGAGCTGAGAGTCTTCATTGGCCAGAAGAGACTTTATAAAAGAGAAAAAAAAATTACTCTGAGGGTGTATTAGATAGATATCTGTGAGTGTGCTGCTATCTCCCATGGGTTATCTTAAAGAGTCTTTAATAAAGTCCATAAGGCTTGCTGAGGCTTTTTTAAAAATTGGATTCCCTAGGAGATAATTAGAGGGTGGTACTTAAGTCTATGTCTAGGTTGACAGATTTTGCAGGGAAGACGAACCTGAGAACAGTGGAGGTCTTAAGAGTGTAAGTACATGGAAATTAGAAAAAAATAATAATAAAGGGAATTAGGAAAACTTTGGACTTTGAAGGTCATGTATTATTACTGAGTCAGACCTGAGGTTTCTAAGGAGTTATATACACAGTTGCTATTTGGATTACTTGTTGATAAAGATAAGTGGAAAAACTAGAGTCGTTCCCAAGTGTAGGTAAGATACAATGAGAGGATGGAGGTGGAAAGTAGGGAGACCCAGAGAAAAGTGGGAAGGTCATATTGGGCCAAGATGGTGGTAATATCCAACAGAACAGACGGTAGGACAGACTATGGATTCATCTTTTTTATTTCGCCTTCCCCCCTCATCCTTAATAATTCTTTGGGAATATTTCACTGCTCTGTGATGCAGGTACAGAATTCGAGTGAGGAGGCTACACCTTCAGTGTCCAGCTGTCTGAGTCCTCAGTGTGCTTCAAATGATGGAGAACTATTGCTTCTTTATGAGAAGGGTTAGTACCTCGTAGCTAAGCTTAAGCTGGAGCTTATGCAATATTGATTCCATTTTATATATACTGTTGGCATGGAGGTTCCTCCTCCTCTTTTCTTGAACATTATGAAATGAATCTATATTTCTCAGGATTTGGGTATATCAGATAAATACGTTAAGTAAAGGAATCTTATATATTGCTCCCTGCATAGTTTGCTCTTTCTTGTTTCTCTTTTACCTTTACTAAATTAGCACAGGGAGAGACCTTGAAATGTTCTAATCAGGAGAGATTAGAACATCATATTTCTAGAGAGGTTGGTTGGACAGAGCAGGGGTCCCAGTGAGAATCCAAGCTTCTGCTTCTACTTGGAAGTGTACCTGTGTAGAATAGAGGGCTCCAGGAAATATCCTAGAATATTCCAATGTCCCTGTGGGAGATCATTAAGAGAGGCAGGATCTGGTAGCAGATCAGTGTACTATGACATGTTTGTCAGTCATCTGATGTGAGATTCTCAGAGCCAATCCCATATGGTAGGGCTGAGTGCAGAGTGATGAAGAACCTGTGAAAGCCTTTGATTGCATGTTAAAGATGAAGCTCTGATTTCGGGGAGAATTTTCTTACCTGACTGAATGTCACCCTTCTGTGGGGATGAGATTCTGTGCTTTTCCTCTGTTGATGACCACTGACTACAAATCATTAGAGGATCATGTCTAGAAAGCATTCTTTATTTAATTTCTTAAAGAAGAAAGCATAGAAAACATTTTTATCCACTTTCAAATTGAGGATCAAGGGGAATGACATCAGTGAAAATGTCAGAGTAGGGAGCTCTGGCTTGCGTCCATCCCCAGAAACATTGACATACGTGGTAAAACCTGTCAAAATGACCTTATCAACACATGTAAGTTTTCTTTTCTTTTCACGCTGTACATTTATCTTTCATTGAAACTTTACTTACTACAGGATGTGGAGAATAAACAGGGAAGTAGAAACTGTATTTCCTGATGAGAGAATCACTAAGTAACATTAGCTGTTCTCAACTCTGCCTTACTCACCGTGACTCTAATTAAAACAAACAAACAAACAAAACACTTTTTTTTTGGTAAGTCAGTTCTGACATTTCCTCGTTAAAGACAAGGTAACAGATACAGACTTAGATCTACCAGAATTGAGCAAACTTTTGATTGTACTTGTGTTGAACATATGAGCATGACCTGCTACAAATCTTCATTATACTTATTGCCACAACGGACAAATTCCCTTTTTCCACTCCTGATATGTTGCATGTAAGGAATGCATAGGTCACTAACCCCAGCTGGTCACAGGTAAACTCTGCCACATGGATTACTGCATGTTTTCCTGCTGGAAGACCACACATTCTCGAGGATCATGCCTGCAGAGTATCTGGGCTCTTCTTTTTTTCTGGATAAAGGTTAGATAATCACCTAATTTTATGAGAAATATATAAATTGTATTTGCATATTCTTCAGGTTTTTATTTATCCATTCCCTTTCAAGTCCTAAGTGCAAATATTAAAGTGATTTCCAAGAAGGTGGTAAATAAGACAGCTCCAAAATTAGCAATAAATCATAATACAATTGTGAATGCATTAATGTGTGATTAATATGTAGATACTTATGTAAATGCAAGTTTAGTAATGCTTTGTGGAGAGCTTCAGAATCTAGGTATTAAAAAAAAAAAAAAAAGAGGAAGCAGTTCTTGAAACTCTCAGGGAATTATAGAGAAGTCTTTGTGTCTATAAATATCATTCTGAAATAATGCATATTCTCAGAAATAAACTAGGCATAACATTGTAGGAAAAAACTTCATGAAATGAAAGAGCATGTGAGATGGCCATACAAGAAAAAGAATATTCTCAGAGAATAATGAACAGTGTGGAGTTCAGCAGAAGGGTCATACACATTCAGAGATGAAAACTTTGGAGAGCCTAATTGTGAGTTCCTCATATTTCATCTTTGGAGACACGGTAGTCATTTGAAATATGATGTTATAAGATGACGTTAATAAAAAAAAAATAAGATGACGTTAACATACTTAAATACTTTCGTTTAGAAATGACCACTTAGAACCAGAGTAAATGAAAGAACACAAAATTATGTTTATGTTGATTTTTAAAGACCTCAGGTGAGTGCTGATTATTTAAAAATGCATGATGTCTTTCACTGCAAAGTAAAGGAGCTGTTACAGTGGAGGATTACTGGACTGAATGTCAATATTATGACATAGTATGAGTGTGTTTCGTGTTTGGTAATTGCAATCATTGTTGCTTTTGTTGTGGTCATCCATTGACAGTGCTTGGTGTCAGTTGATTTATCTCTTGTAAAAATAAAATACAGTCTGTGTGTGTGTGTGAAAAAAACATACGTGATGTCTTGACTAAAGTTGTATGGAATTTGAGATCTGGAAAAAAGCATTTCTTTTCTGTAATGCTAGGATGATAATTGGACATTTTTGCAAGAAAGAGATTTCAGGATGCAAATCTCGTGTCTCTAAGGTGGGAAGTCAGTTCATGGTGGAACATTCTATTAAACTTGTCTGAGTGGAGAAATATTTCTTTGGAAGGAAGAGGTGACGAATCCCTTTTTAAGAATTAATGGTTTATAGCATACCGAATGAGCAAAATGGCTATTTCTGAACTTTAGAAAAAAATAATATAGTTTTTCTGCATTTATAACATGAGGCTGATGTAAAATATCAAAAATTCTTTATTTTGAAAAGCAATGTAATCAATTTGACATAATTCATATATATTGAACCTGTGGTACACACACACACAGTAAAACTTACATTCAGAAAATTGTTTGCACTTAAGAAATATTTTCAAGTGTAGTTGATTTACAATGTTGTGGGTGTTTTAAATACATGTTTATTGGAGTATACTTACTTTATAACACTGTATTAGTTTCTGCTTTACAACAAAGTGAATCAGCTATATGTATACATATATTCCCCATATCCCCCCCCCCCTTGAGCCTCCCTCCCACACTCCCTATCCCACCCCTCTGGGGGACATAAAGCACCGAGCTGATCTCCCTGTGCTATGCGGCAGCTTACCACTAGGTATTTTACATTTGGTAGTGTATATATGTCAGTGCTACTCTCTCACTATGTCCCTGTCTCCCGTTGCCCCCTGTGTCCTTAAGTCCGTTCTCTACATCTGTGTCTTTATTCCTGCCCTGTCACTAGGTTCGTCAGTACCATTTTTCTAGATTCCATATATATGTGTTAGCGTACGGTATTTGTTTTTCTCTTTCTGACTTACTTCACTCTGTATGACAGACTCTAGGTCCAACCACCTCACTGCAAATAACTCAATTTTGTTCCTTTTTATGGCTGAGTAATACTCCATTGTATAGATGTGCCACATCTTCTTTATATATTCATCTGTCGATGGACATTTAGGTTGCTTCTATGTCCTGGCTATTGTAAATAGTGCTACAGTGAACATTGTGGTACCTGTATCTTTTTGAATTATGGTTTTCTCCGGGTATATGCCCAGTAGTGGGATTGCTGGGTCGTATGGTAGTTCTATTTTTTAGCTTTTAAGGAATCTCCATACTGTTCTCCATAGTGGCTGTATCAGTTTACATTCCCACCAACAGTTCAGGAGGGTTCCCTTTTCTCCACACCCTCTGCAGCCTTTATACATTGTTGTATTAATTTCTGCTGTTCAGCAAAGTGATTCAGTTTTATATATATCTATCTATATATCTATCTATATCTATATATCTATATCTATATGTCTATATCTATTCTTTTCCATTATGGTTTATCACAGGATATTGAATATAGTTTCCTGTGCTATACAGTAGGTCTTGGTGGGTTGTCTATCCTATGTAGAATAGTTTGCTTCTGCTATTCCAAAACTCCCAATCTTTCCTTCACTCTCTCCTTGGCAACCACAACTCTCTTTTCTATATCTGTGTGTTTGTTTCTGTTTCGCTGACATGCTCATTTGTGTCCTGTTTTCGATTCCACATATAAGTGATATTATATGGTATTTGTCTTTCTCTCTCTGACTTACTTCACTTAGTATCATTATCTCTAGGTCCATCCATGTTGCTGCAAATGGCATTATTTCATTCTTTTTTATGTCTGAGTAATATCTTTTGTATACGTATACCACACCTTCTTTATACACTCGTTTTTCAATGAACATTTAGGTTGTTTCCATGTCTTGGCTGTTATAAATAGTGCTGCTATGAACATAGGGTTTCATGTATCTTTTTGAATTATAGTTTTGTCTAGATATATGTCCACAAGTGGGATTGCTAGATCATATGGCAACTCTATAGTTTTTTTGAGGAACCTCCATACTGTTTTCCTTAGTGGCTGCACCAACTTACATGGCCACCGACAGTGTAGAAGAGTTCCCTTTTCTCCATACCCCCTCCAGCATTTGTTAATTGTAGATTTTTTTTTTTAATGATGGCCATTCTGATCAGTGTGAAGTGATACCTCATTGTAATTTGGATTTGCATTTATCTAATAATTAGTGATGATGAGCATCTTTTCGTGTGCCTATTGGCTCTCTGTATGTCTTCTTTGGAGAAATGTTTATTTAGGTCTTCTACCCATTTTTCCATTGAGTTGTTTGTTATTTTGTTATTGAGTTGTATGAGCTGTTTGTATAGTTTGGAAATTAAGCCCTTGTCAGTCTCATCATTTGCTAATATTTTCTCCCAGTCCATAGGTTGTATTTTCATTTTGATTATGGTTTCCTTTGCTGTGCAAAAGCTTATAAGTTTGATTAGTTCCTGTTTCTTTTTTGCTTTTACAGTAAGTCCCCTACATATGAACAAGTTCTGTTCCAAGAGTGCGTTTGTAAGTTCAATTTGTTTGTAAGTCCAACAAAGTTCGCCTAGGTACCCAACTTACACAGTCGGCTATATGGTATTGTACCGTAATAGGTTTATAATACTTTTCACGCAAACAATACATTAAAAAACAAGCACAAAAACAAAGAAAGCATTTTTAATCTTACAGTACAGTAACTTGAAAAGTACAGTAATACAGTACAACAGCTGGGATACTCGGGCTGGCATCGAGGGAACAGGCGAGCAGAGTTACTGGTTGGAGGAGGGAGGGGAGGTGGGAGATGGTAGGGGTGAAGGATTATCAGCAGTAGGAGACAGAGGGCAAGCTGCAATTTCACTCATACCTGACGTTGATGGCAAAGGTTCTGGTTCCTTGCTGGATTTAATTCTATCTACCCTCTTGAAAGAATGATCCATTGATGTCTGGGTAGTAGCTCTTTTTTTCTCATCATAGATGACAAGGTAACACTGGATTGCAATCTGAATGGCTGCTGCCACCTTTGGGTCCCATTCTAGGTTCGGGTCCTGTGCCTCAAAAACTAACAGTGCTTCCTCAAATAACGAAGATTCCCTTGCCATTTTCTGCGTCGTGAATCTCTTCAGTTCTTCAGTTACTTTTTCTTCCTCCTGTCCCTCTTCATCCTTTCTCTGGGCCTCCAATTCCATCAGTAAGCTCCTCATGTTGCACAGCAAGGAGTTCAGCGAAATCGTCCTCTTGCAGATCTAGCTCCAGCTTCTCGCTGAGGGTCACTACGTTGCTGAAGACCTCTTCGGACTTCTGATCTACCTTCTCAAATCCACAAAAATCATGAACAAACTGTGGGCAAAGGTTCTTCCAAACCCCATTCATCGTGACCGCCATACCCTCACACCATGCAAAGTCAATGTTTTTTATGGTCTTGTAGATGTTATAGTCCTCCCAAAGTTGTCCCTAGGTTGTTCCTGATTTGTCACTTACCTTTACTGCCTGACAAAAAGTGTGACATAAATAATATTTCTTGAAAGTCGCTATAACGCCCTGGTCCATAGGTTGGATGAGCAACGTAGTATTTGGTGACAGATGCAGGACTTTGACGTTGGGATGAAAGTCATCCATGAATGGGGGGTGGCCCAGAGCATAGTCGAGCAGCAAAAGAATGTTTTGCTGGAACGTCCTTCTCCAAGCAATATTCCTCTACATCTGGGATAAAGTGGTGGCAAAACCAGTCCTGGAACGTGGCCTGTGTGATCCGGGATTTGGGGTTACGCTTCCACACAACAGGAAGAGAGCCCTTGGCTATGTTTTTAAGGGTTCTTGGGTTCTGTGAATGATAAACTAAGAGAGGTTTCAGCTTCAATTCACCGGAAGCATTGCCACCAAACAACACTTAGCCTATCCTTTGCTGCTTTACAGCCCGGCATCAACTTTTCCTCCTTACTGACGTAACTTCGGTCTGGCATCCTCTTCCAGTACAGTTGTGTCTCATCCACATTAAAAACCTGGTTGGGTAAATACACACCATCATCAATAATTTCTCAAAGTGTTTCTGGAAGTTCCTGGACAGCTACCCTATCTGCACTTGCTGTCTCTGCACTTACTTTTACATTGTGAAGGCTGGCTCTAGCCTTGAACCGATGAAACCAGCCATGGCTGGCATTAAAAGATGTGCCCTCTGATTCTTTGCCGTGTTTCTTCTTCAAGTCTTCATAAAGGCTTTTAGCTTTCTCTTGAATCAGCGTTAAGTTGAGCAGGACTCAGCGCTGATGTTGATCCTGCATCCGCACACTGAGAAGTTTCTCCATCTCCTCCATCACTTTTCCATGCTTCTTGGATATTGTGTCAACATCGTCGGCACAGCAGACTTCACATGTTCCATGATCTTGTCCTTGTCCTTTAGATTCGTGCCAATGATTGAATGATTCATATTATAAGAATGAGCGATGTCTAACATCTTTTTGCCTCGCTCCACTCTCTCAATTACTTTCACTTTTTTTCCCGTCATTATCGCTTGGCGCTTCTTCACAGTACCAGCTACATCACGTCTGCTTTTACGCTTGCTTCCAGACATCTTGGGCTTGAAATAAAGGTACTGTACTACTGTACTCTATACAGTACTGTAAAGTACACAAAAGCACAACCACATATAGAGGAAGCACGCACGTGACAATGTATGTCAGACACGTGAACTAACTTACATGATTGGACACGCGAATGGACGTTTGCATCTTTGAAAGTTTGCAGCTTGAAGGTTCGTATGTAGGTGACTTACTGTATTTGTACTGCCTAGGGAGAACTACCTAGGAAAATTTTGGTATGACTTATGTCAGAGAATGTTTTGCTTATGTTCTCTTCTAGGAGTTATAAGGTGTCCTATCTTATATTTAAGCATATAAGCCGTTTTGAGTTTATTTTTGTGTATGGTGTGAGGGTATGTTCTGACTTCACTGATTTGCATACGGCTGTCCAACTTTCAAAACACCACTTGCTGAAGAGACTGTCTTTTCCCCATTGTATATTCTTGCCTCCTTTGTCAAAGGTTAATTGACCATAGGTGTGTGGGTTTATTTCTTAGCTCTCGATTCTATTCCATTGATCCATGTATCTCTTTCTGTGCCAATACAATGCGGCTTTGATTACTGTAACTTTGTAGTATTTTCTGAAGTTTAGGAGGGTTATGCCTCCTGCTTTGTTCTTTTTCCTGGGGATTGTGTTCACATTTCTGACTTTTTATGGTTCCAGATACATTTTAGGATTATTTGTTCTAGTTCTGGGGAAGATGTCATGGGTAATTTGATAGGGATCACATTAAATCTGTAGATTGCTTTGGGTAGTATAGCCATTTTAACAGTATTAATTCCTCCCATCCAAGAGCGTGGGATGTCTTTCCATTTCTTTGAATCATCTTCAGCTTCCTTTACTAATGTTTTGTAGTTCTCAGTATATAAGTCTTTCACCTCCTTGGTGAGGTTTATTCCTAAGCATTTTATTTTTTTGATGCCATTAAAAAAAGGATTGCTTGTTTACATTTCCTTTCTGATATTTCATTGTTAGTGTAAAGAAATGCAACCAGGGACTTCCCTGGTGGCTCCGTGGTTGAGAATCCGCCTGCCAATACAGGGGACACGGGTTTGAGCCCTGATGCAGGAAGATCTCACATGCCGTGGAGCAACTAAACCTGTGTGCCACAACTACTTAGCCTGCACTCTAGAGCCAGTGAGCCACAAATACTGAGCCCATGTGCCACAACTACTTAAGCCTGCATGCCTAGAGCCCGTGCTCCACAACAAGAGAAGCCACTGCAATGAGAAGCCTGCGCACCACAAGAAAGTCTAGTCCCCACTGGCCACAACTAGAGAAAGCCCGTGCACAGCAATGAAGACCCAATGCAGCCAAAATAAATTTAAAAAAAAAAGAAAGAAAAACCAGGAAATGCAACCAATTTATATATGTTAATCTTGTATCCTGCTACTTTGCTGAATTTGTTTATCAGTTCTAGTAGTGTTTGTGTGGAATTTTTAGGGTTTCCTTTATATATATTATCATGTCATCTGCATATAATGGCAACTTTACCTCTTCCCTTCCAATTTGGTTAGATTTTATTTCTTTTTCTTGTCTGATTGTTGTGGCTAGGACTTCCAATACTATGTTGAAGAGAAGACGTGAGAGTGGGCATCCTTGTCTTGTTCCAGATTTTAGCGGGAAGGCTTTCAGCTTATGAACGTTAAGTGTTATATTGGCTGTGGGTTTGTCATAAATAGCTTTTATTATGTTGAGATATGTTTCCTCTGTACCCACGTTGGTAAGTGTTTTTACCATGAATGGATGTTGAAGCTTTTCAAATGCTTTTTCGCCATCTATTGAGATGATCGTTTGTTTCTTGTATTTCCTTTGTCGATGGGGTGTATCATGTTGATTGATTTGCATATGTTGAAACAGCTTTGTGAAACTGGGGTGAATCAAATTTGGTCATGGTGTATGATCCTCTTATGTGTTGTCGGATTCGGTTTTCTAATATTCAGTTGAGAATTTTTGCATCTATATTTATCAACGATATTGGCCTGCAGTTTTCTTTTTTGGTAGTGTCTTTCTCTGTGTTTTTTTTTTAAGTCTTTATTGAATTTGTTCCAATATTGCTTCTGTTTCATGTTTTGGTTTCTTGTTTGTGAGGCATGTGGGATCTTAGCTCCAAAACCAGGGATCGAACCTGCACCCCCTGCACTGGAAGGCGAAATCTTAACTGCTGGACCACCAGAAAAGTCCCCATCAGTTTTATTTGTTTTTTTTTTTTTTAAGTAAATTTCTTTCTTTCTTTATTTCTGGATGCATTGGGCATTCGTTGCTGTGCTCGGGCTCTCTCTAGTTGCGGTGAGCGGGGGCTACTCTTCGTTGTGGTGTGCAGGCTGTTCATTGTGGTGGCTTCTTTTGTTGCAGATCATGGGCTCTAGGTGCGTGGGCTTCAGCAGTTGTGGCTATCAGGCTCAGTGGTTGTGGCTCGTGGGCTGTAGAGCGCAGGCTCAGTAGTTGTGGCACACAGGCTTAGTTGCTCCATGGCATGTGGGATCTTTCCAGACCAGGTCTCGAACCTATGTCCCCTGCAGTGGCAGACAGATTCTTAACCACTGTGCCACCAGGGAAGTCCCCCCTCCCCATCTGTTTTTTGATATCAGCGTGATAGTGGCTTCATAGAATGTCTTTGGAAGTATTCCTTACTCTTCAATCTTTTCGAAGAGTTTGAGAAGAATCAGTGTAAGTTCTGCTTTTTATATTTGGTAGAATTTGCCTGTGAAACCATCTGATCCTGGACTTCTGTTGGTAGGGAGTTTTTTAAATTACAGATTCTATTTTTTTTTTTAAATTCTAGTTATTTATTTATTTATTTTGGCTGTGTTGGGTCTTCGTTTCTGTGCGAGGGCTTTCTCTAGTTGCAGCGAGCGGGGGCCACTCTTCATCACGGTGCGTGGGCCTCTCACTATCGTGACCTCTCTTGTTGTGGAGCACGGGCTCCAGACGCTCAGGCTCAGTAGTTGTGGCTCACGGGCCCAGTTGCTCCGCGGCATGTGGGATCTTCCTAGACCAGGGCTCGAACCCGTGTCCCCTGCATTGGCAGGCACATTCTCAACCACCGCGCCACCAGGGAAGCCCTGTATTTTGCTTTTAGTGATCAGTATGTTCAAGTTATCTATTTCTTCTTGATTCAGTTTTGTTCGGCTGTAAAAAAACAAAATATATTTTTAAGTTATGTTAGCAGCTAAATACTTACCATGTATTGGACCACAAAAGAGAGAAGAAAAAATATTAAAATATTTTCTCAAATACAACAAGTATTGAAATGTTTTAAAGAAATTGGTATAAGAATACTAATTACAATAATGACAAATTGTTCTGAACTTAAAGACTACTTATATCTAAGATGCATATTATATGCTTATTGTTTTATTGTTTTTAAATACATGGAATGTTTTCTCCTTTCTAATGTAATTCTTTTATTTTACCTGTATATTGTGAAAAAAACTTAGTTCCACATAATATAAAAAATTACACTTTAATAGGAGATATTAATCCATTTACATTTACTATAGTACTGAAAATACTTAGGTTTAGCGTTCCATGTCATGGAGTGCTCTTTTTTATTTATTTATTTTTAAAAAAGATTTAATTTGGAGGGGGGGCATAAATTATTCATTTATTTATTTATTTAATTTTAACATCTTTATTGGACTCTAATTGCTTTACAATGGTGTGTTAGTCTCTGCTTTAGAACAAAGTGAATCAGCTATACATATCCATATATCCCCATATCTCCTCCCTGTTGCGTCTCCCTCCCGCCCTCCCTATCCCACCCCTCTAAGTGGTCATAAAGCACTGAGCTGATCTCCCTCTTCTATGCAGCTGTTTCCTACTAGCTAGCTATTTTACATTTGGTAGTATATATAAGTCCATGCCACTCTCTCACTTCGTCCCAGCTTACCCTTCCCCCTCCCCATGTCCTCAAGTCCATTCTCTATGTCTGCGTCTTTATTCCTGTCCTGTCCCTAGATTCTTCCCAACCGTTTCTTTTCCTTTTCTTTTTAGATTCCACATATATGTGTTAGCATACAGTATTTGTTTTTCTCTTTCTGACTTACTTCACTCTGTATGACAGACTCTAGGTCCATCCATCTCACTACAAATAACTCAATTTCATTTCTTTTTATGGCTGAGTAATATTCCATTTTATATTGAAGATGTGCAACATCTTTTTTACCCATTCATCAGTTGATGGACACTTAGGTTGCTTCCATGTCCTGGCTATTGCAAATAGAGCTGCAATGAACATTGTGGAACATGACTCTTTTTGAATTATGGTTTTCTCCAGGTGTATGCCCAGTAGTGGGATTGCTGTGTCATATGGTAGTTCTATTTTTAGTTTTTTAAGGAACCTCGATACCGTTCTCGATAGTGGCTGTATCAATTTACACTCCCACCAACGGTGCAAGAGGGTTCCCTTTTTTCCACACCTCTGCAGCATTTATTGTTTGTAGATTTTTTTGATGATGGCCATTCTTACCTGTGTGTGGTGATACCTCATTGTAATTTCGACTTGCATTTCTCTAATGATCAGTGATGTTGAGCATTCTTTCATGTGTTTGTTGGCAATCTGTATATCTTCTTTGGAGAAATGTCTATTTAGGTCTTCTGCCCATTTATGGATTGGGTTGTTTGTTTGTTTGTTTGTTTTTTGATATTGAGCTGCATGGGCTGCTTGTAAAGTTTGGAGATTAATCCTTTGTCAGCTGCTTCGTTGGCAAATATTTTCTCCCATTCTGAGGGTGGCCTTTTCGTCTTGTTTATGTTTTCCTTTGCTGTGCAAAAGCTTTTAAGTCTCCTTAGGTCTCATTTGTTTATGTTTCTTTTTAATTTCCGTTTTCTAGGAGGTGGGTCAAAAAGGATCTTGCTGTGATTGATGTCATAGAGTGTTCTGCCTATGTTTTCCTCTAAGAGTTTGATAGTGTCTGGCCTTACATTTAGGTCTTTAATCCATTTTGAGTTTATTTTTGTGTATGGTGTTAGGGAGTCTTCTAATTTCATTCTTTTACTGGTAGCTGTCCAGTTTTCCCAGCACCACTTATTGAAGAGGCTGTGATTTCTCCATTGTATATTCTTGCCTCCTTTATCAAAAATAAGGTGACCATATGTGTATGGGTTTATGTCTGGGCTTTCTCTCCTGTTCCATTGCTCTATATTTCTGTTTTTGTGCCAGTACCATACTGTCTTGACTACTGTAGCTTTGTAGTATTGTCTGAAGTCAGGGAGCCTGATTCCTCCAGCTCTGTTTTTCTTCTCAAGATTGCTTTGGCTGTTCGGGGTCTTTTGTGTTTCCATACAAATGGTGAAATTTTTTTGTTCTAGTTCTCTGAAAAATTCCATTGGTAGTTTGATAGGGATTGCATTGAATCTGTAGATTGCTTTGGGTAGTAGAGTCATTTTCACAATGCTGATTCTTCCAATCCAAGAACATGGTATATCTCTGTATCTGTTTGTGTCATCTTTGATTTCTTTCATCAGTGTCTTATAATTTGTTGAGTAAACGTCTTTTGTCTCCTTAGGTAGGTTTATTCCTAGGTATTTTATTCTTTGTGTTGCAGTGGTAAATGGGAGTGTTTCCCTAATTTCTCTTTCAGAATTTTCATCTTTAGTGTATAGGAATGAAAGAGATATCTGTACATTAATTTTGTATCCTGCAACCTTACCAGTTCATTGATTAACTCTAGTAGGTTTCTGGTAGCATCTTTAGGATTCTCTATGTATAGTATCATGTCATCTGCAAACAGTGAGAGCTTAACTTCTTCTTTTCCGATTTGGATTCCTTTTATTTCTTTTTCTTCTCTGATTGCTGTAGCTAAAAATTCCAAAAGTGTGTGGAATAATAGTGGTGAGAGTGGGCAACCTTGTCTTGTTCCTGATCTTGGTGGAAATGGTTTCACTTTTTCACCATTGAGAACGATGCTGGCTGTGGGTTTGTCATATATGGCTTTTATTATGTTGAGGAAAGTTCCCTCTATGCCTACTTTCTGGAGGGTTTTTATGATAAATGGGTGATTAATATTGTCGAAAGCATTTTCTGCATCTATTGAGATGACCATATTGTTTTTATCCTTCAGTTTTTTAATATGGTGTATCACATTGATTTGCATGTATTGAAGAATCCTTGCATCCCTGGGATAAACCCCACTTGATCATGGTGTATGATCCTTTTAAGGCGCTGTTGGATTTTGTTTGCTGGTATTGTGCAGTGGATTTTTGCAGCTATGTTCATCAGTGATATTGACCTGTAGTTTTCTTTCTTTGTGACATCTTTGTCTGGTTTTGGTGTCAGGGAGATGGTGGTCTCATAGAATAAGTTTGGGAGAGTTCTTCCCTCTGCTATATTTTGGAAGAGTTTGAGAAGGATAGGTGTTAACTCTTCTCTAAATGTTTGATAGAATTTGCCTGTGAAGCCATCTGGTCCTGGGCTTTTGTTTGTTGGAAGATTTTTAATCACAGTCTCAAGTTCAGTGCTTGGGATTGGTTTGTTTGTAGTTTCTATTTCTTCCTGGTTCAGTCTTGGAAGGTTGTGCTTTTCTAAGCATTTGTCCATTTCTTCCAGGTTGTCCATTTTATTGGCATATAGTTGCTTGCAGTAATCTCTCATGATCCTTTGTATGTCTGCAGTGTCAGTTGTTACTTCTTCTTTTTCATTTGTAATTCTATTGATTTGAGTCGTCTCCCTTTTTTTCTTGATGAGTCTGGCTAATGGTTTATCAATTTTGTTTATCCTCTCAAGGAACCAGCTTTTAGTTTTTTTGATCTTTGCTGTTGTTTCCTTCATTTCTTTTTCATTTATTTCTGGTCTGATCTTTATGATGTCTTTCCTCTGCTGACTTTGTTTTTTTTTTTTTTTTCCTTTCTTTCTCTAATTGCTTTAGGTGTAAGGTTAACTTGTTTATTTGAGATATTTCTTGTTTCTTGAGGTAGGATTGTATTGCTACAAACTTCTCTCTTAGAACTGCTCTTGCTGCATCCCATAGGTTTTGGGTCTTCATGTTTTCATTGTCATTTGTTTCTAGGTATTTTTTTATTTCCTCTTTGATTTCTTCAGTGATGTCTTGGTTATTAAGTAGTGTCTTGTTGAGCGTCCATGTGTTTTTATTTTTTACAGACTTTTTCCCTGTAATTGATATCTAGTCTGATAGCATTGTGGTTGGAAAAGATACTTGATACGATTTCAATTTTCTTATATTTACCAAGGCTTGATTTGTGACCCAAGATATGATCTATCCTGGAGAATGTTCCAGGAGCACTTGAGAAAAAGTGTATTCTGTTGTTTTTGGATGGAATGTCCTATAAATATCAATTAAGTCCATCTTGTTTAATGTATCATTTAAAGCTTGTGTTTCCTTATTTATTTTCATTGTGGATGATCTGTTCATTGGTGAAAGAGGGGTGCTAAAGTCCCCTACTATGATTGTGTTACTGTCGATTTCCCCTTTTATGGCTGTTAGCATTTGCCTTATGTATTGAGGTGCTCCTATGTTGGGTGCATAAAATTATACAATTGTTATATCTTCTTCTTGGATTGATCCCTTGATCATTATGTAGTGTCCTTCTTTGTCTCCTGTAATAGTCTTTATTTTAAAGTCTTTTTTGTCTGATATGAGAATTGCTACTCTAGCTTTCTTTTGATTTCCATTTGCATGGAATATCTTATTCCATCCCCTCACTTTCCATCTGTATGTGTCCCTATGTCTGAAGTGGGTCTCTTGTAGACCACATACATACCGGTCGTGTTTTCGGATCCATTCAGCCAGTCTATGTCTTTTGGTTGGAGCATTTAATCCATTTACATTTAAGGTAATTATTGATATGTATGTTCTTATTATCATTTTCTTAATTGTTTTGGGTTTCTTATTGTAGGTCTTTTCCTTCTCTTGTGTTTCCTGCCTAGAGAAGTTCCTTTAGCATTTGTTGTAAAGCGGGTTTGGTGGTGCTGAATTCTCTTAGCTTTTGCTTGTCTGTAAAGGTTTTAATTTCTCTGTCGAATCTGAACGAGATCCTTGGTGGGTCGAGTAATCTTGGTTGTAGCTTTTCCCCTTTCATTACTTTAAATATGTCCTGCCAGTCCCTTCTGGCTTGCAGAGTTTCTGCTGAAAGTTCAGCTGTTAACCTTACGGGGATTCCCTTGTATGTTATTTGTTGTTTTTCCCTTGCTGCTTTTAATATTTTTTCTTTGTATTTAATTTTTGATAGTTTGATTAATAGATGTTTTGGCATGTTTCTCCTTGGGTTTATCTTGTATGGGACTCCCTGCGCTTCCTGGACTTGATTAACGATTTCCTTTCCCATATTAGGGAAGTTTTCAACTATAATCTCTTTAAATATTTTCTCAGTGTCTTTCTCTTTCTCTTCTACTTCTGGGACCCCTATATTCGAATGTTGGTGCGTTTAATGTTTTCCCAGAGATGTCTCAGATTGTCCTCAATTCTTTTCATTCTTTTTTCTTTATTTTGCTTTGCAGTAGTTATTTCCACTATTTTATCTTCCAGGTCATTTATCCATTCTTCTGCCTCAGTTATTCTGCTATTGTTTCCTTCTAGAGAATTTTTAATTCCGTTTATTGTGTTGTTCATCATTGTTTGTTTGCTCTTTAGTTCTTCTAGGTCCTTGTTAAACGTTTCTTGTCTATTCTCCATTCCAGTACCAAGATTTGGGATCATCTTTATCATCATTACTCTGAATTCATTTTCAGGTAGACTGCCTATTTCCTCCACATTTGTTTGGTCTGGTGGGTTTTTACCTTGCTCCTTCATCTGCTGTGTGTTTCTGTGTCTTCTCATTTGGCTTTGGGGACTGTGTTTGGGGTCTCCTTTTCAGAGGCTGCAGATTCGTAGTTCCCGTTGTATTTGGTGTCTGCCCCCAGTGGCTAAGGTTGGTTCAGTGGGTTGTGTAGGCTTTCTGATGGAGGGGACTGGTGCCTGTGTTCTGGTGGTTGTGTCTGGATCTTGTCTTTCTGGTGGACAGATCCGCATCTGGTGGTGTGTTTTGGCGTGTCTGTGACCTTATTGTGATTTTCGGCAGCCTCTCTGCTAATGGGTGGGCCTGCATTCCTGTCTTGCTAGTTGTTTGGCATGGGATGTCCAGCACTGGATCTTGCTGGTCTCTGAGTGGAGATGGGTCTTAGCGTTGAGACGGATATCTCTGGAAGAGCTTTCGCCATTTGATATTACAAGGTGCCAGAGGTCTCTGGTAGACCAATGTCCTGAACTCGGCTCTCCCACCTCAGAGGCACAGGCTTGACACCCGGCTGGAGCACCAAGACCCTGTCAGCCACACAGCTGGGGGTGAGAGCAAGAGGTAGCTTTGGTACATCTCAAAGACCACCAATGAGGTTCACTGACCATTTTCTCTCCAGAAATGAAGAAAACAAAATTCAGACTTTGGCTAGTCAGCCACTTTGGTAGCCAGCCTCCAAGATGGACCTAATTATCCCCTAATTATCTCCCAGTCTCCATGTACCAGTGTGGCTCCTCGTACTTGAAAAGGGTTGACTGTTTAACTAATAAGAAATTGCAGAAATGACAAAGTGCAGCTTCCAAAGTTATAAAAGACATTGCAGCTTCTGCTTTGGTTTCTGCTAGATCACTCATCCTGGGGTAAGCCAGCTGCCATGTCATGAGGACACTCAAGCAGCCCTAAGGAGAGATCCATGTGGCAAGGAACTGAGGCCTCTTACCTACAGCCATGTGAGTGAGTCATCTCAGAAGTCAAAAGATTTAATTTTTTAAATGTTTGGTTGTGTTGGGTCTTCGTTGCTGCACAGGGTTTCTCCAGTTGTTACTAGAGAAGCAGGGGTTACTCATCGTTGTGGTGCACGGGCTTCTCCTTGCGGTGGTTTCTCTTGTTGTGGAGTATGGGCTCTAGGTGCATGGGCTTCAGTAGTTGTGTCATGCAGGCTCAATAGTTGTTGCTTGCAGGCTCTAGAGCACAGGCTCAGTAATTGTGGCACACGGGCTTAGTTGCTCTGTGGCATGTGGGATCTTCCCAGACCAGGGATGGAACCCCTGTTCCCGGCATTGGCAGGCAAATTCTTACCCATTGTGCCACCAGGGAAGTCCAGTGTGCTCTTTTTTAAACCTAGTCTGTTTTCATTATTTTCTATCTTAACGATTCTGTATTAAAGAAAAAAAAATAATACTCCTTTCTACCCCTCCTCTTTGAGGATTATATATGAAGAAGCATGTCTTATTTATTAACCTCAAATTTTCACCTTACTTTTAAGAAGTAATCACAATGTCAAGTATTTAATACTTTTCACTTCCACCTTGAAAAGCATGGATATTAAAGTGCTAATACAATTACCTTCCCGGTCTATCTTTTTTAGTTTTTGTTATGTATAAAAAACAACGAAAAACATGCATGGTTTGTAAGGAAATGAAAAATTTCAGAAAATTCAGCATCTGAATACACTCTAAACATAGCTTCTAGATAAAGACACAGAAAATTGCCAGATACTCAGAGGCCCCCTGGTCCCATTCTAGTGACTCCCCTTAAGGTTTAATATTGTTCCGGTATCTAACAAAAAGATAACTTTACCTGTATTTTGTATTTTATATAAATGTTATGGCACAGTAAAATCACTTTTGGATTGGGCTTTTTAATTTTATGTTGTTTGTGAATATGCCTATATGGTTGCCTGTTGTTGTGATCATGCATTGCCACTGTTGCATAGGATTCCATAATGTAAATATTTAACTATTAATTAATTTATTCCAATGTGTATTACAATATGAGTGATTTTCAGTTTGTGTCTATTGAGAACAGCACTGGTATATAAATTCTAGAACTTGAGCTTTGGTGGTGTGTGTATAAATTATTGTTCAGTATACACGTAGTAGTAAAATTTTCGAGTCATAGCTTTCGTGTGTTTATCTTTTTAGATATTTCTAAATATTTTCAAAACATTTGTATGATTTTTCATCTTCAGCAGCAGTGAATGAGATTCAAGGATTATACACATTCTTGTCAAACTTGATAATACCTGTCATTTTCATTTGAACTTTCTGGTTGGTGAGTGATAATTCCAGGTATCACGCTTTTGCATTTAATTGACTACTAAGAAGCCAAGCATCTTTTGATATGTTTACTTAACATTCTGTACTCTCTTTTTTGAAATATCTTTTGGTATATTTCCCCCATTTTGCTATTCCATTATCTTCTTATTGAAGACTTCCTTTTTTTTTTAACATCTGAAGACTTCTTATTTAGGAGTTTTTAATACATGCTTGAGATGAGTTCTTCTCTCTTTCTCTCTCTCCTTCTCTTTCTTTAGATGAGTGTCAGTTTTTAATGTTAATAACATCTAATTTGTTATTTTCCTCTTTATTTATTTAGTCTTATTTCTATTTATTTATGTAGACTTCTTACCTGTAGCAGAACACATTATTTATTCTAAACCACAAATATGTTTTCATTTCTTCAATAAATGTAATTATTAAGCTTTAAATTTAAGTTAACTTTCTAAACTAAATATGTTGTATCATAGTGAGTATTAATTTTTCTATGACAGCTGAAAGGTTACATTTATTCAGAAAATGTTGTATCAGCTTTCTTTTCATTTGCTCCTACTTCTCATTGATCCACAGTGGTAAACATCACTTCATCCATGGATCTGACTTTTCTCTGATTTCTCATGGTCATTCTCACTAATTCGTCTTGCCTCCTGAAATCTTTAGCAATCCCCTTATTCCACAGAAGCAAAAACCTTCCTTGGGCCTTTTTCCTCAGAAGATTGACTATTCCCACATTTTAAATGGGAGATTGCAATAAGTTAGGAGAAAATGCCAGAAGGGTCTCTCTTTTTTTTTTTTTTTTTTTCACATCCTGTATCAGCCTCTGCTTGCACTCTCTGTTCAAAGATGTTTGTGCAACACATTGATGGAAGATGCCACTTGTTTCTCTCCTTGGGGAAAAGACAGATTCATTACCTAACAAATAAAATAAAGAGAGTGTCTTGCTCTTTTCAAATGTTGGACAGGATTGCTTGCATCCTAATTTAAATGTTTCAGGTGACTGAAGCTTAAGATTCCTAAGCTTTAATCCATACTTGCACCATGCACAGCACCCAACAGGAGAGCTTTACATAACCCCATGAGACACTTGTGTGCAAGTGGAACAGATAAAAATATAAAACTATTGCTGTCTTTTTGTGTCATAAAAATGATTTTTTGTCTCATTTAAAATATTTTTTTCTAAAATCCAAAAACGTGGCAGGCTAAAATATTGTTATTTCAAATATGGTAAAATCGAAGACCCTTCAAATTTCTTTCCAGTTTTGTCGATGATGGGATGCCGTCAGAGATATGACTTCACTAAACACAATAGGTAAGATTCCTTCATAGGCCTGATTGGGGAATATGAAAATAAACCCCAGAAAAATCTGGACATTTTCTAGTTCTCAAATATTGGTTAAGATGGTAGAAAGGGCCCTTCATTGTCCTATATGTTAATGCAGAGCAATTGTGAGAGGTGGGGATAAAACAAGCAGCCTAAATATCCTTTATGTTTGTTGTACTACTAGTAGAAAGAGGAAGGGTCAGGTCAACATGTCACCATGGTTGATATAGCAAATAAGCTGCTTGAAACTACACAGAAATGTACCTGCTTGCATTTTCTGTGCAGTTACCCTCTCTTTTGGTGTGCCCTGATACCTCCCTCAACTTTTGTACCAACTCCAGCAGCATTAAGCAGAAATCCAAAGAAATCTATTCTTTGGAATTATGAGGAAGGGAAGAGTCAAACATTTTATAACATGCTCTATACAAGGATACACGTCACCATCCTTATCTATGTCATGCCATGCATGGAGGGTCAGTAGGTTCAGGGGATTCTGGAAGCACCAAGTTCTGTGGGGTTAATCACAGTTGCATTCATGGGCAGTAAAAGAGAAGGGCCTTATCTTGGTCACTTTCTCAATGCTAGTAGCTACAAAAAGAAGAGGATAGCAGACATCTTAGGGAGGAGAACCAACATTAAATGAAATGTCCGAATTACTCTAGGCAACCTCTCATGGTGGCCTCCCATAGCTCCTCAAATCCCTACATACTTGCACAAGGGATAGTGTAATATTACTGGAGTGTCTGACTGCAGATTAACATTATTTTTGTTGAAAAAAATAAAAATAGGTTCAAGTGATAGGGTTTGAAAAGGGTTCACAGTGTGAAGGAAACTATTGTAACAATGTGGACAGAACCCTTTGGATGGATTCATCATGTTTTTTTGTTTTGTTTTGTTTTGTTTTGCTGCTTCAGAATCTGTAGTAGCGATTGGTGTGTTCCATGATACATCCCCGCTTCTTATAAGTTTTAGATGGAATACCCCATTAGGAAGAAGTGCACGTAAGGAAGATTAGTGAGTCAAACTCCTCTGCCCTCTGTCAGCAGTGGGTGCAAAGGGATTTAGACCAAGTGCTTTCATCCTTTGATTTGCAAAGTTTTCACTATATGAATGATGTTTTGTTTGTTTGCAGGTCAGGAGCCTTGGTCTCAATATCCCTGTTTAAAAAGTGTTATCACGTGTCTGCCAGAAAGAATTGCTGATGATACTGGGAAAAATTGAGAGTTATCCTTAACAATTAAGGGTTTTGTAGCAACATGGATGGACCTAGAGATTGTTATACTGAGTGAAGCAAGTCAGACACAGAAAGACAGATATCATATGATATTGCTTATATGAGGAATCTAAAAAAGAAAAAAAAAGGTACAAATGAACTTATTTACACAACAGAAATAGAATCATGGATATAGAAAACAAACTTATGGTTACCAGGGAATAAGTGGGGCAAGGGATAAATTGGGAGATTGGGACTGACTTATACACACTACTATATATAAAATAGATAAAGACCTGCTTTATAGCACAGGGAACTCTACTCAGTGGTCTGTACTGGCGTATACGGAAAAAGAATCTTATAAAAAAAAAAACAAGGGTTTTGGGATTATATAATAAATATAAATGTGCAAACCTTTAACATGAAAGGAAAAATCAGTTAACTCTGTGGTCCCTGTTATGGTGTAAATATTTTGTACCTCTAATTTTAAAATTTTGAAACCTAGCTCCCATGTTGATGGTATTAGGAGGTGGGGCTTTTGGGAGGTGATTAGGTTATGAGGCCAGAGACCTCAAACATGGGATTAGTGACCTAATAAATGTAGCACGCAGAAGATCTTATGCCCATTCCATGATTTCATTGCCGAGCGAGAAGACCCACATTATGAACCAGAAATTGGTCCCTCGCCAGACACTAAGTCAGCTGGCAACTTGTTCTTTTTTTAAAAAAAATAATTAGATAATTAATTAATTAATTTTTTGGCTGTGTTGGGTCTTTGGTGCGGTGCGCGGGCTTCTCATTGAGTGGCTTCTCTTGTTGTGGAGCACGGGCTCTAGGCGTGTGGGTTTCAGTAGTTGTGGCTCACGGGCTCAGTAGTTGTGGCCTGTGGCCTCTAGAGCACAGGCTCAGTATTTGTGGTGCACGGGCTTAGTTGTTCCAGGGTATGTGGGATCTTCCTGGACCAGGGCTCGAACCCTTGTCCCCTTTATTGGTAGGCAGATTCTTAACCACTGCACCTCCAGGGAAGCCCCTGGTTACTTGTTCTTGAACTTTTCAGCCTCAGCAATTATGAGAAAACAAAAATATTCTGTTGTTTATAAAATACCAAGTCTCTCGTATTTTGTTTTAGCAGTCAAAGAGCTGGCTGAGGAGAAATATCTGTGAGCTTGAAGACGTATCAGGAGAAACCTTTAAATCTCAAAAGAAAAGAGAAAATGGGCAGGAAAGAAATCAACAGAACAGAGTAATCAATAATTGTGGAACAATGAAAAATGCTGTGACCTATACATAATGGGTATAGCAGGAGGAGAATAAAGATAATAAAGAACAGAAAATATTTTTTAAAAATGACTGAGAATCTCCCCAAATGAATGTCTGACACTAAATCCACAACATCCAAACTTAGAAGAACATATGAATAGTAAAGAAAACTGACCAATATCTCTCAGGAACATCAATGCAAAAATCCTCAACAAAATATTACCAAATCGAATCCAACAATATTTTGAGAGAATTTTATATCATGAATGAGAGGAAATAATCCCAGGTATGAAAGGCTGGTTCAACATTCTAGAATCAAATAATTATATCCATCATATCAACACCTTAAAGACAATCATTAGCATATCAATAGATTCAGAAGACCTTTGAAAACATCTAACACCCATTCTTCATAAAAACTCTCAGTTAAAGAAATAGACTGGAGCTTTCTCAAGTTGATAACAAAGATTTACAGGAAACTTTTATCTTACATCATGATTAATGGTCAAAACCATGAAGCTTTTCCACTAAGTTCAGGTAAAAGCAAGGATGTCCCCTTTCATGACTCCTTTTCCATATTTTACTCCAAGTCCTTGCTAATGCAATAAGGCACGAAAATAAATAAAACAAATACAGATTGGGTAGAAAAAAATGAAAGCAACCTAAATAAAATGTGGACCAATATACTTTATGGACACCTCACCAAAGAAAATAGACACTATGCATATAAGTATACAGAAGAATAATCCAGATTACATGCTGCCATGAAAAAGCAAATTAAAAATACAATTCCATACCACTATGTAACACTTAGAATGGCTAAAATGTGAACAATGACAAGAACAAATTCTGTAGGAGATGTGGAACAATAGGAAATGTCATTTGTCATTGGTGGAAATGAAAAATAATACAGCTACTTTGGTAGTCTGATTGACACTTGCTAGAATATTGAGCATTCCCTTACTGTACAATCCGTCAAGTGTTCTCATGGATATTTACTGAAAGTAGTTTAAAACATACTTCCAGAGGAAAACCTGCATATGGATACTTATAGCACCTAATTCAATATTGCCAAAATGTGAATGAAACTAAGGTGTCCTCCAATAGGTGAATGAAATGATATAGTATTAATATATTCTGGGAATGGGATAATATTGAGCACTAAAAAAGTAAGCTATCAAGCCATATAAAGAGATGGGAATTCTTTTTTTTTTCTTTTGAAATATAGGTGATTTTCTTTATTTTGAAATTTAAATTTTATTGGAGTATAGTTGATTTACAATGTTGTGTTCATTTCAGCTGCACAGCAAGTGATTCAGTTACACATATGCATATATTCATTCTTTATCAGATTCTTTTCTGATAACGGTATTCCCAGAATACTGAGTAGAGCTCCCTGTGCTATACAGTAGGTCCTTGTTGCTTATCTGTTATATATAGTAGTATTCGTATGTTTACCCCAAGCTCCTGATTTATCCCTACCCCCCACCTCTCCCCTTTGGTAACCATAAGTTTGTTTTCCAAGTCTGTGAGTCTGCCTCTGTTTTGTAAGTTAGTTCATTTGTATCAATGTTTAGCTTCCACCTAGA